>NC_132885.1:35882991-36225491 GCF_030463535.1 Salminus brasiliensis | reverse complement strand
CCTGTGGTTAATCAACACAAGAAAAGAAATCCTTCTATTTCCAGCTGCTGATTTATATTTTGGTATAGTGTTGGTGTGCACAGTGGTAAGTGATGGTTTCCATCACTGTTAAACGCTAACTTCTACTGAAAGAAAAATGTGTGGGAACAAACTTCATGCATAATGTGTTGTGTAACTTTTTTCTTTCCTGAGTGACGGGATTGATGGAGCTGGCCATTGACATATACCAGAATTATCTACACCATATGTCTGTAACCACCTGCTCATCCAGCGTTCTTCTGATATCAAGGCTATTAATCTTGAGTGTTTGCCTTCGCTTTGCTACAGTGACAGCCTCCACTATTCTGAGAAGATTTTACCTTAAATAGTAGAACACGAGTCTAGTCCATCAATAAAACCAGCTTGATGAATTTGGTCAACCACCTCTGATCACACTGATAGACCAGCTAAGGACCATCAAGGACCAGTATGCAGCAGAAGCTGGCTTTGAGCTGGATTTTATAGCAGGGAAGTAATGTAACCAGGTTATGATGCAGTTCATTTAATACCCAATGAAACACGATAGCTTTCCCTTCTTAGCCTGCTTTGACAAGCCCTACAAATTGATCTGCACTCAGGCTACACTGCTCAGCATGATCAGACTGAAAGTGTTTTTCACCTCTTTTGATACTTTTGTGGGCATCCTTAAAGAAGATGACAGTCCACATAGTGATGCTATCTCTATAGCCTTCCTTAATTCTGCATAGTTTACTGATGAACAGTAGCACTAGCATGTATGTAGTAATATTAGTACAGTATTACAACTCTTAAATGGCCTCATAATTCAGAGGATCCAGTGGTGATAAAGGAGGAACAGGTACACAGAACAAAGTATACAAGGTTCTAAACACAAAACGTAAGGGGTTCTATGGTATTTATTGAAAACCCCATTCATTGCTGTTATTCAAAAGTCAGCTCAGATCCAAAAGAGTGCCAAATATGGGACGACTACAGTGTGCTATTAGATGGAGCTCCATCAATCCAGAGAACACAGTTTAGGTGCTTCATAGCCCAGTGCTTGAGGGCTAAATAAGGCCAATCTCTAACTGACCTTTACAATGGGCGTGGTGGCCTTTGACTTCAGAGTGTCCCATTTTATTGCTAATGCTTTTCTATAGATATTATACAAGCAGTGTGACTGCCACTGAACCCATGAAGCTAACAAGTAGCTGACATCACAAACTAGGAGGGGTGTCTGGATGTGTATGAAAATATGTCATTGTAAAGATTTACTGTCAATATTGTCAAATCTGCCCTGAGATTGCATGTGGGTGGAGTTTGTACTGCACACATCATGCAAATACAGCTCAGAAACAATTTGACCGATTAATAAAACAGGAGTGTATCTTAGGGTATAACAATAAAAGTCACTGTTAAAAGTCTGGTGTAACTACACTAATAGGTGGCGCTATACCATAAATAATCTACAAATTAATGTTCATTTTTGCACGTCTTTTGTGTCCTATTCTGTATAAATCAAGGCACTATGATTCGAATTTCAAAAGCCTGGCCATAGAATTGGCCAATCATCATGAAGTATGTATCTCCAAGAATTGACTCTTTAATAGCTTTTAAGCATGATGGGAAAAGGTAGCATTATTCATATTTCAAACCCCTAAAACAAGTCAGTCTTGCATGCTTTTCAATTTTATGCAATTAGATTTCTGTATAATTCTACAAACAGGTTTAAGCTCCCATCAGTATTCAGTTCTACCTTGACCTGCACGTCAACATAGTTTCAGGTGGCTTTGAATTAAGTGGAGACAGATGTAGCAAAATGCTCATTTCTTGCATCATGGATTTGCATAATGTAAAACGAGTCATGAGATTTTCCCCAGTGATAGCAATGACAGTTGGACGTTGAACCTCAGCTCAGACAGGAAATGGGTGTACATGACTTCGAGCACATTAAGGTTTAGTAAAGTTTGGTAGCAACACTCACTATTCAAGTACATGTGATTTTATGATGGCCAGCAGTAAGATTGACTAAATCACTGCAGCAGTAGTACCAGCGCTAAATGACTGTTAATGACTATCCTGCAGAGTTTTATTGCAGCTCTAATCAGATCCACCAAACCACCCCCCCAACACCCACCCCCACCACCCCTCATTCAGAAGCTCCCGAAGGTTTGATGAACTCAGTCAAGTGTTAAGAGTGTGTAAAGAATTAAAAACTGCTCAGTAAAGGCTATATATCAAAGAGTTCTACAGTAAGAGTATCCAACAACAAACCAATGGATTTTTCATATTTATTATACACTCAAATCAATATTAATAATATGAATAATATATTTGAGATTATGTATGTATGTATGTATTGAATAAACTGACATTTGACATTTGAGGTAAACTTGGGACTTGGGAGCTTGGGAGCTTGCAGTTACAGTGTAAACTGATGGCGTACACATTAGTTAATGTTTACTGCAGTTTGGAGTTAACACTTTAGGTTACAGTTAGCGAAAATCTCACAGCAAGCCTGTCAGTTTACAGCAAACGCATTAGTTCACACTTAGCACAGTGGAACACAGTGTGTTAGTTTACAGTTAGCACATTAGTTTGCAGTTAGCATGTCACTTCATGCTTGCCACATTGGCTTGCAGTTAGCACATTATTTTGTTATTAGCGCTTTAACTCTCTAACTTTTTATCGGGTTCTGTTTACTGTTTCTCTGCATTCTGAAATACTACAATCTATAATACTCTACTTATACAGTGTTTAATAGGTTAATAAATAGATCTTGATCTGAAGAACCACATCAATGCTTACAAACCCTTTTGAAAAAGATCTAGAATTGTCAACAGTGTTCCAATAAGAATCCTACAATTAATTCAGGACTTGAGTAGTATATAGCTACCAAAGGAAATTGCACATGCATAAATTATATATGCAAAAAAATACTACAGATGTTTTATAGACGCACATGACAACATTGTACATTTAATTTATTTTTGTATGGCATTTTTTTCAGGCATTCATTTTTTTGCTATAGTGAATATGCATCATATCAAGACAGCACTGCATTGTAAGGTTTGACACTGACAGGTGGTTATATTAAGCTACACGTGAGAAATAATGATACAGGTTTACCTACAAATGTAGGTTTTGGGGCATATGCATCTTGTGGTACTTTGGAGCCGACACGTTAGCTTCCATGCTTTCGGTGCCTTCATGTATTAAATGCCTAGTTTTAACTTTGTCTTTGTGATGCATTCAGCTCTTGATTAAAATGGGCCATGATGAGCGTAGTTTTCTTAATTATTATCTCAGCCGTGTTACAGCTTAGTGTCCGGACGAGTGTCTTACAGACATGTTGGACAAAGGATTGCGTGTTTTGATGGAGGGGCTACTGCGGATGCAGCCTGTTTTCTCAGTTCCAAAGGCTGCCGACTAATGGCATTGATGCTGGCCAGCCAAGAGCCAATCCATCAGGCAGTGGGAGAATAGGTGGGGGGGGGAGGAAAATGGGGGAAAAAAAGAAAACAGTAGTGGCGTGGTACTTCATCGTTTTAAAAGGCCATTCATCACAATAGCCTCCACTGTCAGCCTTCTGTTGCCGCATTTTCAAGAGGGAAGAATGAAGAGAGGGAGCCAAAGTCGTTTTCCAGCTTGCCATGAGGAGAAATGGCACATCATGAGCTTGCCAGGTTGGGGAGGAGGGTTGTAACCACACACACACACACATACACATGTGCTGACACCTTTCTCTCTGTGGTTGCCTGTCACTCTAGCCTGAAGGTTTTGTGATCCTGTGAAGAAAAGCAAAAGCCCACATGTCAATCTGTCAAGAGAGAGATGTAAGTAATCTGTTGGGAAGTAGATGCAGTTGGATGGGGAAATGTATTTGGACATATTTAACATTTAAGCACTAGTATAGTGATAAGTATATATGTGTATGGAGTACTCAAAATAAAATGAATGGTTGATTTTACCTGAAATTCTTCCAACAATTGTAAGTGTAAAGGAAATGTAAAGTTATCTACCTGTTCAGGAAGTTCCATAGTCGACTTTTACATTCTCAAACTACGCATAAGCATTCAACCCTGCACTGAGGAATCCTTGGTTCCCCAGTTCCTCCAGTTTTATATATGAGCATTAGTCAAGATTCAAGAAACACCACCTCTAAAAATTTTACCCTGATATGTGTGATAAGTTGCCATGAGTTTATCAGTCACTACCTGTGTTAGCTGGTTAGTGTCATTAGCTGTAGCTGGCCAGTATTACATACATCTTTGAAAGAGCTTCACCCAAAGCTTTACTTTACTCAGCCCTTACTTAGTGATGAAGACGTATCTGCTCTTTTCAAGTCACTCAAACTGCTCAGTGCATTATATAGATTTACGGTGTTTACAGACCTGTAACATTGATATTTCTGTGTCCAACTTCAACATCATCCCCTTCGTGTATAATAATTCTTGCAATTGTGGAAATGTTTTTGGCAACACTACTGCACTTGACTAACTGAGTAATGCACCTTTAATTGAAGTATCAAGGGTCAAACAGTGACTCCGAAGAGATGTGGGGAAAAAAATGGTAACATTCTAAAGAAATTACAAATATAGTTATAATCATGCACAAAGCTACATCATCCCACCCAGGCACAACCTAGACAAGCCTTTCCCTCAAAACCCAGCATCAGAGTGATAAGCGGACTTGTGAGGGAAGCCACAGAAAGGCCAACAATCACTTTGAAGGAGCTACAGAGTTCAGAGGCTGAGACTGGAGTAACAATGCAGTAGCCAGCAGTATCAAAATAACTTGCATACAACTGGACTGTATGTGAGGCTGGCTAGAAAGAAGCCATTACTAAAGAAATACAACATAACAGCATGTTTGGAGTTTCCTAGAAGCCATCAGAGTAACCCAAAATGTGGGTTCAAATGTATTTTTGCTAATCACAGTCCATAGCTGGATCATTACATTAGCATCTTATTCTTGTAATTTAAGAATTTAATTTAATTTAACAGCTGTTAGGTTAGGTTACTTGTGTATGAAGTTAGCCTACTTAAATAAATGGGGCTATTTGCTAACTTTGCTCAACTTACCTTCCTATTAGCTTAGCTAGTTACACAGCCTATCTTGTGCTTTGGCTAACTACTGTTTTTTAAAGTTCCACCCAATTTATATAGGCGGACTTATTACATACATGTTGTTTTCCATCATGATCCTCACAGATTATATGTCTATTTGTATATTTGCAATACTAAGCTAAATGTGACCTACAAAATAGTGGTTACTTATCAAGAGTAGCTAAGAAAAACAGACTTCAAACTACCTGCAGATCTCATTAGCAAAAATGAAAGTGGTTTTAGGTTGCTGAGGTAAAGGTTAAGGTTGGTTTAAGTTTGAGCACATTTGGAAATGCCCCATAGTCTGTGGGTTCTCCCAGTGGTCTGTGAGTCTGCAGCCTTTGCCTGCCTTTTATTGGATTCCATTATCATAAAATCGATCACTCCACATATAAACACACAAAAAAGTAATATATAGATTAATCATAGCTGCTTTCCTCCGAGGGTCTGCCCTGAGGTCACTGATGTCGAAAGGCTTTTCCTTCGTGCCTCACTGACTAGCCTGTTTTTGGGGTTTGTTTTTTGCATTGCAACTGTGTCTCACTGGAACAGTCCTTTTCACAGTATGGATCATTTCTTTCCTTTGAAATAACTCTGAACTCTGTTCAGTGGAAATCTGTCAGTTTATACTTTGGCTCACTTGTGAAGCTGACCTTGCAGTTTAACATGTTAAAGGAGCCCAAGAATGTCAAAATATCCTTGGCATAGTTGGATAATGAGTTTGGTGCATGGAACTGACATACCACAAACATTCGTGCTAGACTAAAAGCTAACACCTGCCAAGTATTTTTTTTTTCACCATTTCTTCTCTCCACTGTCCACTCACTCAAAAACAAACTGGACTTCCTCAGCTGACTCACAAACTGGAGATAAACACACATGAGAAGTGAAAGTACTAGCTCATTTAAAAGCTAATCAGCAGTATCTTTTTCACCCTAACCACAGTAGCAATTTTTGTGCCCCTGACCAAAGTCACACCCTTAATATTTATACATCAGACAACTTAAAATACACCCTTGACATGTCTATCTTTGTACTGTTAAAATATACTCAGCATCCACTTTATTAGAGGCGTCTAGTTTGTGTTCCCACTCTATGACCTGCATTACAATTATACACAGTGGTCCATCTC
Organism: Salminus brasiliensis; assembly: GCF_030463535.1. NCBI lineage: Eukaryota > Metazoa > Chordata > Actinopteri > Characiformes > Bryconidae > Salminus > Salminus brasiliensis. The sequence goes on along the minus strand of NC_132885.1, from coordinate 36,219,254 downwards.
TTGCTGCAGTTTGTCAGCCCTGTTGGTCTGTCACTGACAACAGGACTGCTGTTGACCCGGTCTTGTTTGGTTTGACCATTCTCAGCACAGCACTGACACTGAATCGGTAGTGTGTGTGGCACTGGTATGAGTGCACCAGGCACTGCAGTGTTTCTGGGTTTTTTTACACACATTATTGTCACTGTTAGGTGAAAAGAGGTCCATCACCCAAATATAGCCAGCTGAGATCAGCCCTGTGGTCAGAAACTGACCACAGGTAAACACAAACTGTGCTGCAATAACTGTACTCAGGCTATCTAATAAAGTGACTGCTGAACTGATATGGGAAAACCAACCATGCTGTGTTTCTACCAAAGAAAACAATGCAATAGCGCTGGCCAGTTTGTGGTATCACTAGCACACAGAGAGGGTTAGAGCTAATCAAAGCATCCCTCTGGCTTTACCCCTTGCTTTTGCTTGATGACTTTAGCTCCCTCAATGAACACCTACTAGGAAGCATGAGGCATAATCCTTTCATAGCGGTAGCTGCTGAGTGGCATGGTTCTAGTGGACAAAGGGTATAAATTCTGTCTGGGGTCAAAAAGGTGATACATACATGGCTGGAAGTCAAGAAGAGCATAACTGGCCTTACTTTTTCTGGGTGGGTAGGACCATATTAGCTGATACAGTAGAACTGGCAATTAGCATTCTCCTGCAAGCATGTTGAACAGTTCAAGATCCTTTTAACTCCTCTTTGCCTTTTTTTGCCAAGAAAGTGTGCTCTTTCTGGCAAATGTTTCTATTATTAACCTGTTTTTTTCAACTTGCAAGTCCACAACCTTCTGTTTCAGGTAAGATGACAACTGTTTGGTTTTACCCATACTGATGAATAACAAAGGGCTTCTGCATGTGTGTATGAATATATACTTATATCCCAAGGAAACTGGAAGTGCTCATGAAGGTCCTGGGGTCTACAGGTAATAAAGTTTAAGGTAATAAAATTTGGGGTCTACAGGCAATAAAGTTTGAGGTAATAAAGTTTGGGGTCTACAGGTAATAAAGTTCTTTTTTCCAAAGATTTCCCAAATACCTTTGGTTCTTTAAAATATTCCCAAGGGGTGTGGATAATTTTGCTGCCTATGTTTTGCACTTCTGTGCCGGAATGATTTCCGTTATATGATATATGGTAAGTAAAGTCCATAGTGGATTTAGAGGTATATTATGGATTATTATATTGGCTCATAAGCCATCCTTTTTTTTTTAGATTCAGCATTTTAGCCTTACAGATGGCTTGACATTTGCATCCAGGATTTCCTGGTATTTTGAGGAATCCATTCTATCCCTCTACTTACACAATATTGTCGATGCCATCGGCAGCAACACAACCCCAGAACATGATACATCCTCCCCCATGCTTCCCAGTTGGCATTGTTTCATGAAAACCTGAGCTGTTGCAGTCCTTAGTATGCCCACACTTTTGCACAAGCCACATTTATGATTTTGATTGTTTATTGTTTATACCATAAATGAAAAGGAGACTTTCTTTGTAAAATTGCTTTTGAGGTGCTGAATCTGAAAAACAAATATAACCAATACAGAGTACACAAATATATTAAACTCCCAGACAACACAGCTGTCTCACAAGCTTTCTTGTTTATGTTATGAAACACAGGGTACCTGCTTTAGGAAAATGATTTATAAAAATGTTTCATATTAATACAGAGATTGTTTTTATTACTTCTTAAAAAATGTCAAAATGTGTAATTTTACCAAGGGTATCCAAACCTTTGCATAACACTGTACAAGAGTTTCTTCATCACAAAAAATAAAAGAAGGGTTTGTTAAGTGGTTGTGGAACCATTGCCTTGAATGGTGTGGCCTTCACTCTTTTAGCTTGGTGGCATCTTGTGCCATAACTTCGCTACCAAGTAAAATTGGACTGGAATGAAACTGAGTAAAAACAAACAAATAGTAAATAAATAACAAGAGATATTTCGGTCTCTATTTTTCTATTTTGCATAGAAATAACTTGGTTTGGGAAAACCCATTGCTCATCGCCACTGGTCTTCAGTTCACTAATATTCTTTGGTTTGCTGCTGCAACCACCTTCTTTAAACCTCACTGAAGATTTTCTTTGGGGTTCCAGTCAGGCGACTGTAATGACCACTCTAGAATCCTCCAGGGCTTCTTCTGAAACCAAGCCTTGGTGGACTCGGGATCACTGTCCTATTGGAAGGTCTGGTGACGCCTAAGCTTCAGCTTCCTCACAGAAGGCATGGCGCTTTCTCCAAGGATTTCCTGATACTGAATCCATCTTGCCATACACAAGCTGCAGGTTTCCAATGCCAAAGAAAGCTTTGCAGGCCAATAGCATCACTGAGCCACAGCCTTGCTTCGCTGTTCGCAGAGTGTTCTTTTCAGAGTGTGATTTATCCTTCCTCCTTCAGACATAGTGCTGATCCACAGGCCTGAAAAGTTCCAGTTTTGTTTCATTGCTCCACAGAACAGAATCTCGAAACCTCTGTGAAGCGGTGAAACATAACTGAACCTGTATCAGTGTAATTCTGTCAGTTGTGTAGAGTAAATAGCTGTGTGGAGGAACTTCACGTGGCTTTGCAACTCCACCACTCTTGCTAATGCTAATAATTCTGGCCAGATCCTATGATACCCCACAGCGTTAGCTTACGTGTGTCTACCCTGCCTGTTTCGTAGGCTGAGTGCATACGTCTGTAAATCTGACTTGTGTTTATTGATCCGTTACACCACCGTTAGCCTCTTTATCAGCCGTGAAATGGCCTTCTGTCTCCCTACCTGCCAGAGCGTGCCAGTTTAATTCCGCCGCGGGCTCGAGCACGCTTGATTCATTAAGGTAATAAAGCACCTTACAACACAAAGAGATCAACTGGATGAAATGCGCTTGACTAGAGTACAATAATAAAATGTTTTCTCAATAAGCAGCGTCCATATTGTTAATTGGTTAATATAACCCTGTGATTTATCCTCACGTTGAAAGCAGCCCATATCTTAATCAAATGCATTCTACACAATGCTTTCAAGCACTCCCTTTGACTCAAGCTAAAACAAACCCTGGGCAATTAACGTTCATTGTCCACCGCTCCACCCTCGTTTTTTTTGTGTTGCTGACTGCTGAGCAAATAAGAGCTTTTTGTTTTTGAACTCTACTGCATTTTTAATCAAAGTTGACTTCTGTATTCATGCTTTAATTTGTGGCAAAATATGATATATGTTGATAATTCATTTTAATAATCTCCAGACATCCTTCTCTGTAGTGCATCAGACTGTTTTTACTACAGACACAACGAGCACCACTTTGGCATAAATTCCAGAAGTCAGAAGAAAAAAAAACACCTGTCAAGCTTCTGCAGTGCCGGGATAATTTCTAGTTAAACTCCTGGTCAAGAGGAAAAGAGAAACATTTGGTGGTTCTGGCGGCTGATGTTCTCTCTTTCCCCCGCCAGTGTTTTTTGTAGTAGGCAGGAAGGGCAATGATAGCGAAATAAATGTAATTGGTCTTCTGAATTAAGTGTGAGCGCAGGGGAGAAGCGAGTCCGGGAAAATCAATTTAAGGGTGCTTCAAATAAAACGGATGCAGAAATTAATTGCACTCCCGGTGGCTGAACACGTTTTTTTTTTAAGTGCCTCAACTCTCCAAGTAGCCTCAATCAAAAGAAAAAAATAAAAAGACTGTGGGACTACTATTATACCATTCTTTTTATTTATTTATTTATTCATTTATTTATTTATCTGTTATGTCAAAACGAAAAGCAGAAAAAAATTCTGTCTTGTTTAAATTGGTGCCTAGTTTAGAAGCTGCTGCCACTGGCTGGCCACTCCATTTGCTAGGCCGGCCTTCATCCGTGTCACTGTTAAGCTGCTAGTCGTCCAGCACTCCTGAACATCTAGCTGAAGGAGGCTCTGTGGTGTTGAATGTTACATTGGTCAACATTAGTGAAAATGTAGTGTATCTGATGGTGACTAGGTGTACCAGGAATGCAGACTTCCTGGAGATATAGATAGCTTAGAGGTTAAGGGTCAAAGGCCTCAGGGTCTGTCAGATATAGCCTGTTGTGACTGCCCAGATCATAAAAGGCTTAAAGATTGACCATCTATTTAAAGAATACACATTTTACCCCTCCCTAAAACTGGAAATCAACTATAAAGCTATGTATGCTTGGAAAGAACTTGGGGGAACATTTGAAGAACTTGGGGGTGAGCTGCCGGCAGAATGGACTGTGAACTAAGAGCTCCTGCACAGACGAATTAAACAACTCCATTTCTGCACCCCGAAGTTTCCAGCTCACTTTCTTCTTCTCTGCATGGATATCCAAGTGGTCATAAACTGGACTGGTTTAGTGCAGTGGTCATCAGTTACAGTATTAGAGGGCTGGAGTCCGACACAGTGAGTTTAGTAAATGCTTAAATAAGGGTTCTTTTCAGGGGGTTCTTTAACAAAGGCAGTGGTCCTATATATAAAGTGGACAATTGTTTGAATGCACAATTTTTTACCTGGTTCAAACACAAGGCATTCCACCCAGCAATATGTGGCTAAAAAGGTCTTTCATTGTCTTTTTAACAACATATATGCTGGTTGAAGAAATAGGTCCTATGTAGCACTAAAAAGGATCCCACTACTGGCATAGATCAAAGAACTCTTCAGTGTTATACAGAACCAGGTCAAAGAACTCTTCAGTGTTATACAGAACCGGGTCAAAGAACTCTTCAGTGTTATACAGAGCCGGGTCAAAGAACTCTTCAGTGTTATACAGAACCAGGTCAAAGAACTCTTCAGTGTTATACAGAACCGGGTCAAAGAACTCTTCAGTGTTATACAGAATCAGGTCATAGAGCTCTTTAGTGTTATACAGAACCCTTTTCTTGCAATCACATGCAACAGCTTAGCAACCACCAAGAAACACCTTAACAACACCACAGCACTCACTTGCAACCACCTGGAACACCTTACACCTAAGTACCTGAAATACCATAGTGACGACCATAGCAAACAAACACCTGAAACAGCTTAGCAATATCACAGCACCAACTTAGCAACCACTTTAAATGACCTTATCAACTACCTAAAGTATCACAGCAACCACAGAGAGACATTTTAACAATACTACAGCACCCACATCTTAGCAACCACTTTGAGTGCCTTAGCAACCACAATAAACACCTTACTAACACCACACATCTCACTTAACAACCACCTGGGCTACCTAAGCAACAATATTAAATATCACATTGACCACCCAGCAATCACCAAGAAACACCTTCTCAACACCATAGCACCTACTATCACCCAGCTACCACCTGGGACATCTTAGGAAGCATCTAAAATACCATAGCAGTCACCATAGGACATACCAGGAACAGTTTAGCAACATTCCAGCACAAACACAGCACAAACCACATAAAGAACCATAGCAACAGCCATAGCAACCACCAGGATGACTATTTGCAAATCAACTTTTCTTGTTATTACTTATATTACTTATACTATATATATATATATATATATATATATATATATATATATATATATATATATATATATATATATAGAGAGAGAGAGAGAGAGAGAGAGAAAGACCTTATATGGTCACTATAGTTAATATATACATACCGCTTCTCTGGAACATATACATACATATATGTACATTCCATGTGCACATATGTAAATACATTACTTTGCATTTGTCATGTTTTCTTTTAGGTATGACAAACGTATCTTTTTCTATTCAGAATTGGGCAGAATACTACTGAAAGAGTAGCGATGGCTGAATACTCAACAAACAGTCAAAATATTCAGTTACATAACTATACATAATACATAAAAATAACATTCACAGTATTCACATATTCACCATTCTCCTGTATTAACTGTACTCTCAATACTGCCTTCTCTAAATGCAGCACTGACTGAATACAGATGCCTCATTTCTGCATTCTGACTATGTGTTCCTGATATTTGCATTCCATTACATCCCAACCATTTTTATACTGCAGATGAGCCGAAGCATAAAGGCCGCTCACACATCAAGCGAATTACATTTATTATCTTATTACAGCGGCACGCGCCAAGGTCTGGAATCCATTAGATGGTAATCGAACAGTCTGTTCTCATATTTGACGTGTGGGATATGTGAGAAATGGCCAGATTTAAAACCAGAGCGACCCTGACTAGGTCCAAATTGTTACAGCCAGAGGACTGAGCAGGATAATAAACTCTGCCACACAGCACACATACAAAAGTATCCAGAAACACCTCTTAGTCTGTGAATTCAGGTGTTTTGTTTAGTCCCATTGCCACAGGTGCCTTTACAAACATTAGTAAAAGAGTGGGTGGTTCCAAAGAGGTCACTAAATTCCAGCGTGGAACTGTAATACGAGCCACCGTTGCAACAAGTCATCTTACGAAATGTATTCCCTAATAGATGAAAAGTGGAAGTGTTTAGCACTTCCCAGCATCGAGGCTCATAGTGCATAAAAGTCACAAACACTCTACTGACTCAATAACTACAAAGTTCCAAACTCATCCAGACAAAAACTGTGTGCTGGGAGCTTCATGGCATGGGTTTCCATGGCTGAGCAGCTGCATGCAAGCCTTACATCACCAAGCACAATTCCAAGAATTAGATGGAGTAGTGTAAAAGCACAGGACCACTGGACTCTAGATCAGTGGAAACGTCTTCTGTGAAGTGATGATTCACACTTCTCTATCTGTCAGTCTGATGGACAAGTCGAGGTTTGGTAATTGCCAGGGAAATGTTACTTGCCTGGCTGCACTATACCAACTGTAGTTTGGTGGAGGAGGGATGATGCTATGAGGTTGTTTTTCAGACGTTGGCCTATAGGTCCCTTAGTTCTAATTAAGGGAAATCTCAATGCTCCAGCGTACCAAGACATTGTGGAAACAGTTTGGGGAAGGCCCTTTTTTGGTCCAGTATGACTATGCTGAATTGTTCAAAACAAGGTCCATACAGGCATGGTTGGGTGAGTTTGGTGTGGAAGAACTTGAATGGCTCACACAGAGCCCTGACCTCAACCCCGATGAACACCTTTGGGTTAAACTAGAGCGGAGATTGGATCAGTGTCTGACCTCACTCACAAATGCTCTTCTGGATGAAAAGGCAAAATAAATGGTCCCACAGAACAATCTTGTAGAAAGCCTTCCAAAAGAGTGGAAGCTGTCAGATCTGCAAAGGGTGGAGTGGGGGGCCAAGCCCACACAGTTGCACATGGATGGTGTTCCAATACTTTTGTCCATGTAGTGTAGTTCATGATTGGTTTGAGTAACATAAAAAAAAGAGTTCAAGGTGTTGCCTTGCCCTCCACATTTCCCAGATCTCAATCCAATTGAGCATCTATGGGATATGCCATATAACAGGACTTAAAGGGTCTGCTACTAACATCTAGGTGTCAGTTACCACAGGACACTTTCAGAGGTTTCATAGAGTCTTGGTAGGTCAGATCTGTTTAAAGCCAACATTACATAAGTGGTCATAATGTTTTGCCTCAACAGTGAAAGCTTTCTAAGAAATGTGAATTACTAATATGGGCATGGGTGGAATTGATGACCCCTGGCCTACAAATTGATGCAAACTAAACAGATATAGGGATATAGTCTCTAGCTGTACACCAGCATGGTTAGGGGATTAATTATGAACATTTCTGTTTGACATTTGAAAAACACCACCATGATAGTATAATGTCTGCAGATGCATAAATTTAGCAGAATGTGCTAGTCATTATTCACACAAATTAAAGGTGTAAAGAAATGGACACTGACCCAAAGCACACAGTAATATCACTCCTAACACTTTGTACTTGGTGCATGATGCCAGCCCACTCAGTGGCACTCTGAAGCAATTCTGTCGGACTTTTCTGCTATGAAAAGTCTTTGCCTTATCAACTTCCTTAAGTCGTGATACAGTGTGTAAATGTATTCACACACACACAAAAAAAAAAAATAGCAATGGGAAGCTGACCAGCATTCCGCACGAAGTACATCTCCAACCTCTTAAATCCGAAACTGGAGGAGGTGGCATACTGTTCTGTTTCTATGGTTACCCTACACTTTGAAATCTGCTGGGTGGTTTTTGCAAGGTTTTAGCCACAGCGCTGGGTAGATTTTGGGCAGTTTCTATGTATCCTAGTGGCAATGTTATTAAGTATGGAATCACAGGAAGGACACAGGCAGTGGGTTAATTATCCACTGACTAACAGAATCTTTGTATTTTATTCAGACTGTTAACTGTAATTGTTTATTGTTTATATGTGACTGCTAGGATTAGCCAGTGTTAGCTTACTGGAGGGCCACAGGGGGTTTAGTCCACTTTATGATACTTGGTTAATGAAATCTATTAAAAGACAAGAAGTCAGTCTCACGTAGACATGAATGTTATCTGATTAACCTGGAAAGCGTCTTTCCCAAAGAAAATGGAGAGTGGTTGCACAACTTTAGTGATTCCCAGGCTGTTGCTGTAAGGTCACTTGTGTGAAACTAGGTGGTTTGCTAGATGATTGCTATGATGTCCCAGGGGGTTGCCATGATGTTGCTATGTGATTGCTATAACATTACTAGATGGTTGCTATGGTGTTGCTTAGTGGTTGTAATTGTATCCCAGTGGTTGCGATGGTGTTTATTAGGTTGTACCTAGGTTACTCCTATAAGTTGATAGGTGATTTCTATGGGGCCTCAAGGTGGTTGCTGTGGTATTTCAGGTGCTACTATAGTGATGCACAGTGGTTGCTAAGCAGTTGATATGCCTTTTGCATCCCCTATGGGGATTTTCTTTTTCCATTGCTAAAAATCCATTGCTAGCATGGAAAGTGTACAAAAATCTGTATACAAACCTGAGGGGAGATTGAAAAGTGTGGTTGGTTGGTGTTAAACTGTGGGAAGCATTAGGCAAATATCCGACTTCTGAGGCATACTTCCAGGTGAACCTGACTAACCACTCTTAGTATCAGTTTACTTAATCTGGTATTTTAATATAATTAATTATCTTGCAATATATTAAAATGAGCTTCTGCGAATTAATTGATTTCAAAATCAAAGTTTTGCAGTTTCTAAAGAAAAAAAAAACCTGACTGCATCCAAATACCTCAGTCGTCTTCACTTCTTTCTCAAGATCCAGCTGCTCTCCTCTGTGACCCGGAAATTGATTTCCATAATGCGGTCTTGCCAGCTGTCAGGAGACGAGAGAAGCTGCTCTGAACAGCTGTCAAAGCGACTTTGTGTGGAGGATACATGAGTGTATGCTAACCAGGAAGTGTTTTTCACATTCAGGGTTATAGCACTACACACACACCCTGAGAGGATGAAGAACATGGAGGTGTCTCTGTTCTCTTCACTCTGGGGGCAAAGCTAGAGGTGGATTTGGGTTTGAAGCCACTCTGAAATATTTTCTGAGAATGGTTAATGGGTGGGCAGCACAGCTGATTATGTACACACCAAGTAGTATTGTTTTGCACAGTAATTTTGCTGTAATTACAGCGGCATGTAAAATGTCAGAAGTTCTGTAAAAAACAAGAGTCTTAGTATTCTTGTTTCGGGGATTTTCACCCATTCTAGTTCTATGATATTTTTGGGCCACTCTTGCTTCACTGCTTTTTTTGAGGTTTATTCACTGCCGTCCAATGATGTTTTGGTCAAGCTATAGCAAAACCTTCAACTTGTGTGTCCAGGTAATTCATTGTGAATTATGAGGTGTGTTTAGTATTATTATCCTGCTGTAGAAGCCACCTTCTTTTCTTTTTGTTTACAGGTGGTGTGATGTCAACTTGGCATTTAATCGAATCCATTCTTCCTTCCATCAGTGAAATGTTCCTCGTGCCACTTGGCTGCAACACAAGCCCAAAGCTTGATAAAACTGTTAAGGAGTTGAAGAGGTGTTCTTTTCATTACATTTATTTTGAAGTTATAAGGTATGTTAAATATGTGCTTTTTAAATGAGGAACAATAGAGGGCAACCATTATAAACAGATGTTATTATATAGCATTCTTAAAGGGAATTAGAAATATTTTTTTTCTAATTCAACCCCATTTTCTACCAAATTTTAGAAAGCCAATTAACCAATCCCCATTTCTGTAATCTCCCCCTATCACTAGTAATGCCCCCCAAACTAGGAGGGTGAAGACTAGCACCTCCTCCAACACATATGAATTCAGCCAACACAAACTTTCGCTGATAGCCAGGTACCCAGCATGCTTTGAGGAAAGCACGGCTCCCCAGCTTATGCTCATCTATGCTGACCAACATCACACTAAGAGTGTTGTGGGGAGGAAGTGCCACCAACTCATCAAACTGTGCTCTCCTGGACTCCGGCTGCTGATGGCAAACAGCATAATTTTCATCGGGATTTGAACCAGGAATCCTCAGATCACAGTGGCAACCTGTGTCATTTTAAGGGAAAAAGTATGGTTGGAAATTGCTTGTGTCTTGCCCCATGGTATTAGAAAAGAAAAAGTGCCATTGTCCGAGAGGAAGCATGAAATGGGCATTTGCTAGGATCTGATGGACTGAGGTTGTGAAGTGCTCTTGTACAGAATGTAACATATGTGGAGTTTAATCACTAGCATCTCTTGCTGTTGCTGCAGGTGATATTCTCATGCGATGTCTAAGGTTGAATAACAAGCAAAGAGAAAAACACATTCACATGTGTTTAAACCCCCGTAATCACTTCAGAATGGAATTGGCTGGTAGTCTACAAGTCAGGAGCGAAAAGAGGACCCCCTCGGACTCATTTGCATACAATCATCAGTCTTTTGGGGAGTGAGTGCACAGCGTGGATTATTTAGGGAACCTAGACCTAGGGAGACAGCGAATGGTTAGCGTCAAAGAGTGGGTTTTTCTCAAGGCACAAATGTGTGAGCAGTGCAGGTTATTAGCCAGTTTGATGGGGTCTGTGTGATGCTGTAAACTTTAGTGTAGTTTCAGTTTAATACAAATGAAAGAATCATTACATGATTGAAATCCAATTATTTCTTTAAACATTTGAAAAGTCATCAGTAATTTAGTTCAGCCTATTTCTGTTTGAGTTATGTCATATTTGTCAGATTTGACTTGTTTCTCTGCCTGTTTGTGATGTTCCAATGCAAACAAAAGAAATCAACAAACAAAAATAATCTGGGGGAAGTGGTGCATTATCTGAAAGAAGCGCTGCTGAAAGAGTGCCATTACTGTTGGCCATTGCTGTAGATATATTTTCCAGCATATTGTGTTCATGTTGCCATAAATAGGTTAAATTTAATGTCCACTTCGACATTGAATCAGTTTAATTTAGTAAGACAGTAATTATTTTCTTTTGTGAGATGTGTTAAAAAGGTTGCAATAAACCATTTAAGACTATTTGTTTTACTTAGCATTTTATGCTATTTACTATGTCTTGTCCATTCAGTTTATTCAGTCAGCAGGTTCTTTCAAACTATTTTAATTATTTAAATTGATCGTCTGTATTAATTCTTAGGATGTGTTAAACTTTATTATTATTAACTTATAGCAGATAGCTCAGAGAGTGCTCAGATGAAGAAAAAGACATAAAAACAGTAATGAACTCCACCTAAATACTAAATACACCTAAATACTTAAACTGATAAATTGATAAATTGAAAGTTGACCCAATCAAAATGGATATAGCTCACTATGTATGGAAGTAGTTTGCTATCTTGCTAAGTACTTGTTCTTCACTGCTAATCCCTACAACCCTTGATGAATAGCAGCCTTCTTCAGATCCCCCTTACCATGCTTGTCTTACCACTGTAGATACATCTGTAGTACTTTTAATTTGCTCAAGATACAGATACAGTTGACAGTAGATTGGGTGAAAAGGTAAAAAGGGTGAAAGGCTTCTTATTGCCCTTCCATTGTGCGATATTACCTGTTGAGAAAGACTGAGAGTGTACAAGATCCTGTTGATCTGTCAGATAAAGAATAAAGCTTACCTGACCCTGTGGTAGCAGGACTGATAAATTAGCAGAACAACTGCATTGTAACCTAGCAGCCTTTTTTAATGTATCAAAAAAGGGCAACCCAAGAAATCATAGAGCACACTGATCAGTTATTTTCACTTTCAGGAACCAACTGTCAATGAGGCTGTTATCAAAATACAGCAAAAACACTTATTTACTGACATATTCATAAGTGAAACTGACCTGGCTGTTTCAGAGAGTAGAAATCTTTCCTCATGTGAAGCCCTATTGTCAACAACTTAAAGAAGAAATTCGTCTGTTAAGCCTGCTGAGGACGTTACTAAGTCATCACAGCATATTTACAGTCTATGTATGTATGTGTCTATGCTCTCATCTCTGCAGGAAACTGCTACACAGCAGCCTGATCAGTATTCATTATATTGTGACAGTGCTTATTGTCAGGAAAATCTACTTCTCTCAGATGAGGGATATATATATAATTCTCTATGTAGATGAAACTGAAATGGCAAAACCCTTTCAGAACCTCAAAGAAAATTCTGTTCTGTTTACTGGACCTTTGCTAACCCTGGATGAAAGTATTTGCACTCCTCTGAAAGCCCTGGAATGGAAAACTGTATTTTCAATAGTATTGTTAGTACTGTATTTTTGTTAGTATTGGTACTTGAAACTGACATACCATAACCTCAAAAACTGCTGTTTCCTTCTTCAAAATCCATAATCACAACAAATAAATGGGCAAATTCCAAAACCCCAAATCCCTGTTTCGTTACAGTCTGGACACTTCAAAATTTACACACACCCAGTCAATCAGAGAAAGCCCTTGTCAAAGCTGGTAAAGTGGTAAAGCATGATGACAACTTCAGTAGAATACAGTGTTGTTGAAGCTAGAGAGAAGCTGAAATAAGAGTTTCTAGGTGAACCAGCACTTGTGGCCGCAGCTAATCCTGTGTCAGTGTCTACATAAGGGGAGCCGAAGAAGTGAACAGGGATCTGCGCTAGGATAAAAGCTAACGCCAGCCTTCTACCATCTATTCTCTCCTTTGTCTTCTTCAGCTTGCTAACAGCAAGAAACGTTCATTTCGGTGAAAAAGTGGATGTTGTTCTTTTGATGGTGTTGATTTTATAATCTATGCATGTCTGAATGCCTTGCCACATCCGTCACAGAAATCTTGCACTTTTTGGCCATGTGCATGCTTTGCGTCTCTTATAGTACATAGGTTCATGTTGGCTCTAGCTGTTCTGAATGCCAACGCATTGGTGGATTTAAAGGCAGTGTTTTGTGCTTTAAGCCCCGCACGTACCTTGCTTGTCATCCAAGGTTTCTCATTGGCCCGTCTGATAATGTTTTTAATCACACTTATGTCCTCCATACACTTCCAGATATATTCAGACACAGACTCAGTGTACTCATCCACCTGCGTGTGATGATCTTTGGTGGTAGCTGCCTTGAACATGTCCCAGTATGTACATTCAAAGTAGTCCTTTTGTGTTTCCATAGCTCCTGCAGGACAGAGAGCCAGACCCTCACCCCATGGCCTCATGGTGGCTTTCTTTTTGATCAGGAAGGGGCTTGTATGCAGGCATGAGCATTACAGAGAGATGGTTTGAGGAGTGCAGGGCGCGGAGTTGCCCTGAATGTCTCTTTGATATTGCTGTAGGTCAGGTCTAGTGTGTTCTTTCCCCTGGTTGCAAAATTCACATATTTTTGGAAATACATCAAGTTGGGGACTAATCTTGAATCAACATTAATGGAATTTGACGGTTCCATAACTGGCTTACATTTAAACCATATTACACAGGTACTGATATCCAATCAGCCATGGAAAAAATGTGGTGTTAGTCATTACACTACTCCAACCATTACAAGGCACCGACTGTATACTGTCATCTGTGAATATGACACATTGATGATTGTGATGTACAAGAGTTTTTGTCATCATATCTCTCTGATCTTCTGTCTTATTTTCATCTTATCACAGGTTTCCACCTGGCATCCTGTATGACTTGTTTGGAAGTGTGATTCCTGTGAAGTTTGCTGTCCGTAGTATAATAATAATAATAACAATAATAATAACAGAATCTCATTAAAACAATAATGTTAGCTCCCTGCAAAAAACATTAGTCACTTAAACACTTGTGTGTGTTTAGGGTGATAGTAACTTCAAGCTCCTAAGGGGGTGGAAAGGGATTCATAAATGGAGAAGAAGTGGTGCAGTGCAGTGAATGTCTTCTTGGATGTGTGGAAAATGGGTTGCAAAGCAGATGTAAAAAATAGGCAAATAGGAGTGACAGTTTTTGGGTGAAGAAAGTAGCTGAATCGGCAGATGTATGAAAGCGTACAATCATACAGGTCTACCAGCAGTGGCAGAAACCCCAGTCTACAGCAGATTCTCCTCATTCTTGAGAAGAAGTGAGCTTTATTTCCTACAATTTTTAAGTGTACAGAGTAATAAGGAACTTGAACTCAACTCTTCCTGCCATCATTATATGATACTTGCAATGTAATAAGGGTTCTAGCTATAATATTAAATTTATGTAGTACTTAAATAATCTAGAAATATCTTCATTTTACAGGATATAATTATTTAACTGTTCTTAATTAAAAAAAAAATAAGAATAAAGAATAAATGCAGTAATGCCTTTTAATGTTTTCTAATATTTGCTGTGATAAAAATGTGATGCAGTTATAGTGCTATGATTATTGCTGCAATAAAGATTACCATATTTTATAGGTACTGTGATTGAATTAAATTTACTAATACAGCTAACTAGCTGTTTGCTGCCAACAGGTGACTGTACATTTCTCAGTGTTCTTTTTACAGTGGGCAGCACAAAGATTTGGGGGAATGTTTCACAATTTCAAAAATGTTCCAAACACTTTGTCAGTGAGACACCAAGAAAGAATGTCCTTCTACATGTCATCACCAAGATTTGTCAAGCTGCTAGCACTGGAATCTATGGAATCTATTTTTGTTGAATCATTGCCCACATTGATGTATGTGCATTGGTATCGATCCTCACAAAAGGCAATGGTTTGTATGCCACAAAACAGGTAACGGATGATGGCACACCTTTTGTGGTTGGCATGTTTGTATGCACAGAGATCCTGCCTAAACAAGCAACACCACTTTGACATCTCATCAGTGGTGAACAGATATGCAAGGCTGCTGAGGCTCTTCCTGGCAAACAGCCATGCATGAGAGAGACAAGTTCCAAAACAAAAAAAAAATGTGACGGCTGGAAGAACAGCCTGTGCTTTGAGATGGGCAAGTACAGAACAAACCTAGGCAGAGCCGGTATAAGAAATGTGGCTGTCAGTGCAGGAAAGCACAGTAGGAGAGGCATCCGTATTCCATTCCAATATAAAAAGACCCAGAAGAGATGAAGTGGTGAAGTTAACTTATTTCCTAATTATCCTTCTGGAGACAATAAGGACACATTGGAGATCCTAAAGCAAGTAATGGTAGATGAGAGTTCAAAAATACTACAGCAGAAAGAGACATAGTTCTCATTAATCAACAATGCAGCGTAGCATGGTACTTAGGCGTAAAGAGATGGCACATTTTGCTCCTTCAGTTGCAGAGCTGAAAGACAGATGTCTGGCTCTATTTTCTGAAACCCAAACGAGTGGAATCTTTAAAGAGACAATCAACAAAATTAGAAAGTGGGAATATCACATGATAAATGAAAGCTGTCACAGTTCTTGATTAGGATTTTTGTGATGTGTAGTCTTATATTGACATTTTAGAATTCATACACCATACGGTCAGACTATTAGAAACCTCAGTCATTAACCTCAGTCTTTTTTGGGGTGGTTGCCATATTCTGTGGCAATAGATAGGCTATTGTAATAAGATAAGATAAGATCATCCTTTATTAGTCCCACAGTGGGGAAATGGACTGTAAGGTCCTGTGTAAAGGTTTCCAAAAGTGTCAGTCATTAGTATGACTAAGGAAAAGGAAAACGTTTTTGCCTAAGGAAAACTTATTTCACTTAATTTTACTTAACATTACTTATACAAAAACAAATAACCCTTCAATAGACTACAGTTTGTAATGGCAAATTTTTTAAACAGGGCCTGTTTACACCTGACACTGACATGCGCTTGTCCTTCACACCGGGGTGTACTGTGTGGGTGTTTGTGAGTGTATGTGTATGTTGGTGCACAGGGGATGAGGTTGGTCTCATTTTTGTAGGTTACCTACAATTGAGAAATTAAGCTATTGTGTTTTACGGGACACCAGTCAGTCCTGCAGTACTTCTGTTACCTTTGTGCAAAAAAAACTAAATCTAGAAATGAACAGTATTGTGCTAAGAATACAAACCAAACCAAATGCATTTGTGTTTTGGAAGAAGACGTGCATTTTGTATCTGGATCTATTTGGACTGGGCTGTGTTTACACTTCTCATAACATGTGCGATCAGACCATCCAAGTGTGATCAGAGGCTATCCGATTTTACTTTTCCGCATAAAAAGTGCACCAACACATACATTGTTCCTGTTTTATCAAAACTGTCCTGCTCCGGGAGACTGTGGACAGCTTAGAGGAAGGGTGAGGGTTCTACAATATCGTGCAATGGTTCTCCCATTGTCCTAATGACTTTATCAGACAATGTGCAACAACAAACTACTGCTTTCACCGTCTTACTCATATGAATCTTTTTTTCAAAAGACACATCTCTGCTTGCTTGCTGACTGAATCCGATCACAGAAAACACATTTTACACAATTTACACTTGCATTAAATGCAGAAGATATCTGTCTCTGACCACCTCCCAATGTGGTTTAAGTGATCCAATTGTAATCCGATCACAATGTGTACACGATTCCCCTGTTCTAGTGGCAGTTCCTAACACCACACCACCTTGCAAAAAAATCCATGTGAAATAAAAATCAGCGCCTAAAGAAGCTAATTAGAAGACAACTTGTAAAACAGCTGCTCATGAGGCAGAATAATGGGGTAATGACTGATGGAGATAATTCTATACTATATATTTTTCAGTAGACATTAATATTATTGGTGTAATAATATTATTGTACTTGGCTAATATCAGTCTAATATCTAATATCACCAAATGAGTTAGTTAGCTAATCTGGTTAGTTAGACCAGGCTGTTCTTGAATGTCTTTTCTTTATAAAGCAGAATATTTGCAAGGCATCTTGTTAAACTACCAAGTATTAACTGATGCTAGTAGCCAACTTTTTGTAGTTTCTGACTCTTACAAAAGTCTGGGGCTGAATTTAGTTTCCAGTCCAGCCCTGGGCAGAGCACTACAGCATGTGTACCCTAATACTTGAGCATATTACATGCTGTAGTATGTCCTCTATCATAGCCAAAAGCTGAGCGTTCGTCTTCCCCAAATGTCCCCCTGGGTTTCCAAAGATGGTGAGATGAAGGTCAAAACAAATGTGCAGAGCCTTTAAATTCTTTGATGCTGTAATCATAGACACCCATCAAGCCATGAAACAGACTATTGACACTGTTAACCCAAACGCAGGCGCACCTCCACATCACAGTGTTCCTCTGGGGTTTGTGACAGTGACGACGCTTGCTGCTGTGACAAGACCTCATAAATCACAGCCGTCTCCCAACCGCTGGCACCTGCACGCTCGTCCTTCACACACTGGGGTGTACTGTGTGGGTGTTTGTGAGTGTATGTGTATGTTGGTGCACAGGGGATGAGGCTGGTCTCATTTTTGTAGGTTACCTACAATTGAGAAATTAAGCTATTATGTTTTAAGGGACACCAGTCAGTCCTGTGCAAAAAAACTAAATCTAGAAATAAACAGTATTGTGCTAAGAATACAAACCAAACCAAATGCATTTGTGTTTTGGAAGAAGAATATTAATTTCAGCAGAATGAACTGGAACATTAATAGCGAGCTCATGTAGGTGTTACGTCAGTTGTCCACATACATTTGGCCATGTACATAAACTCATTACTGATCACTTGCTGCATTTTAAAAACTGAACACATGCTTTAATGTATTCAGTGTTTAGTGATACTTGGACACACTTATAGATAAACCATCTGATGAAACCCAGGTGATCCTAAATTTTCATTTAGGATCTTCGTTTGGATCTTTTTTTAGAAGAGGACTATGAAAACAAGCTTTATGGCTTCATTGTATTTTATTCTCCATTATCTAAAGTGTGTAAAGCCTGCTATGCAGTGCTGTTTATTTTTAAATCATTAAATATATTCAATCAACCAATCACTTATATATAAACATTTGATCTACTCCTTTTTAACAAAGGGTTTGTTTAATGTAATATTTGTCTGCTTGGTGTAACATTTTAACAATTTATCAATTTAAATCAGCACCTGAAGAAGCTAATTAGAAGACAACTTGTAAAACAGCTGCTCATCAAGCAGAAGAATGAGGTAATGACTGATGGAGATAATTCGATATATTTGTCAGTAGACATTATTATATATAATATTATCGGTTTAATCATTTTATTGTACTTGGCTAATATCAGTCTAATATCACCAAATTAGTTAGTTAGCTAATCTGGTTAGTTAGACCAGGCTTTTCTTGAATGTCTTATCTTTATAAAGCAGAATATTTGCAAGGCATCTTGTTAAACTACCAAGTATTAACTGGTGCTAGTAGCCGACTTTCTGTAGTTTCTGATTCTTACAAAAGTAAATTTAAGATATAATTTTAACAATTTGTTCAGTAATGTCAAATTTCACCAATTTACTGTTAACAATATACATATTGTACATAATGTAATGTTGCCAATGTATCTATTTCACTTAACATTTCAACATCAGTTTATTAACTTTGTTGCAACATTTTAACAGTTGATTTAACAGTTGTATTTAGTTAATAAAACCAAAAAATGGGTCTACTTGTTGTCTACTCTACTGGTACTAATGTACCAGACTTAATAGGATCACTCAAAACACAGTGTTACCATAAGTGCAATGCCACAATGCCCACCACCTTATATAAACACTCATTTTGAAGGGGAAATAAACATCACTGTGATAGGCCCTTCATTTCCGCATAATTCACTTAAATAAAAGAGCCCAACCAATCCCAGCCACCATCGCCCTACTTTGTATACAGCATACACATTTAATAACCACAAACTCCCCTAGAATTGAGCAAATCACACCCTGAGATAATGTGGCTGCATGGCCCGGAGCTGCCAGTCTCTGTGCATCTGTCATACACTTATCTGTGCCACACACACTCACATTCACACAGACACACACTGGAGGAAGTTCACCGACACACCAATTCCTCCTCCATATATATCGAATTAGAAGCATAACTCATCTGGCCAAGTCGCTGGTATTACATCGCAGGCGGATTGACAGGTTTATTGGGCGCAAAGAGGCAAATATGTTTGGCTTTATCTGTAAAGCAGTGGGGTAATTTGGGAGGTAATAATAGAGATTTCCTTTCAGCGGCTGGAGGTGAGGAGAAAGCTGTCAGAGTCTTTTGTGCCTAAATGAAAGGTGTAAAATGGAACCTTTTCCCCCGCGGAGATAGAAAAATGTCTGGCAAGGAGATACAATGAGATGTGTTAGAAGCTTTTCGTCCCTCATTTTATTTCTTCCCTTCTTTTTTATTTTTATTTATTCATGTGTGATGGGTGTTCAGAGATGTTTTTGTCAGGCCTAGATGCCGTTTCCAAGGTTCCTGGACACCTGAGGGATTTTAACAAGGCACTAAAGCACATACAGAACTAAAGAATTTCTTAATACATTTCATTCAGTTCATTGTCTATTCTAAATAATATTATATTACCTATTATTCATGCAGTACATATTTCAAAAAGGAAAAATTGAAATTAAGAGGTATCGAGCATTGTTTAATGAGATTTTTGAGGCCCGGAGATGGCATTGTATTTATCTTTAAGTTGAATAAGGAGAGTTCAGTACAATACAATAAAGTGACATATTGTTTATCTTAAACACTGTTGTTTCTTCACTGAAGCATAATCCAGCATAACCAAAATAGAGCTGGAAAACAAGCCAATTCCTAAACCCAGATATTTACGTAACTGTTCTGACCCGTTTTTTACACCCCCAAAATTCACAGACATCCAACCCACCAGCAGTAAGTAAAGTAAAGCTGCAGTTCTGCCCAGTGCAATGGCCATTGTGGGAAAATTTGGTTTTGTTGATACTGGCGTGCAACAACTAATAGTGTAATAAACTAATTAGTGACATCATCATACATGTCTTTTGCTAACTAGGAAAAGTTCAGGGTGCACATGAACCATGGATTAAAAGCGTTTAACCATAACAGTGTGGAATACAGTTTTACTGCTGCTGTTACTTCTTACAATAAGGGAACTTACAATTAAGGGAACTATTACTGTAAGAAGTAAAAGCTGCAGTAAAACTGTATTCCACACCATTATGGTTTACAAACATTGGCTTTTAATCCATGGTTCACAGCATACATAAAGAGGATACAGACAGGACAGCAACACTATCCAGGAAGACTTAAAACAAAGAGGTTACAAAGGGTTGTAAATATGTTTGTTAAGGCAAATCTGAACATTTGTACCCCAACTAAGTCACATACTTACTATTCATACATCGAAAATCTATGTTTTGTGTTCCATGGGTTCTATTTTTCAATTCCAAAAGTATAATTCTTATTTAATGCATCAAAAATTTATTTTTTTGTAAACACTTTTGTAAAAGAAACTTAAAATAAACAAAATATGATACATATATATTATATACATATAATATGATACAAACATTTAAATAAAAGTTTTATTTTTCTATTATGTGATTTCTTTATGTTATTTTTCAGATTATTTTTTTAACTAATTGTTTTTTGTATTTTTCTGTAAATATATCAAATATTTATTTTCTTTCCACCTGACATTCAGATCTGAACTAACCTGACTTCTGCTTACATTGCATGCTCAAGTACTGGATGTGGATGGTTTAAAAGGACATAGCGTCAGACTTCACACGCCCCGGAGCAGAAGACACCCACTGGGATTTGCTTTCCCAAGACTCCAGATTTCTAGATTGGCATTTCTGAATAAAAAACTCCACATAATCACAATATACACTGCTGAATTTTAAAGTTGGCTGCCAGCAAGATTTCAGCTCAAGAAAATAAGCAGCAACCGACACTTGTTTGCAGTTCAGCTGCAGCAGGTGAGCACTTAGGGCAACGTGTGTCTTGTTTATCTCAGTTGTAGTCTGTTTACTGGGAGAAAGATTGCATTTCCTCAAACAACAGAATAACAAAATTAATCTGGGGATATACATTCATCATCCACCTCATTAGAAACCCTGACCTTGTACATCCACTCATTGGGGCCTTGATGATCTCCACTTACTGACAGTAGAAGCTCTAAAACTGCGTTATTTGTCTGCCACTCCATTCATCTTTGGTAAAGGTGCTGAAAAGTGAACAGGACACAGAGTGTGCTTGCTGTGTGTGACTGCGAAGAACCGTTCTTGACATTTAAAGAACCTTCGCATGATGTGAAAGTACCATGAAGAACTTATATATTTATATAATGTGAAGGTTCTTTAAACCTGCTGACAGCTTCTCACATTCAACAAAGAACCTTTAGAGAATTAAAAGTGGTTCTTCAATCATTTAAAAAACACTTTTTGCACTTTCTTTTCTTAGAGCATTTTCAGATTTGTTCCAAATACATAAGTCGGCCCCAGGACTGATTCTGGGCTTGTTTGAGGGGCTTGTTTGAGCAAATCATCACTGGTTTGCTTTCACACAGAAGAATGCAATGTGAATCGGAATCGATTGTTCAATTTCAAGCGCATTTCTGCAGCCATGGCATTTCACCATGCACAGAGCTGCTCTCAGAGAAGGTTTTTTAGCCATGCAGGCAATAAGTCGAGGCAGTCACATGAAAAAAGAAACCAATCAGGCAACCCCACACATCATGCCAGGAGCGAATAGCTTCCAAAGGCACAGCAGAACACACCAAAGACCACTTGAAGCAAACCCAGGACCTCTGGACAACTCCCAGGCTTTCACACTTGACCAAAATGTACAGAACGTAGCACAAGCATGAACTACATTTTTACACCACCAGTCCTAGTGTAAAAAAGACTACAAGAGTGGCTCTGTGGTCAAAAACTGACCACTTGTAAAGTGGTAATAGGATAATGCAAACTGTGCAGCTATACTTAAAAAGGGAGGGATCTTTAGTTAATAGTGATTACTTTAGTTGGTTGTTTGGTTTATTAAAAGGTAGGCAGATGAACTAGTACATCGGTAGGCTGATAGACAAGCTAGTTTGTAGGTACAGGGAAACTGTAGGCTTTGGCTAGTTATAAGGCTCTTTATCTACATCTTTTTAAATGGTTTTGTTTAACACCAAAAGGATCTCAAGTCCTAGAATGCCTTTTCAGAACTATTTAGAACCCATTTGCTTAGAATGTGAGCTATAGTCTCTAAAACTGCACCCCAGGAAGATGGACCTTTTTTAGTAGGGGATTGTTAAGGGGCCAGTGAGGGAGGGTTTAAAACCGGCTGAGGTAAAACGATAAAGAGTGAAAGCTGGAAAAATAATCGGCAAGGTAGGACAAGTACAGGTGTATGAAAATTGCAGAGCAGCAAGGGGCGAGTGCAGAAGAGGCATCGGCGATGAGAGCGCGAGAGGAGTGAGGGGAAAGGCATTAAGAGAAGGAGAGATAGCAGGAGAGGCACGTTGGAGGATGCTAGTGAATGTTATCTCACCGCCCATGCCTGCGCCGAGCTTTAATCTCGTTAAAAAGGCGATAAGGCAAAATACAAAAACAAACACAATATTTACAGATTCTCCAGACGTGATTAAATATGAGTTATGGAGGGATGGGTGGATGGGGCGGGGGTCGACGGGCTTTTGTTAAGTCTGCTTTGCAGCTGACAAAAGGCTGTGACGGCTTCACTGCCAGTATCTTGCCACTGATAAGAGTGAGGACGTCCTGACTGCTTAGGTGACTGTTATGTTTCTATTCCATGCCTGAGAGTCAACAATATGGTACTTGGTATTTGGTTTTCCTAATGGGTCTGTGTGTATCTGAGGACAGAGCTAAGTCTCTTAAACTCCCACTGTGTACTCCCACTTGCTGGACATTTATCTTAACTTTTCCGCCTACATTATAGGCCCACCGTGTGGATCAGTGGTCCAAGAATATAGGCATTTTGTTGCCAAAGAAATTGAAACAATTCAAATATGCATACTCCTTTTTGTATGGTGGCGTTAAAAACTGTGAGGTGTGTTAGCTTAGCTGTATTTTTAAGTGTTTAAATCCTTTTTTTTTTACGGAAAATATCTTGACGCTCTGAAAATAGTTCTATATAGAACCAAAAGAGATTTGACTGTTGTTATGAATCCATTTGAAAAAAGCCTTTTTAAGTTCTATTAAAACCCTTTTTGTTTAGTTGGTAGAAAGCAGTTACTGATACCTAATACCTAAAGGTTACACCTTACATACAGTGCCAGAAATTACCATGCTGAAAAAACAGTATGGGCAGCTCAGAGTATGACTGTAACATTTTTGATGGTTTAACTGGTCTACAAGCATGATCATGCTGACCACACTTGTCAACCAGTATGGCCAAGATTGACCAAGCTGGTCAACCAGCATGACAAGCATCACCAAGCTGCTTGACCAGCATGACCAGCATCATGAAGCTGGTTGACCAGCATGACCAGAAAGACCACTCTGGTTGACCAGCATGACCAAAATCAAATGCAACATATACTAGACTGGTCAAGAGCTGGTTAACCAGCTTGCTTACCAGTATAAGGTATGTTTTATGTCTGAATGACCAGCTTTTAAACCACCTTAGACTACCTTAGACAAGCTTAGACCATCTTCCAACTGGTCTTCAGCTGTATTTTTCAACAGGGTAATTATCTTTTATGTTGAATGTTAATAAATGATTGATTAGTCAGAGATTAGATTGAACTCTATATAACAAGTTGACCCTAAAATAGCAGCTTCAAACTCATGCTGATGGTACACTGGCCTGTAATATTATTCTACATGATTTTCACAGTTCTGTATCTTTCAGTTTCTTAACGAATACATCTACCCTTGAGGGGGTGCTCAAAGCATCATTTGTATGTACAGCAGTGGTGTAAAAGTAAATCACACAGCAAAAATATTAGGTTCATTGATTTATTACATTTGCCATTAGTTCATATCTTACTTACTAAATGTGTACTATTAATAAACTGTTAATGAACAGATCAGTATTCTTACTTGTGCTAAGTACTAACATGAGAATTTCTACTTTCTAAGATTCTGACATTCACCAGTGTTTTCTTATTTGGGATCGGGAGGACTTGGGATCCATCATTATAAGAGCACAGCTGCAAACTGTTCTGTGGTTTGGAAAAAAACCCACACACATTATGAATTTGACATAGACTTTTTTCTCAAGGATGAATTAAAAATCATAGGATGATCCTGGTGAATGAGGCCCAGTTTTCATAGTATAATTAGCAGGATACACCTTCTTTGGTGGTATTAAAACTCTATCATGCTCAGTAATCAGAAGTGAGTAATGATCCTGCAATTTGGCATTTACTATATTTGATTATAGACCTGTCATTCAACAGCACTGCACTGGTTTAGCTTGAATCCAGATGTAAATCCACTACTAAGAAGTGTAAGTACACACTAGCTTCGTTCTGATTTGTGCTTTTAACACATGGTGTTCTATTCATCACACAATGTGTTGTGTTGTTAATTCCAATCTTAAAATAAGGTCAAAACTACATGTGGAAAAGCACTAAGCATAGATAAAGTATTTAGCAGGTGCAAAATCAAGCATCAACGCTATCAAGGTAAAGTGCTGCCTGCCTGGTTACATTTAGTAGCACAGTTGCTTTAGCAGCACTATAGCTGATAGTCCTAAGTGAAAACAATATGCTTTTAGAAGCAACATGACATTAAAGCAGTCACGATGAGCATGTTTGATTTTGCACTGTAATGTTTTTTCTCTGGATCAGTACTGGGAATCCTGTTGACTCATAAAAATGTAGATGTGAAAGTAATTATGTCTGAAAACACCTGGAAAATACTAATGGCATACTCATGACAACTCTTAAATGCTTAAATGGTTCTGTTAGAAACAGTTCTTCACACTGGTGAAAAAGCTTTTTTATGTGGATTATTCTATATGGAAAATGGTTCTATTTAGCATCGAAGCGGGTTCCACTATAGTTATGAGTATAATATAAACTTCCTTGAGGTCTATATAGAATTAATTTTGGAAAACTGTATTCATCTTGGTACATGGACATGTCAAATTATGAATCTCAAACCCTACTGCACCCAATATTTACACAAACTAGTCAATACGTTTCAGGTTTGAACACAATGGCTACTTCAGAAGAATATGGAAGTGGGGCTAAAAAGGCTAAAAGCTAACACTAGCTGATCGTGTGAAGCACTACTCATAGAAAGGCAGATTGAAGGTGGGTGCTAGACCCTACTACAATCTCTATAATTAGCTAACCACACAATGCACAGACTAGACAATGAGAGGACAGCAAAACTTTACGGTAGCTTCATTCTGTGGTAAAATAACAGGGTTGTAAATAGGCTGACTTGAATACTTACTTTTCACACAGCAAAGAACAACTTGTAATACTAAATACATGCATTCTTTGGCACCTTTAATGACAACAAATCATATTTTGTGAGGTTCTACCAGTTTGTAAATATATCATGTGGGTCACTGTAATAAGTGTGCAGTAACTGACTGTAGCCCATCTCAGTGTCATGTAATGTGTACATTCAGTAAACAGTAGACCAGATATTTAATGTTTGAAGTGTTCATAGGTCTGTTTTAGTTAGAGCAAGCCTTCTCCTAAACTTGCCCTGCTTGTGACTTGCATTCTTTGTGCAAACACAGTTATGTCAGGATTCTGCTCTAGTGGGAAAATCCCATGCCAAAAGAGTCTATCTGAGGGGCTATAAAGGGCTATATATTTCCTATGTATTTGCTTACAGGCAGTGTTCACAAGAAGAAAAGTGGCACCGACATAAGAATGGCTTAAAAATGGACTGGTAAACCTATATAAACATACACTTTTTACAATATACGACTAACACTAGTTGGAATATGCCATTCTTATCACTTATGTAGATTTTTATCAGTTGTTATGAACGGCTTTTACCGGCACCATGTGTCCTTACAAACAGGGAAATTCAGTATAGTGTTAGCAAGTGATTTAAGCTAGGGAAAAGCGTGTTTATAGGAAAGAGCAGGCTGCAAGGCTTGACTTGGTCGTGTTATTTCATTTTGAGCCTGGTGAGCCGTGGCCTACGTTTGCCTCTTTGCTAGTTTATTCATCATTATGTCAGCTCTCCCGTAACATGTTCTGAAAAGTTCTCCTCAGCTCACACTCACTTCACTTCTCTTAATGCTATAAGTGTGGACTTTGCAGACCTATAAATAAATTAAACTGCAAATAGTAACTTCTGCTTCTAGGAGCCTCTGGGTTCTATTTTCTACACATCAGGGAGAGTGGTAAGGGTAAAAACAAAGGAATGGCTCCTCTCACCTGGCTTTCTGTTATCTATGTCTTAATTTGTCATAAACAAATTTCAATGTTAATCAGTTTTAATCTGATATTTTATAATGCTTTCAAGTTTTATGGGGGAAAGAAAAAACAAATAACTTTCTATAATTTGTAAATCACGGTGTCCCTAAGGAGAAACAGTGGTTGTTTTTGAAAAGGCATGGCTACAAAGTAATATATTGAGGCCACAAGATAATATTTTATTTCATTGCCTCAGTATATTATCTAGTTGTCTCAATATATTAAATTGTGGCCTCAATACACACTATATTGACAAAAGTATTAGATCATCTGCTCATTTACTGTTTCTTCAGAAGTCAAAGGTATTAAAAATGTTTAGCTGTCTTTTGTTGGAGTAGTTGTTTCTACTGTCCAGAAAAGGTTTTCCACTAGATTTTGGAGCATTGCTGTGAGGGTTTGATTGCATTCAGTCATAAGAATGTGGCCGGTGTAGGAAGAAGTATGATCACCACCCCACTGACTTCCCAACCCATCCCAACCCATATATTATCTAATGGCACCAGTATACTATTCTGTGGCCTTAATACATTATCTAACGGCCTCAAAATATTTTCTAGTTGCCTCAACAAATTATCTTGTGGCCTCAATATACTATATTGTTGACTCAATATATTATCAAATGGCCTCAATATGATCTAGTTTCTGCAATATATTATCTTGTGGCTTCAATATGCTATTTTGTGGCCTCAATATATTCTCCAAGGCCTCAAAATACTATCTAATACTATCTCCCAGCGGACCACATACACACACACTTAACTACACACACATGTTCATGTTCAGGGAATACTATGTGCAATATCCCACCCCCATGTGCAATTAAGAGTCTTTTGCTGTAAATAATATTGTTTATTGCTTTTTTAAATTCTTATCTATACTGTGTGTATATAGTGTAAATTATTTATTTATCTACATTTTTGTAACT
Organism: Salminus brasiliensis; assembly: GCF_030463535.1. Taxonomy (NCBI): domain Eukaryota; kingdom Metazoa; phylum Chordata; class Actinopteri; order Characiformes; family Bryconidae; genus Salminus; species Salminus brasiliensis. The sequence continues at coordinate 36,191,823 of NC_132885.1, read as the reverse complement.
GAGTGTCCTGCTATCCCTTTCTGCTGTTACACTGTGAATTTCCCCACTGCGGGACTAATAAAGGACTATCTTATCTTATCTTATCTTATCTTATCTTAATAGCCTTAATATCATCTAGTTTCTTCAATATATTATCTTGTGGCCTCAATATAATATTTTGTGGCCTGAATTTATCTTTGATCCTCAGTATACTATTTTGTGGCCTCAACATATTATCTAATGTCCTCAATATATTCTCTTGTAGCCACACCTTATTAAAAACAACCGTATGTCATCTGGGGACTCGTTCAGTAGTACATGAACAATAAACAGCAGCAGCTTCTTTGTTTAACTAGATCAAATGTCCTTCTGTTTTGTCTGTTTGCTCAGTAGGAGCTTCTTGATCAGCTCCAAACCCTTTCAGGAGTGTCATCTTCACACACTGAAAGGATGCTAAGAAACACCTGAGCACTATTTTAAAATTGAAGCAAGATTTTCGGATTTCTGATTTTCTCCTCTCTCTGAAAGATTAAAGCTTTATGTGTTTATCTGATGGGGACTGTTTTGGTGGTCTACCAGGTCTAGCTGTGAGAAGTGCCATTTTCTCTGTATCTTTGAAAGCACTCCTGCACTCCTGTTTCTTCACTGGTTTTATAAATTTATATCTACTCTCCTCAGAAAAGTCTTCTGAACAATAATATTTTTCATATAATGGTTGTTTTGACTGGAAATTACATTAATGAAGAATGCGTTCTTTGCACAGTGCTATATGTTCAGCATAAATGCCACCACCTCACCCTCTGAGCAATCTGAGCATTAGCAAGGAGACAGCATGCTAGTTTTTCTTTTTCTTTTTAAACAGCAGCACAGTGTTCAAACTCCTCTGTGATCTTCTCCACTCTTTCTCTTCTTCCCCTCTCCTTCCCACATGACGGAATGCCTGGCCCTATCCCAGCAGGCCTTGCTCTGACAGCTGACCCCGTCTGGTTGTGAAGTCACACGGCTGGCTGCATCCTCCTGGAGACATGTGTCCTCTCGTCCTTCCTTGTCCCCCTGGCGAGGTGCTCTGACCGTCCCCGTCTACCTGACATGCCCCATGGGGTCCACCCACTGTCTCCCATCTCTCGTCCTCTGTCCTCTCCTCCACTGCTGTCTTTCCTCCACCGTCTGTTAGACTTCACCCACACTCCCTGTAATCAAACTCCCTTTTCCCAACACATTGGTTGGGCCTTGGTATATATTTGTGTTGTTACCTCCTTGAAGACTTATGCACTTACTGTTTTTACTCCCCTATATGCCTGTGTCAATGTAATGACAATAAACATGATTTGATTTGATTTGACCTAAAGATGCCCAAGCTTCAGCTTTCTCACAGAAGGAATGACGTTGTCTTCTAGGATTTTCTGATCCGTCTTGTGCTCCACATACTGCAGGTTTCCAGTGTCAGAGAAAGCAAATCAACATCAGAGCATCACCAAGCCAACGTCATGCTCCAATGTAGGTAGGGTGTTCATTATAGCATATGCTTCATTCATTCTCCTCCAGACATACTGCTGATCCATTGCCTGAAAAGTTTTGGTTTATTTGTTGCTCATCATCATCACCATCACCATCTTCGCAGAACAGAATCCCAAACTTCTGAAGCATTGAAACAATACTGAAACGGCCAGCTCCCTTCACCCATACAGATTTCAACATGTCAGTCTGTCTGGTGCCATCTCTCTTTCAACGAAATCACTTTTCCAAATGTGAGTTGTCCCTATTATCAGACTGTTGTTTGGTATTATTGTCTCTGTCTGATGCCATCTCTCCTTTCTCCTTCCAAAATTACTGTACTAAAGTGTTGGTTGGTCCTATTGCCCGCATCATAATATCTCTGATTTTAACCAATATCACTTCTCTACATGTTTGTTGGCCCTAATGTCCTTGTACGACAGCATCACATGTTAACCAAAATGTTTTTCACCAGTTGACCTTTCACAAACTGTCGCTGTTAGACAGCACACCCATAAAACATTTCACACATATTGGCTGGACCTATTGTCTCTATCTGATGCCATCTCCTTTTTCAAACAAAATCACTTTTCTACATGCTGGTTGGTCCTATTGTCTGTCTGATAGCATCTCCTGTTAACCAAAATCACAGTTTGACCTGTTGGTTTGCCCAACTGTCTCTCTTAGACAGCAAACTCATATAACATTTCACACACATTGGTTAGACCTGATTTCTATGTCTGATGCCATTTCTCTTTAACCCAAATCCCTGTTCTAGCATGTTGGTTGGTCCTATTATCTTGCTCTGATGCCATCTCCCTTTAACCCAAATCACTTTTCTAACATGTTGGTTGGTCCTATTGTCTCTATCTGATGCCGTCTCTTTTTTTAAACAAAATCAATTCTCTACATTTTGGTTGGTCCTATTGTCTTTATCTGATGTCATCTCTTTTTTTTAAACAAAATCACTTCTCTACATTTTGGTTGGTCCTATTGTCTCTATCTGATGCCATCTCTTTTTTAAAACAAAATCACTTCTCTACATTTTGGTTGGTCCTATTGTCTGTCTGACATCATCTCCTGTTAACCAAAATTAGTTTGCCATGGGTTTGCCCAACTGTCTATGTTTGACAGCAAACTCACACAACATTTCACGCACATTTGTTGGACCTAGTGTCTATGTCTGACAATATTTTGCCTTTTTTGGGCTGTTCTAACATAGTAGTTCATTCTTTAACCAAAATGACAAAATGTTTCAGTGAGTTAGATCTTCCTTTGTCCTACAGTATCCTACATTTTGCACACGTTTTGCATGAATTAAACATCTTGACATTTATGTGAATATCTAAGAACACACATGGAGACCGACATGCAGGCCTCCCTGTGCAAACACCCTCATAGACACACACATATGCACATAGGCCCTAGTAATCAGTAATGCAGTGCTGGTGGTTGATATGTGGCCTGCGGGTGGGAGCGGAAAAGCTGAATCTGATAAACAAAAAGGAGTGACAGGCTGAGAGAGTTAACCTCCATCACTCCAGTAAATATCCACTGGCATAAACAATTACTGGGTACTGCCCGGCTCAGAAACACACAAACATCAGTCTGACAACCCCATTATAATTAATTCAGGAATTAAAAGGGGTGTCAGCATCGTGTGGCTGCATCAGACGGCGCTTGGTTCATTTCAGGTTTGCTGGTACAAATGAATGTATGAATACTCTTAGGCTCCCGTCACATCTGGCTTCAACATACATCTTGCCTTATAAGTGGACAGCTTTGGAGATCCAATCACCTAAACCACCTTCAGGGGTTGTGAGGAGCCTATCCGGCCTCATTACATTTGCTGTGTGAATGCTAAAGTGCTGCAATGCATCCCTTCACCTCCTCTCCCATCATTCAGTTTAAACGTCCGTAACAGGGATGTCTGTAAAGTAATGACATTTTAGTCTGACAACAAACACAGTGAGAGTCCACGTGGTAGGTGTGCATAGCACCCTTCAACAAGTCATGAAATCTGATCAGAAGTTAACTGTTGATCTAGTATCTCATTTAGCAATCTTGTATATGCACAGGCTTTGTTTATGCATGTTTTGCACAGACAATGTGGCTTAGCATTTTTTCTTGCTGAGTATATTTAGAAATATTGATAACAATGCATATGCAGAAAGCCCTATGGGTAATGTAGTGCAATTGCAGCTAAACCGATTATGAGATGTTCAAACTCGCATCAGGTCAACAGAAAAATGCACTTAATGGTAGCAAGTAGTTAGGTACAGCTGACAGTTGATGTAAACTCCTAGTAAAAGTAAAGTAAAAAGTGATTTTGTAGAGGGTCCCAGCATGAGCTTCCACAAGAGCTTCCAATCACGAGAGCTTCTGCGGCTTTAAAGAAGGTTGTACCGCTCAAACACATGCTGGTAGTGAAAGACAGAGAGGGCGAATGCAACAGCACCACCACAAAAACAGTCCGTGACAGACAACGACCTCTGCCTTCATATCTTAAAGAGCCTGAGCAGATCACTGAGCATATTGTTAGCCCACTCAGGCAAACGTTTTGCTTTTTTTTTTGCACGCAACGAGGAACTCATGTTGTTTGTGACGAGACAGATACGTTCGGTCACTTTTACTAGATTATGAAGGTTTATTGAAAATGCTTTGAAGAGTTGAAGCAGCTAAGTTGATAAGCCTCAGGGGCGCGTTCTTTAAACCCCCGCGATCAGGCTGTGTCCAATTTGGTCACATAAGAAACCAGAGGACAGTAAAACTGTATATTGCGATGTTGAGCCACCCTAATTCACAGTGGGGTCAATTCTTTCACAGTGAAAGCCCTAATACGAACAGTGCTTCTGCTGCTCTGTTTACAGCAGTTACTTTTCTGTTGCCCATGGGGGTTAAATAACTGTAAAAGGCAAGCTGAGGTGAGTTAACAGCTGTCATTGTATAATTAGCATAGCTAATATTAGAGACTAACTAGCAAGCTGTGCTGCTCCGCTGGTGTCTTTCATGATGAGTGGGATGAACTCCCTGTAAACGTTAAAGTTTTGATAGAATACAAAACAAACTTCACGGGTTTATTGTTTTTATATTATTATTACTATTATTATTATTATTATTATTATTATTATTATTATTATTATTATGTACATAATAATGTAAGTACATATTTTAATGACACATTCTCTGCATATAGTTACTCAACACGGTTTATAGATAAGACAATAGTAAATAGTTTGACATTAAAAATAATATACCCTGGGTATGTATATATGTGTGTGAGAAGTCTTTTGCGAAGGCCATGTCATCAGCCCAGACCTGTAACATCTGGACTGTCGCAGATCCTGCCATACAAGGATGACAGGGGTGGAGCCTACTCTCTGGGGAACCGACAGGACCAAACTGGATGGGACTGGCAGAAAGGAAGGAAAAATGGAACATCAGCACCTGAAAGCAGCAGGGAAGGCATCTAATAGGCTATTTAAAGACAATGGAAACTGGTAATTGGTCAAATGTCAGTGACAAGCACTAGAATCTCTTGGTAGAACCAGCAATGAAGCTTTCACATATTGATTATTTTTGGTTGTTGTTTGATGCATAAATAGTAATTGTGTGGTAAGAAATGCTCATTTACAACCCTATTATTTTACCTCATGCTGATTTTCCTTTAACGTTGGGAAAAATAGTAAGCTTTGATTGGCTGGTTCATAGTACCAGCAAAGCTTGCAGAAGCTGCATATTAATAGGCCAGGATAAATACAGTTCTAGGGATATATATATATATATACATACACACACACATATGTTTCTGTATATATGTTTCTATATATGCTCTGCTTTCCTCTACCCTCCCCAAAACACACATGGTAGGCAATATTTTTGGAATAAAATGATCATTGCCCTTAAGATATGTGTGGTATCCTGCAACAAACTGGTGCCATGTCCAGGGGTATTCCTGCCTTGTGTCCAGTGAATCTGTACATTGTAACCAAGATTCTTTGGTTCCATAAAAACATTTTTGTAACAGAGATTTGACCAAACATGGTTCTTTATAGAACCAAAAGATGTTCTTCCATGGCATCACTCAAAGAACAATTTGTAGCACCTTTATTTTAAAGAGTGCAGATTGGAAACCACTGATGTAGATAGTGGCTGATCTTGCCTGAAGCTTTGACATACAGTAGGTACACTGTGTTGGTAGCTAAACTCACTGTACTCTACAAAATCTTAATATAATATATTTAAAGGAAGAGAGTTACATAGTATCAAACTGCTATTAGAAGTGACAGTAATAGAAACTAGTATCACATTTAAATTCAAACATTCACAGCATTAGTTGTGTAATTTGTAATTTGTAATTTGACCAGGGTTGTCTAAACATTAGCAACCGACTTTGCTATCTGGGGTAATGCCTGTGAAAGAACAGAGCACACATCCTTCAGTGTGTATGCATGTTTCATACATGCTAATTTTTCAAAAACAAAGAATTAGGATATGTTCTGTGTGTGTTTTGATAAACCAGACCCGCTGTCACTCAACAGCTCAAAAAATGCCAGGTGTGAACAGAGCCACAGTCTGGAAATGTCTACTGAACTTGACTTTCAAAAGCATTTGAAGTGTTGAATACATTAATACCTTGTTATTGATCAGTCTCTGTGATTAATGGAAGCATTGTGGTCACAGTGTTTCTTATTGGCTGATTTCAGTCATCAGCAGAGATATTCTGGTCTACCCCACATTAATTCAGCAACATCAAGCAGAAACCATTCTCCATGGAGCCATAATACCCATTCAGCCTGAGAAGCTTGTCGAAAGTGGTACAAATAATGAGTCATCAACGCAACATATCACCCCCGCGGCGATCAACTTAGTCATCGTTTCCAGCCTATTCCTCCAGTCGTCTGCTCTTTGCTTCATGTGACCTTTCAATATAGGGCGACAAGCTCAAAATGCAAAGGAAAGGTGGGACCAGGGGGGGCTTTAAAAACAAAAAAAAAGCCCTAAAGTCCACTTCTTCAGTGATTTTTTTTTTGTTCTCCTGGTTGGCACCAGCCAGCGGTGGTGCAAGGTAACCTTTCCCTAATTGATGTTTGCTCCTGGCTGGCTCGCAAAGCGGCCAAGGGGGGTGGCTTCTGGCGCAGCGGGGTTCTCTAATGGAGCGTGGCTGTTTAAGATGCTTTTCTCCGAGCATGGCTGGCAGGAACCACCCAATTGCATAAAGCCTTTTTTTCTTTTCATATTTCATATTCTGTGTTTCTAGCGGAAATTCTCTGACAAGCTCTTGGCGAACACAAACCTGTATGAGTTCACCTCTTGATTTCAATAGTGCTTTACGACATGTCCCTGGACTCAATTGCCAAAGTGGGCTCTATGTAAATGTAATATAAAGTTAGAAGGAGATTAAAGCCTCTGACTTATACAGAAATATCACTGCCCTGGCTTCACAGCAAAGCCGCTGGGTACTGACTCTTCCCCATGGCAAGTTTCGATGCACTGTCCATGGTCCTGAATAACAAGAACAGCTTCCCAGCAGAACATGGAGCTCTCCATGGTGCTGAAAGAGAGGCGTTCTCTGATTTTTAGCTTTTTATCTTTGTTCTGCTGTTGTTGTTATATATTTTTTCATTATTGTTGCTGTTATTTTTATTTAGTTTATTAAGTTAATGTAATTGAATGCTTTGGCAACATTGGAAATAAAGGAATAAAGACGTAGGAATAAAGCTACTATGAACCTTGAGAGAAAGAAAATAATACAGAGAAAAAGAAAAATCGAGAGACAGGTAGAGTGGGAGAAATAAAGCAGAGAGTAAGACAGAGTGAGACACAGAGTGAGACATGAAAAGACTGAAATGAGAGAGAGAGAGAGAGAGAGAGAGAGAGAGAGAGACTAGAGGAAAAAAGGCAGATATAGGGAGAAAGAGTGAGAGACAAAGAAGGAAGAGAAAGAGAGAAAAATGAAGCAGAGAGAGAGGAAGAGAAAGAGAGAGACATGGTACAGGTGGAGAGATAAAGATAGTGGGAGAGAGAATAAGGTATAGAGTGAGTTAAAGATGCTGAGGGAGTGATAAAAAGGCAGAGAATGTGAGAGCGAGAGAGATGTGGAAAGCAGAGTGAGGGAGAGTTCAGTGTTTGTCTTCTGCATTTTTTGACTGTTTTTGCATTCCAAAAAAGAGAAACAGGCAGAGACAGAAAAAAAGAGCGAGAGGTATATATAGAGACAGAGGCACTGAGCACCCTCTCTGTGCCTCTCTGAGAGAGAGAGGGGCACTGAAGGAGTGATAGGATGGAAAAGAGACTAAACAGAGAAGAAGAAAAGCAATTTAATTCAATTAAATTAAATTAAATTAAAATGTATTTTATAGTGCTTTTTACAACAAATGATCATCAAAGAATAGATGTGAGAGACTCAGATGTGAGAAAGACCAGGACAGACAGGGTGAGAGGTACAGAGAGTGAAGATCCCTCTTCCCTCTAATTCGCACCTCAGCATTTGCTCCCCACCCGTGCTGCTGAGAACTGCATCCCCCTCCAGCTCCCCTCTCTGAAACAGAGGGAGGGTGCGTGATCCCCTGCAGTGCTCCTGATTGGGCTCTGGAGGGAACAGCCGCCTAAACCTGTGGGTCCTAACAGAAATTGCCTGTAATGGTTCCTTTACCGGCTATATGTTTGCTCCTGGCATCTCAGGGTTGCTGTTGTTTGCTGTGTAATCCACCACACTAAGCCCTCTCCTTCTCCCTTCTCTCCTAGCTCTTTTCCATCTTCATCCCCCCCCCCCCCCCCCCCCTCGCAGCTTCAGCTGCTCTGTTGCAAGGTCAGCGGTTCATTCCGGGTCAACGCCAAGCTCCTGGACTCTGAAAGACCTGAAAACACACTAAAAGGCCAAGAATCCTTTTCAATGGTCCACTGAAGCTGTTTGGTCACCTTGTCTTGATTGGCTTTCACCTGCATCTTTAGGGCCCCGATTTTCTTCTCTTATAAATACATATTTTGCATATTCATTTCATGATAGGTACTGAGTGCTAACTATGTATAAATCATTTAAAAATACTCTTTAACTTTATGTAATTCTAAGACTAACACACTAACCTTAATCTTAACCCTATGTGCTATGGCTTGTTCACAGTAATCATTGTAAAAGGCCGGGTGATGCAAATTCCAAAGCTTTATAAAGGCTTAATTTCCCAGACACAGATAAAGCTAGTCATATACTAAATAGCGGTGTTAATAATGAATCACCATAAGAAAGTCTTCTTAGTCATGGTTTAGGCCTAACCTAGGTCTGGGAAACTGCCCTTAATATTCTGCCTCTCCAAACCTTATCCCAACAGTCAGGAGCCATCCTCTAATCAGCTGCCTAGCACTCTGAACTTTCAAATAATTAAGAAGGATATAAGACGATACCAAAACATGTCCAGGTAACTGACAACAGGTAATCTCCCATCTTTAATATTATTCCGTTTAGAAATCAGGTCATCTTTTACTTGCTTGACTATTCACAATAACAGATATTTTGATCATATCCACACACATACATACATATATATATTCTGAAGATAAAGAAAAATATTGAGCATGTTGACACACACGAAGCATCAAACTGAGCAAGCCATGAGGCTTGGACTGTGTTCTATATATAGACATGTGAAACATACATCACATAAACTGCTAATGTTTTTCAAATAACCTATTTGTTGTTTTGTAACGAAGGGTATACACACACACACGCTCACACACACACATTTATATATATATATAAACACAAACACACACACACACACACACACACACATATATATACACACACACACATATATATATATATATATATACGTGTGTGTGTGTGTGTGTATGTGTGTGTGTGTGTGCGTGTGTGTGTGTAAATACCCTTGGTTACAAAACAACAAATAGGCTATTTGAAAAACATTAGCAGTTTATGTGATGTATGTTTCACATGTCTATATATAGAACACAGTCCAAGCCTCATGGCTTGCTCAGTTTGATGCTTCGTGCGTGTCAACATGCTCAATATTTTTCTTTATCTTCAGAATCCACCTGCAGGATAAAGGACAACGTCTCAAGATGTTGTTTCCACAAGAGGCACTTTTCCCCAGCGTGTGATACATGGTGGAAACACCAAGGCATCTTTCATTTTGTCAACACAAGTTGATTCCCAATGGGTTCCCCCTCCCTGTTGTCATGGAGATGTTAAGGCTTGAGGGCTTCGGAAGCCTGGGGTCTGAGTGGGAGGAAAATGGTCCCACTTAATCTTAATGGTCCCCTGTGGATTTTGTGGAAATGCACAAATTGTTAATAATCTAAGGAAACTTTGCTATCAACAGAGTTCAACCGAGCTCAAATAGAGATTTGAACTGCTAACCTTCTGATGGGCAATATAGTTGCCCATATATATATATATATATATATATATATATATATAAGTAATTCTTATAGGCTAAAGAGTGCAGAAACATCCTCAGCTTTCCACTACAAGTCTTCCTGAGGTATCTACTAAGCCTTGGCATTTTATATTGTTGATGGAAGCATTTCTATGGAAGTATCTAGGCATTCATTCATGCAGTATTCCCTCTCTACTGCACAAGGAAGACCAATACTCTGTGGGGCGATTACATATCATAACTTTGATTAATCCGAGCACAAAATGACTTCTTCATTGGTCCAAGTTGGCAGTATGGCTCAGTTAAGAGCTGGCATCATTTGAGAAAGAAAAAGGACTTTGGCACATAGAGGAAATCTGCAAGTCTCTTTTTTTCATGGCTCAGCTTTTGGCCAGAATCCTTCATCTGATCATTTTAAACAAGGCAATGAAAACCTTAATGTATTCTTTGATTTACAGTATGGTTATTTGTTTTAAAATATGAAGATAAAGTAGTCTTGATATGCACTGCTAAAGTAGCATTTATTAGTAGCACTTAACATATATATTTAAGCCGGGAAGTCTGCACACCTCTTTCACCTTTTCCCCATTTGGTTTTTCTGTGCCCTGCCTCAGATCTATGGCTTGGCACAATCTGAGGTCTAGAGATATTTCCTTTGTCCCCATAGCTCTGGCATGCACAGTCAACTGTGGGAAGGTATATGGGCAGGTGTTGGCACATCCCAATTATGTCCAATCAATTGAATTCACCAAAGGTGGACTCCAATTAAGATGTAAGAAATCTCAAGCAATATCAGTGGAAATAAAAATTTAACACTTTTTGTCATATCGAATGGTGGGCACACTTTTTGATATTTTACATTTAGATTTTTCAAAATGAGCACAAAGATATAACAACCTGCTTTCACTTTGTCATTGGCGGTTATTTTGTGTAGAATTATGTGACAAAAACTCTCTTGTAGCAAAATATTATTCACTGTACAGAGGGTGAAAAAGGTGTGCAGACGTTCCAGCTTGACTGTATAATACAGAATGACTTCTATAAAGCTTTTGAGTTTTTCCAAATGACTCCAAATGTTTTCTGTAAAACTAGGACTCTCTCATACAATGTTAAACCCAGTTTTAGCCATGATTCACCTTCCAAATTGGCTCTAATCAAGGATGGTTGGGACAGAGAGTCAAGTAGTATCTGAGTTCCACAGACTCCAATCTTCTACTTAATCTTCTACTAACCATGTTCTCAGACCAGTCAAATGTTTAATTTTTTCCCCACTCAACTATGATCATAGTGTAGTTGTGTATATTGATCAACAACTCAATCAGATACCCAGCTTGGTTAGGATTTTAAAAATTGTATAGTGAAACCAAGGCCTAAAGCAACAATATGTAGCAATTTATGTAGTTGAGGCCTTTAGATATAAGCTTCAAAATCATGATGATGCTCCACTGACTGTAATAAAGACAATAGCTTCATGAGTCCTCTCGACAGAGCTGTGTAATGCTATACAGCACACATCAACAACTATGGGTCTTCAGCTAGCTATAAGAAGAAGTTAGCTTGTCATTCCCACTATAGACGTCATGGCAGATGCTGTGAGAAAACCAACGAGGACATTGTTGAAGGAAGCAAGGAAGAAAAAGCAACCAAACAAGAGAACGGCTAAGAATAAAATTTTAACTGGTTTTTAGCCCCTATCTAGTGCCTCCACTCTCCTCCACTCCAAAAAGACTTGCATTAGTTACACAGGTAGATGAATGTAACATTATTACTTTTATTGTAGCTTGGTTTGCTACAATAAGAGTAATAATAAGAGTAATATCCTCATTGGTTTCTGACCACAAGACCACTGTTTACCAGGTATTATCTTGATGGTGGCCCATTCTTAACAAAGCATCATGGGGGAATGTGGGGTGCTGGTATTTTGAATGAATAAGAAGTGTTGCTGTTTTTTTTTACACGTCTGTGTCACTGCTAGGCTGATAGTGGGCCCACCACCCAAAAATATCTAACTTAGAGCAGGTATCTGTTCAATAAACAACCACTGATGCAGGGCTAGAGGTTGAACACAAATCGTACAGGGGTTGTAGGAGTGGCTGGAGAGTGTAATGATTTGTTTTTCTTGTTCTTGATTGTAATATTACACTCTGCTGAGTCTCATATGGCAAAACTATGTAAGGCAACAAAACTATTGTCATGCGTTTGCAGCGTCTCGTCACTTTGGTTGTGGATGGAGTTGAGTAAAAAGGCTGATGAGCTTCTCTCAGGTCAATTGCCTCTGGGAGCTTCTGTGCCTTTGGGGGACAGAAGGAAATGTCGAAGATCACAGCAAGGTTAATTCCACTCTGATGGATGACCTTCCATCTGTACACACACAGGCGATGTTAGAGATCTGCCCATGCACACGTAACTTCCCACCTAGATATATCGACAGTGGACAGGTATTGAAGTACACAGACTGTTGATGTTTAGAATATCTCTTAAACATCTAGTGTTATTACTGACAAATCGAATTATCTGCTTTTGCCTTTTGTGTCGGTTTGTGTCTATAACATTCAAATGTTCTATTTGTTTTGATATCGAGAAATGAATGTGAAAAAAATGTGGCACAAATGTAAGAACAACTTTTAATCAAATTTAAACTATAATGACATATTACATTTGATGTATTTGCATAATTGTGGATTTGATTGAAATTGTAGCTGCACATCCAGCATTTCTCAATGATAAAATGTTTCAATGGACTACAAAAATGAAGTTTAATACAGAATATACTTCTTAGGCCTAAAAAAACATATTTTAAACTGTTTATCTGGGAAGTAATTATTCATTTGGTCACCTTCACACTTCCACAGCTTCATCTAAAAACACCATATCCACAATAGGTTTTCAATCATGGAGAAGAACCATTGAACCACTGAAGTAAAGAACCATTTAAGCTTTCAGATTTTTCTTTGAGTTTTCATCATTCTGTATTAAACCATTGCCTTCAGTAAATGCGGAGAAATTCAGTATCCTACATCATCTTTTTTATGTGTAGTAATTATCTCTGTTTTGGAAAAGCACTTACAGTGTTAACTCTTGTTTTAGTAAGTTTTTGCTGGCACAGTGTGTTTTTTCCCCCACAGTACATGAATTGTGCCATGTTTTAGAGTCAAACAGATGGAGCTGGGGTGTAGCAATGGGGAGTTGAAAAAATGGGGGTGGAGTAAAAGGGCATTGAGGAGGAAGACAAAATCAACTCATGCATTGTTAAATGAACCCTGTGCAACATGTCTTGACTCTTTTTCCTTTCATTCATTAGGAATTTTACAGTTACACAAATAAGAATCCACAAACTCTGCATTTGCTTCTAGCCTCCACCGTCACGCTTATAAGCTTATCATCTGTGATAACTTCGATTTCTAAGGGGGTAGCGTATTCGTTGCCTTTTGTCTCACATGCACATTATTGCAGACGAGAGCCGTCTCTCAGGTGGAAAGGCACCAAACTGCATCCATATTCATGACGCCATCCTGAAAGCACAGAAATATCACCTGCGGACTTTAATGAAGCGGTGCCTCTCAGCCTCCAGCCTTCTCGCCAATGTTTCAGACAGATGTGGGATGAAACAGCTTAGAACCCATTTTGCAAAGATCTGAACGCTCATGAGCTGTGGAACACACAAAGGAACTCAAAGAAACGACCTGGATCTTTGGTAGGCTTCGTCTTTTTCCCAGAACCCCCTGAGGCACGACTTTCTTTTCTTGCCTCTCTCTCTCTCTCTCTCTCTCTCTCTCTCTCTCTCTCTCTCTCTCTTTTCCTCCTGTAAATGTTAAGCAAGCCGGAGGGAATGAGTGGGCGAGAAACAACAACAACTGGCATTCGGAAAGGGAGCGCTAAATCAGGCGAATGGTTGGAGAAGATCGGTTCAATATGTTTCGACAGTGGACATCCATTTTTTTTTTGCTGCCCAAAACTGAGACTGGAGGATGGCCCAGTGTGCAGGAACACAACAGCAACCAGTGCATGCTCAGCATATGTGGAAACTGGACATCTCATGACTAGGGTATACTACATCATAAGGTCATGAATATTCTAGTATACACTGAAGATAATTGGCTTTGCCAATAGAATAGCATTTTCAGATCAATACATATTGTCTATTGCAAGAATGATTGGGCACCCATGGTCAATCTACACAGTCTGTTGATTTGTCTATCAATTTTATATAGTGCTTTAGAGAGATCCTGATCTGAGCCTCTTTTGAGTAAGCCAATGGCGACAGTGGCATGGAAAACCTCCCTCAGAGAAGGGGGAAAGGAACCTTAAAAGGAACCAAGACTCCAAAAGGGAACCCATCCTCCTCTGGTCAATGCCAGATAGCACAACAAATAACAAAACAGATTTTCAAACAAGTTACCAAATACTCTAAACCCAGATAGCAAGTACATACTTGTCCACTGATTTTATATGATTGACACCCTACTAACTGTGGGCCACTGCTGGTCAACCTTGTCCTGGAGGACACCCTGTCCTGCACATTCTAGTTGTTTCCTCCTCAAACACACTACCTTTAACTCTAAGTGACTATGGGTTAGCTGATTACGTGGATCAGGTGCACTGGGAGCAGGGTGAACACTAAAAGGTGTAGGGGCAGACGGTCCTCCAGGACCTCAGAGGCCCCAGATTATCATCCTGAGTCCTGATTTTAATCTCAACAGGTTTTAAAAGCATACACACCTTAACGCATTAATGTAATGATGACAAGCTTGCACTGCACTGGCTGCTCTGAGAGCAGTGATGAGCCACTGTGATAAAGCATATGAACCGCTGAAAGAATCCATGTGCTGCTCTAAAGATCAGGTAGTGATGTAAAACTATTAGTTATGGTTGACAAGGGCCACTCTAATTCTTCCCAAAGGTACTGGAGCTCCATCCCTCCAGAGAACACATTTCTGCAATGTTTGTTTTACCCAAACCTGCCTGATCATAAGTTTGGAGGGAAGTTAGGCTGTCTCAAAGATAAATAACTTTCTACCTATATACTCTTTATATCAAGTGGCATGCATATGTTTGGGTGGTTTAAGGGAAAGCAATATTAAGTGTGTACTTTATTGAAGGATTTTTACTGAAAAATTGTAACCTGCTGCTTACTATTAGAGAATACCACCTGCCCTTGGCCTCAATGTCATCATGTGTAACTGCTCCAGAGTTTCACAACCTTTTGGCAGTGCTTTCCTATAGGCATTATACAAGTTGTGTGTCCACAAATGGCCACCTGTGTTGATGGTGCATCTTAAAGTTGCTGCATTCAGCCAGGGTGCTATTGGGATATGTAAACTACTTGTAACAAATAGATTTACAGTCATGTGAGAACATTTGGGCAATGTTTAAATGCCACGTTTGGCCTCTATACTTCACTGTTCTTCTGTTGGCACCTTAAACACAACATCATGCATCATGCATTGTAGTCTGCTTTAAACTGCTTTATACTGGTCAGTAGTGGTCAGCAGTGTTTCTAGTCAAGTCAAGTCAAGTCAGATTTATTTGTAAAGCGCTTTTTACAACTGTTGTCGTTACAAAGCAGCTTTACATAATTAGTACTTAATAAAGGACAGAGACAAAGAAGAAAGAAGAAATAACATGAAGGATCAAAGACCCCCGTGAGCAAGCCAACAGCAACAGTGGCAAGGAAAAACTCCCTCAAAGCTGGAGGAAGAAACCTTGGGAGGAACCAAGACTCACAAGGGGGACCCATCCTCCTCTGGTCAGAACTATTTAAACATTAATGATAGAAATTACTAAACCAGATACAACAGAAATTTAATAGTGGTGATATTAATAGTGGCAGAGAGTCACGAGTACATCTAGGTTTCAACACGGCCACCAAACAGGCAGCAGCGGCAGGTGGGAGAGCCGCCGGTCCGCCATGGGTGGTGGCGGGTAGGGGGGCCCGCTGGCCGGACTGGTAGGTGGGAGCTGGTTTGACGCAGGAAGAGGGGACCTCAGCGGGCAATCTTCCAGCAGGTCGGGCTGGGTGGCCCGACCTTGCTGATCTCCAATTAAGTCTACTTTTCTTAATGTAGAGTCCTGAATAGTGACCTTCAGAATTCCACCATGCAATCTCTGGTAACTCTCTAAATGATCTGCTGCTATACCCCTGGGATCATTCATCAAATGTTCCTACAGTTCTCAATTTGTAGATAATTGTTTTCACTATGGTTCACTGATATGCTAGATGAGGGGTGGGAGACTGAAGCCCGAAGTCCAGCAGAGTTAGGAGATTTCCTTGTTCTAACCCACTTACTAAATGTGGTAATTAGCTGCTTAGTTGAATAGGGGCCATACAGGACCAGAGCTTACTACCCCTATTCTAGAATCTTAGAAGTGATGTTGTAACCCATTCCAGGCTGAATGACCACAGCATGGCTGACAAATTGTGCTGCAGCACATGTGCTACAGTCTGTTATTGTACACCTCTATAGTGGACCTATATGGTAGGTGGACCTCATAAAAAGGTCAGTGATGATGGCACCAATTATTGAACTATAGGTCAAATTTAGCCAAAAATAAAGCCTTCAGGATAAAGGACCAATAACCAGTTACACCTTATGTGCCCCTTGTCTGGTTCAGTCTTTGGGATGAGGGGCTTACTGTTGCCTTTTCCTTTGTTGGCTCATAACCATATCTTGATAATTTCACACCATCATCATGCCTTCCAGCAACAAACATCATCAGGGCATCCAATAAATTCACAATGTTATCGAATCTCTTGTCAACTGCATTAGTCGATCTGACAACTTGGCCGAGTCGTCAGTGTCAAACTTGGGTCCAAAATAACTTGGTGAGAAGACAGTGCTGTCAAGCCTGCTCAAATCAGCGCAGCCCAGCTCGATTTTTGACAAACACCTGGCTCGTCATGCCATGTGTTGGCGGACACTGCAAGATATGGCAGGAGGTAGTTGATCTCACGAATTGGCAGGCAGACTCTGGATGGTGATGACTGTTAGGCCAGGTTCTCGAGCAATGGCAATCTTTACAATCGGCACAACATGAAGGGATACTTCCTCTGGAGCTTGGCTGAATTTTCCTGTTTTGGCAGGCGCTGACAGCTGGAGTCGCCTGAGTGAAACACGTTACATAAAATTTGGCCAAGCTGAAACATCACTTATGCTGACGTTTAGTCAAGATCACTGAGCACATTTTGAAACCAATACATGTTGATCAAAGCGACTAAAATACAGCAAGTATTTTAATGACATTAACCTGCATAAATATGTACAGGCTGTATTTGTTCATTATTATGTAATTTCACCTCATTGAGTTTTATAACTGGGGAAAGTGAAAAGACAACATGCAAAGGTTTGGGCAGCCCAAGCAATTTGAGCTCAGATAGCTTTTACCAAAGTCTCAGATATTAATTAGTTAGGGCTATGGTTAATGCTTGTTAACGATCATCATTAGAATAGACCACTTGATGCAAACTTTAAAGCTTTCTAAATACATCCTCAAACCTTTTCCCAACAATCAGCAGCCATGGGATCAATTTAGCAGCTGTCTAGCAATCTGAAAATAAATAAATGAATTAAAAAAATAATTAAGAATCTGCAGTTAACAGGAACAATGGAGGTCAATCATAAGGTCAACCTGAAAGACACAGGAAATTTACCAAGAGAACTGCTTGTAGGATTTGCTAGAAAGGCAAACCAAAACCCCAGTTACTGCAAAATACCTTCTGGAGTGGTAGTGCATGTTAATGCTACTGTGCAGCAATTCCTGAACAAAGGTAAATGTCATAGAAGGGTCATCAGGAGAAAACATTTCTGTATCCTCACCACAACATCTAAAAAGCAAGACGGCCCAGGAATCTCACAGAACTAGAAGCCTTTTGGCAGGACGAATGGGTAAAAAATCCTCCAAACATGAACTGAAAGGTTTTTTGCTGCTACAAAAAGCTGCTGCAACCCCTGATATTTGACAAAGGAGGTGAAACTAAGTACTGAGCGTGTGGGGTGCTCATGTTGCTCCTTTAAAAGAAATTAAAAATGTTATATTGCTTAAAATATCAAAAACATGTTTCACAGCCCAAACAAGTTAATTAAAATCTGAGATCAACTTCATCTGAAAGCTTAAATCTCTTGGGGGTGCCCAGACTTTTGCATGGCACTGCTCTCCTTTTTTCCCTCACTCTAAATCATTTAATTTTTGGATATCAATCTATCAAGCTATTGACACCAACAGAAATTTTGACCAGGGGTTCTCAAACTTTGCATGTATAAGGTTCACATAGGCAGTGTTGAAAGGGTACTTTAGGCGTTGTGCAGCATTATAAATGCTGTCTGTTAAAAAGTGTTACCATTTTTGTAATGATCACAGATTCACACCGAAATCTGTATTCAATCCCCTGGCATTGATGACCTCACACCACTTTTGTACATTTTCTTAACCTTCTTAAAACCATCAAAATCAGAGTGGGCAACCAAGGGCTGAGGTTCAGCACAGTTTGCTGTTTTCCTTGCTCCAACAGACCTACTAAACCTGGCAATTGAAGAGCGAGTTGAATTAGGTGTCCTTGAGCAGGAGAAGCACAAAGTTGTATATAAACTGCTTCCCACACAATTTGTTCACTACAGTTTGTTTTTTGTTTCTCCACACATTTCCCAACACAATGCCACAAACTCTCTGTTGTTTGTGACATTACCTGGGCTTGCATTGCATTTTGCATTGTTTTGTTGTCAGATCAAGTCAATTTTCCTGGTTCTCCAGAAAAGAATAGAGATGCACCTTCATACACGTTCGAAACAGCTGTTAAACATTAGAATACAATATATCTGAGCATCTGAATAATGCATTTTGACTACCAGAGTGCACAATACATTTAATTAACAATGCAGGTGAAATAAAAGAAGAGGCCATTTGACAGTATAACAAAGTAATATAAGAGCCCACGCTAAAAGACAGTACCGCAAGGCAATTGTGTAAAACACATTTGGTAGCATTACAATAAATCTGACAACAAAAAGGGTTATATATAAAGAGTTTTAATGCTTTGTAATGCTGAATAGAACCATATAGGTGGTTTCATGTGTATGAAGAACCATTTAACTAGTCCAATAACCATTTATGCATTCAAATGGTCATTTGAGTTTTTTATGGACATACATCTTTAATAGAGAAAAAAACATACATTTTGTGCACAAGTTTTAATCTTTACTAACTTGAGAAAGATGTTTGATTAGTAAAAGTGAGGAATTCCACCCTAAGAACACTGTATTAACTGTTAAGCATGGTGGTAGCATCGTGTTCTGCAACTGTTTAAAACTGATAAATTGCACAAGTGGACGGAATAACGAAGAAAGAGGACTACTTTAGAATTCTTCAGCATAACCTTCAACTATCTGCTAGAAGGTTTTCACTTGAACACAATTCAAATCAAATTTTATTTGTCACATACATAGTAATACACAGTATAACTTGCAGTGAAATGCTTTTTTGACAGTCTGCCCACATCAAAGCTATTCAATAAGATCTAAAATTAAACTAAACCTTAACTTAATGAAATAAAGTGCAAAAGTGCAAAAAAAAATAAAATAAATAAAATAAAAGTTACATTTAAGTTAAATTTAAGTTTAAAAATAAAATATAAAAATATGAAAACATAGAAATATAGAAATATAAGAAGCAAAATAAAATATATACAGATGGAATAGTGCGTGTCTGTATATATATATATATATATATATATATATATATATATATATATATATATATATGTACATATTTATCTGTATGTGAGTGTATGTGTGAGTTACTTGAACTTACTTGAACACAACTGGACAAGCAGACTATTATTAAGCGTTAAAAGGCCTGTCCTGACCTCAAATTGCAACTGTAATTATATATATATATATATATATATATATATATATATATATATATATATATATATATGTATGTACAGGACATAAGTATTGGGACCCGCTTCTTGTTTATTGTTTCTTCCAGCTATCAAGGATATTAAAACAGTTGGAGTAAGTGTCTCTACAGTGGGATGATCACCACCCCACCTCATCCCCAGCTCCCCAACTCATCCCACATTATTGGATGTGGTCTTTAAAGCCTGGCATTTATACCCTGCTCCAGAGAGTCAGGTCCTATTGCCAATACGTCTCTACAGGGACAAGCTGTGTATTTGCATTTGCATTTATGTGGCAATGGGTGCAACACACACTGTATATTTACTGTATGTAGTGTGTTTTTGTAAGAACTTGTTTTGCAGTGCTTTGGCTGCTAAAACATTAGTATGAACTTCACTACAGGGTTTCCCCCACCCACAATATATCCCTCACATTAACATTTCATAGCATTTCCATGCTGATCTATTATGCTAATTTATGATATTCCTTTCAGAGGTCAACCAGCCGAGTGGACCACTTCTAGCACTTCCAGAATTACCCAGCGGGTAGTAAGTTTGCAGTCAAAATGTTAGGTTGCTAAGCAACATGTCACCACTATCCCACTTGACTAGTGAGCTGTCTGCAGTGGGAATGGATGTAAAAGTCTAAGAGTACAAATTATATCATGATCACCTATTTACAGTCATCAAAAATAAACATCAAAACTTTATTTTTCTTGCTAACATTTTATGATATAACTTTATTTTGGATACATTTATAGTAGAAAGTTTAAAAGAAAGTTTAAAAGTTCAAACAGTTGTAAAATCTATTTAATCCACTATTACGTTTTAAGTGTTACATAACATTGTTTTCACAAACAGTGACTGTGTATCATGACTGGTGCTTTTTTGAGGTTTATCATATCAAAGTCTAGACAAACTCCCTTCCTGATGATGTATTTTGAAGATGGGAGGTGCTTTTGAAAAACTAGAAGTACCTACTGGGGCATTTCATGTTTACCCCAAGGGGCCACAAATCCTGTCTGTATTTATTAGCCTCTACATCTGTAGCACTGCTATGGATTGCCATTGAAGGGATGGATTTCCAACAGTTAAATGACATATGTGTGTAATGCATGCTGGGTATTGTAGTGATATAGCAATGAAGGAAATACTAAAAGTTTGGGAAAAAGGACTATGCCTAACGCTCAAACTGCCCCTCTCCATTACTACACACATTATAAATACTATAAAACCACTCCTCTCTCCTCCACCACCGCTGCTCCTCCTCATGGTACAATTATGCTCTCTAGCTTTGGTCGCGTCAGCTTAAAGCCCTCCAGAACTCCAGCCCAAATTTCTCAATGGCCCATTCTTGCCTCAGCCAAATAAGCGTGGTCCGCACGTCGCAAACAGAATACTATCAAACAGAAGAGCTTTAGTGAGGCAATGCAGTAGTACAAAATATTACATATAACAAGACAAATTACATATTATAAGCTAGTTTTTGAACAGTACGTCCTTTTGAACAGTAAGTCATTTTAGCAACTTGAAAGCCGTATTTAGAATTTTTTGTTATATTCAATAATGTTTTTCCATACTTTTCATAGTGTAATACTGTCAATTTGTCGAAACAGGAAATTGCACAGTCCTCTTAACTTTGATAATTTAACAAAAAAACATCAATTACTACAATTTGCATGTAATGAGTGCAGTACAGTTCAGGACTATAGACCAGTCTAGTATTTAACATAGATCACATTAATATTGAATGTTAGCATTAGCACTACACATATGACAAACACAATGTTAACCTTTAACCACTGTCTGTTTGTCAACGATTCAGAGCTGACACTTTTATTCGACATAAAACACTTTGAAATGACTCTAAACCTCAGAATGGCCTGAGTGATAGCTACTCGGCTTGCCAACCTTACACATAGATTGATGACACGGCCCCAGACAAACTGACATTCATATCATTCAGACACTGCCCTGTGCTGTTGATAGCCGCTTACACCAACGTGGCTGCGCATAACATGAAAGACATCAAGCAGCAGTGATGTTTGCTGAGCTGTTTTTATTCGTATATTCCATAAGTTCATATTTATTCATATGTTTGCAGTAGGGGTGGTGCAAAAAAGACAAAATTGTATCATTAGCATGATAAGTCACAAAGGATTATAGCATACCATTGCCAGTACTGCAGATAACATTGAACTGCATGGCTCATAAAAGATGAAGATGAAGATGAAGACCTGAGAGCCTGTAAATAGTGTGCAGTCGATTGGGTGACTTGCACTGTATACAGTGTATACTGGCACAGGTATATTTTTGGAAGCATTAAACATTTTTTGGAATAATGAGTGGCACATAAAAGGCCTTCAGTCCAGCTCCTGAAGACCTGACCAATGGAATAAAAACAACTTAATTGAACAAAGAAAATAAAGGTTGCTGAAATGGTTAATTGAGAAGAACCATTTCTGATTCCATAAAGAACCATGCCTCTAATAGGAATGGGTGAAGAATCTTTCCAGCGAGTGAAGGCTCTTTAGATCTTTAAAAGCCTACACCTCGCTATTACTACATGCATCTTTATGGAACTAAGTTTGGTTCTCCTATGACATCACTCAAAGAACCACTTCAAGCTATATATGCTAAGATAGCGCATGATAAAAAAAGAGAGAAAAAAAGAGAAAGAGAAAAAAAAAGAGAGATGCTAATGATGACTGCATTAGCTCAGTATTGCCTAATGATATAGGGTGAGAGTGGACAAGCTCAGCAGAGGATACCACTGTGGTTGCCACAACAGCAGTGTTCACTGACCCTGTTTACACCTAGTCACTTCATCCATCTTAAATATCAAGACCAAACCACATACAAACGCAAGTGTAAACTCAGCCAAGATGCATTCAAACCAGATCCAAATCCCATCACTCAAACACTTCAGGAGGTGGTCTGAGCCACATTTGAGCCACATGTTACAGTAGTGTAAACGCATCAGTCCTATCAGTACAACCGAAACATTAGTAATAATTGCCGTGCAATGAGCAGATGTGCATATTTTCACACACACAGCAATAAGATTTCAGCCTGACTAACAGGAGATGCCTTTAACTACTACATGTCAATACATGTGGGTAAAATCTTAGGAAGTGACCAGGTGTAAACGGGGTAACTTTCAAAGCACAATCTGACTGTAGTTTAAAATTTGATTGTTAATTGTAAATGCAGTATGAACATTTCTTTCATTTTGGCCACAAGATTTGAATGGTCAGAGCAAATTTCTAGCCTTGGTTTAGAGCATTGCGGTCTTAAAGGTCCTGCTCAAGCACATCTAAATAAACTTATCCATTAATTGCCAGGTTTACTAGATCTGTTAGTACAGTTAGGAAGTCCGCCCCTATTCTTCTGGACTCCACCCCCCTATTGCCTACCCCTAGTCTAGAGTGATGTTTTTTTTTTCTTATAAACCATGACCTGCCTATTGGAAGTAAAATGTGATTGATTAATTCCATTGCCAGCTTCTTGTGTTGTTGTCAGTTACAGAGAGCTCACTTGGATGTATCCACCTAGATAATCACTGAAAGGCTTTTTTTTACTTTAAACAGTTCAAATTAGAGCAGTTTTATAGAGTGTAATTGCAACCACCTCAATGTTTCTATTAAATAAAAAACTAGTTGGCAGAAATTATCTCAAGGCCTAGAATGCCATGATTGTTCCCCGCAGCATGTTGCTCACTCTTGCTTTGCAGAGGCTTTTGCTAAAGGACACTACATAGTTACCAAATCTCAGCAGTTTTCAAGACCAGCCCAATAAATTGAGGACATACATTCAGTAGATTACATTTTGTATGGTGTAGTAGAGCAGACAACTTGAATACAGCAGTATTTACTTCATTGAGCAGCCTGTTGTCTTTGTTGCAGAGTAATCTGATCTTGGGTCACCAAATCTCTTTGACCCCTGCTTTGGAAGTTGTCTCTATTTAAGAGGGAGTGCTCTGTATTAACCTTCCTTAAAGCAAAGGGGAATAGAGGAAAGTGGGTTTTTCAAATGTTCTCAGTTTGATTTTAATCATGGAATAATTTTCTACATAAAATATAGAAAAATATGTCAATCAGATCAATGCTGTGGCGATAAGACCAAAGAAGAAACCTAAAAGAAGTATATATATATATATATATATATATATATATATATATATATATATATATTGTGCCTGTGTGTGCCTGAGTTAGCCTGAGTGAGCAAGAGACAGAGGGGCATTTGTAGGGGCTCATTTACATTCAGCCAAGCAGCATTAGCAGTCGAACTCTGCCTACCAACTAAGTGAATATATGAATATCCCTTGAAGGGCAAAGGTGAAGGAATCCTGAATGAGTACCAACAGTGAACCCCACGCAGCATATGAAATATAACCAAATATTTATTTTTTAGTTTTAGTTTTTTTCTTGTGTACTTTACCTACACTCTACTAACTCCACCCACATTACACCCCACCCACCACCACACTGTAAATAAGAATATATATACTTATTGCACCCCATTATTTTATGTTGTAGCGTCTAATTTTATAGACGCTAATAGCGTCTAATTTTAGTGTAGTGTAGTGAGATCAATAATATGGCTGTGTTTGTCTTATTTGCTTATTTGTCTTATTTGGCTTCAAAAAAATAGAGATATTCATTAAAAATCAGCACATTTTGTTATACAGCTATATTGATAGATTAGCCAAAAGAAGTGTTGGATGACACATACAAATAATACTTTCCTCAAAAGAAGGAGCTTTAGCAAAGGTTATGTGAACATTTGTAAAATTGCTAATTTTGCTAATGTTATTTGGATTGATTTTAATATTAGTGATTATAAAATAAACACAGGTTTATTACATGCCTAAAACATTGTACAATACTGTGTCTAAGCCCCTCCATTCACTCTGACGTCCTATAAATGCTCTCTACCACGTTCATGTATGTTGGACAAGGTCTTCATAACCCTCAACCACCCAATCACCTCCCTTTTAATTTCTCATCTCCCATCTCTCATTCTTCACTAGAGAGGGGGACTGTCTTTCTACCACAAGAAGAAACCACTTGAAGTCCAGCTCAAGTTTCCTATATATATAGGAAAAGTACAATTGTTGCCTCTCTCACCCTCATACTGCTCCTGAAGACATGTTTCAGTGCTAATGTTACTGGTATTGCCAGCATCAGTGGTGAGTTGCTTGTACCTAAAACTAGTTCAGGCTTGAGGTTCTTCAGTCATTAAAAAAGTTGTTAGAAGCAATTTTTTGGTCCCAATGCAACTTGAAATTTGAATTTGAATGAGTCGAGGATTCAGTTTTAAATGGATCTCTACTTCCTATGTTATAAACTGTAAATCATTAAATTACACCCAAAAGATTGCACTAAATGTTAAATAGATGCTATTTGGGTGCACAATCTCGCGATCTACATGTGCACTACATAGGGAGTAAGGAGCCACTTGAGATTGAGGCGGCCATGGATTCTATCCATTGAACAGCTGGTGTGCTTCAGCCTGGATGTACAGATGGCTTGGAGAGTGAAATGAAAATGTGTTAAAGCTGTTAAACAATTTAGCAGTAATTTATTGTTTTGATTTTGACAGAATTACCAATTAAACATACTACATATAATGTATTTACACATGCACACATGTGCAAAGACATCAGTGCACTAACAAGTGCACAAATGCAGAAGACAGCAGTGTTGCAGTTACGGTTCGAAGTCTACATACATTCATCACTGACACGCTTGTCATGGCGCATTTGTGCTTTTAGTAAACTGTTTTTCTGGGTTAGAATGAGTGTCCAAAGGTTTGTAGACACCTGTTTCTGAAGAGTTGCTTTTGAAATCAAGGGTTTTGCTCAAGGCTTTTTCTCTAGATTTTGGAACACTGCTATGAGCACTTGATGGCCTTTGAACATGACAGCATTAGTGAGGTCAGGTACTGATAAGGGACGATTAGTTGTAGATCAAAAATGCCACCCAAACTAATCCCAGAGGTATTGGCTGGAGCTCCAGCCCTCCAGAGAAGTCAGTTTCTCTACTCTACAGGCCAGTGCTGCTGGGCTTTATAACCCTCTGTCTACCGGATGGCACTGGGCATGGGGACTTTAGACTCGTGCATTGCTGCTCCAGAGCGTGCTGTTAATTAGCAGTGCTTTTCTGTGGTGATTAAACAAGCTGAAAGTAACTCAAAATAGGAGTGTTATTCTTGGCAACACAGTATCAAAATTATACATATAGAACTAGATACATAAAGCTCATCTAATTTCTTTTCTTAACGTCTCTTTTCAAGTTGCACCTTGACCAGAGGCTTTTGGTAGTCATCAACATGCCATGGCAGAATTCTGATTGGATATTCGGCTACAATTGGTGGAGGTCAATTGAATTTGTTGGTTTTCTGGCACATACCCAATTTTAGGCATAGTCCACATATTTGTGATAGGGTTTGAGGTCAGGACTTGAGTCAAGTCTTCGGGAAGGCCATTCCAAAAGCATAATATTAGCCAACTTCATCCATCCCACAACCACCTGTGATGTGTGTTTGGGGTCATTGTCCTGTTGCAATATCCAATTGTGTCCAAGGGCACTATCTAACACCCTGCGCAAGGCGTGTCGCATCAGAATGCTTATTTCTCATTTCTTCACATATCTTACACCTCGCCAACAGTCTATCATGCGTTGTTTAAAAAGCAACGGTGCTGGTGAATATATTTACACAGATGGGCGTGGTTGTCTCGAAATGAGGTGTGTTCAGGTACATAACTGGCATATTGCTATCTTGGCAACCAAAATTGCAGACTGAAAACAACCTAGGCAGACGTCAAAAGTCAGACTGCGCCTGGCAAGTGACAAGCTGATTGGTTAATTGCACATTATGCCCAAAACACACTTAAAACACACCCACGCCAAAAAAACACATAAACCAACCATTAATTAAGAGTTTATAAATATGCCTTTTGCGTGTTTCGAGCCTCAAAAGGCATACTTTTCCCGTCATTTCGATAGCAAAGACACTGACACGACCTAAATCAAGCTGCATGGTGTGCTGTTTAGGCTCGTCAACAGATAAAATAGGGCCCCAAGTCTTAATGGCCTATTCTGAGATAGTTCTCCTTTTTCATTATTCCATCTACTTTGTGCAACATAACAGTTCCACTGTCAGGAAAACTACCCCAGAACTGTCAATTTGGACATATCTTACATTATTAGAATGTGAAATATAAAGTACAAATGTTACTTACAGCAAAACTAAAAAAATTGATGGCCACTTTGCAGTAAGGGATGTAATTAATAGGTACATTGGAGCATGACAAAACTATAGTGGCCATATATATTTGTGCAACATACTGTTCACATTGTCAGTTACTTAATTAAGACCTGTATTGTGTATAATAACAGCAGCCACACTAATGTGCCTATTTGTTTGCAGATTTTTACATTTATTAAGCCTTGTTGAAACAGCATGGAATTCCATAATGTGAATTATTAATGTAACTAATTAACTAATAGTAATGTTTTGTCTTAATGGACAAAAGTAAAGCCTACAGGAGCTTTTATGACAAACCTCTTTCTAAATCCATAGGCATTAATATGGAGGTGGTCCCCCCAACAGCAGGTTTGGAAAAGTGTGGGGGACTTTTATGCACTCAGCAATCCTGTTCTGTAATTTTATGTGTTCTACCACTTGGAGTTGCTGTGGTTTCTAAACACTTTCACTTTTCACTAGTGAAATAGGTACTTGATTTTATAGACGTGTAGCAATGGGACTGAACGAAACACCTCAATGCAATGATTAAGAGGTGTGTCCCAATACTTTTGTCCATATTATGTATGTGCATATGGGGTATGTTGGAACATTTTAACTTATGTTATTCAGGTGAATTGACAGGTGTTAAAACAAAGCTTATTTTTTGATGTGTGCAGAAAAGTGCAGGTTGCGGATATTTGTAAAAAAAAAAAAAAAAAAAAGCATTGTAAGAAGCTGCACACAAACAGTGAGGGTTAATAAATGGAGTGGTGAAAAGGCCCGATTGCGGATTCTGATGCATTTATTCAAGTGAACATTTTGCTGCTGTCAGAGAGCCCCAGCTGTAAACCGAAAAGGCATAAAGCATGAATGAAAAAACAGGCATCACTAGCTGCGCACAGATGTTCCTCTCCCCCAGGTGGCCCCCACCCTCACCCCCCCTTTACCCACAATCGTGATAGGGCCCTTCTATTCTGTTATAATATGTGGGAGACTGAAGGGAAGGGATATAGAGATGGAATTGGTTTCAGAGGGGACATTGGGCCCAAAAGAATAGCAGACGCTCCCTTCCAGATGGTGCACCATGGTGATGAATGGGTGAGGAGAAATGGGCTTGGTTCAGGGAGAGAAGATGAGGTGAGCAGTGTCACCTGTGAGGAAAGCAGTTAAAGGAAAAGAACGACAAAGCAAATTGAGTTTATTTCTCTATTTTTGGGGTTCCTGGGGTGGCTGGAGGATCTTATATTTTTTAGCGAGGGCACTATCATTTAGAATTTGTATGCACCACAGATGTTCAAGAAGTTGAGCGCTGGAGTCTTGAGTTCCAGGGGTCTGAATCTGAGTTGAGTCTCAAGTTCTGCATTGCCAGTCTGGGCAGAGTCTCTTCTCTGCAATTAGAGTATAAACAGAGTATATATATATATATATATATATATATATATATATATATATATATATATATATAGCTATCAGCTAGTTTCTGCTGTGCACAATAAACTCTTGAATCTTGAATCTCGAATATTAGTAAAATTGCATATATTGGTAATGTCAATACTTTTTGCCACATTTTATTACCAAATAACGATTATCAGTGAGCAAGTTAGCAAATTATTGGGTGGGCTGCAACCCCCTCATGCCCCCTGGATCTTATAGCATTTAAAAAGAGCCCAATTAGGCCAAGTTTTCAGCAACGTCTTGTAGTGACATTATTCTCTCATGCTTCCAATGTGTAGCGGCTATTTAAACCTAAA
The DNA here is from genome assembly GCF_030463535.1 of Salminus brasiliensis. Taxonomy (NCBI): domain Eukaryota; kingdom Metazoa; phylum Chordata; class Actinopteri; order Characiformes; family Bryconidae; genus Salminus; species Salminus brasiliensis. Next base: position 36,163,054 of record NC_132885.1, on the reverse strand, counting down.
AATCAAATATAATGTATCTTTCATAGTGCCAGGTGTGCATGAATTGGACGTGAAATGACAACTTCCTCTCTTTCTCTCTCTTTCCTGCTTCCCTCGATCTCATTCTCCCGCATTCTTTTCCACCACTCGCTGCAGATAAACACACACACATCTTTATCCTTCCCCCTGCAACAATTCTCTTTAGAAAACGGCAGCTCATCTGGTACAATACGAGCGGCGTAATGGAGTTATGATGTCTCTGCGGCCTCAGTCGTTCTTTATGCTGAGCAAGAGGCTTGAGGAGTACAAGCAAAACACATTTAATTTCTCAGCAGATCATGGAGACAAATTCTATTTACTGTTCGCAGACAGGGACACAAAGAGAAACGGCAGGCGAGGGCGAGGTGGAAGGGAGAGCGAGAGATTGGTGGGGAGAGGAGTCAGTGGGTGATGGAGGGCTTTAATAGGTCATTCTGACAAACCTCATTAGGCCAGGGAAACCCCGTTCAAAGCGGCCAGTATTTATTATTTACTTTGCTTTTCTTGCCCACTATTCTTCTTTGTGCAATCCATACAATGACAGGGCAACGTTTCCAGCAAATAGAAATATACAACCTCAGTGTGTTTCGTAATGAATTTGAAAACACTATCTGCATGAGCTGGTATATTTGCAATGATGAATGGGGTAGAATATACCCACCAGCCACTTTATAAAAAAACTCTACCACAAACTTCCACTCACTGGTTACTTGATGAGCTCCACCTGCCTTACAAGTGTAGAACTACAGACTGTAGACAGATTTGGAAGGGATTTTCTTCACCCCTTTTTTCTAGACATTTGCTCCAGTTTGTTCAGTTTGGTTGGAAGACTGGGCTTGTGGCTGTTTTTAAACAGTGCGATAGATTCTCGATCGGATTGACATCTGGACTTTGATTTTGCCACTGTAGAACATTCACCTTTTTTTGCTATCCAACTACTGCTGTGTTGCTCTGGCCAGGTGCCTAGGATCACGGTCCTGCTTAAAGCCAAGTTGAAGTTGAAGTTCTACTAAGATGAATTTCTACTTAGCGTTAGCCTTTAAGCAGAATAAAGAAGTCTCTCCATGTATTTAAAAAATTGCCCAGATTCAACTGAGGAAACGCTTCCTCACATTGTGATGCTACTGACACCACACTTCACTGTTTGCGGATTAGCTTCAAAACAAGTAGTTTGTTAACATTTAACAGGGCAATACCTGTGTTTATGTCTGTAACCCTATACACTGATCAGCCATAATATTCAAACTTGATATAAATTAAACAACATTGTCTCATTGCAATGCCACCTGTCAGGAGGTGGAATATATGGAATATAGGTGGACTGGAGTCAAAAATGACTGACCTCTTGTAGCAATTATGTGGTGTTAATGAGGAAAAACAATTGCAAAACTAAATTATTTGTATATATATAGGTAAACATATTTGTCACTGTACAGTGTGCACTGTACAGCGAAATGGGTCCTCTGCATTTAACCCATCTGTGGTAGTGAACACACACTCACACTAGTGAGCTAGAGGCAGTGAGTACTCACTCATACACAGATATACACATACCCAGAGCGGTGGGCAGCCATCTCCAGCGCCCGGGGAGCAGAGAGGGTAAAGGGCCTTGCTCAAGGGCCCAACAGTGGCATCTTGCCAAGCCCGGGAATCGAACCCACAACCCTGTTATCGACAACCCGGCGCTCTAACCGCTGAGCCACCACTGCCATATATATATGTTCTACAAATAATAATATGCTGCTTCATGGTAACTTATTTTGACTAATTGTGGCAGCCCTAGTTTCTAAGTTGAATAAAACTTCTACGGTAAGGGGCAAGTGAGTGTAATAATCTAAAATTATTATAACCCTATTTTATTCTCAGATTTCTTTTCATTCTCAGAAGTTTCAAGAAATTTCAAGTTCCTTGAGCACTAACCTCTGTCACTGCCAAGTATTCCATTACACAGCAAATGGCGACTGTGAATGTGTTGTCCTCTAAAAAAAAAAATGATTCACCACGAATCCCAAGTGGCCCATTATTGAACCTCCTCTTCCCCCCAAAAAAGGAAAAAATGTTGAAAAAAAGATACGGTAATTGCTTGACCTTTATTGACTCCTGGCGGAGAAGAAAATGCGCGGGTTACGTGTGCGTAATTAACGCCCATCGACCCATTCCCGCTCTCTTTTTCTCCACCCTGATGTAGATGAGTGGACAGAGCGATGGCTGTCTGCCGGATGAATACATTAGCAGGCCACGGTCAATGACAGAGTGTGCACAACTCTGGTCCACTGCGAGCTGAGCTGGTCCTCCCTGGGCACATCAATAGTGGCTCATGCGTGGTATTGGCAGGTCTTATTTGAATGGCGATTCGTTTGTCCTTCACATCGACTTCATTTCAAGGCGAATCACGAAGCACCCATGTTGAGCGACGAACGGGGACGGAATAAATTTGAGCACGTTCAATGCTGAATCAGTTACAGAATAGAACAAGGGGAGGCAAAGCCAGGGGCAAGATTAATGTAGGTACAGTAATGTTTTGATTTCCAGGTTAAAGTAACACATCATTTTGGTTCAGGTAGATGTGCAGCAAATGATACAAGCACTGTAGGGTTCCAGTAACGTATATAATTGATGACTACATAATAATTGACCTATCTATGCTTTAGCACTGCCAGCACACTACCTACTGAGTCAGAATTGTTCACAGTGGTGGTGCAAGGAACCAGACAGCTGAAGAACTGCCCAACCAACACATTCATGTGGGACTCACATGGGTGGAAGTTGAGATAGGTGGGTTCCAGGTGGGCATGGGCTCTGAGTTGGTTTGCAGATGTGTTGTTGCTGGGCCCCATCACTACAGCCCACACTAATCTCACATAGGTCTCATGTAGATTGACCCAGATGAGGTCCATGCTTAATCCCTCCTGGTCCCATCATTGACCCTGGGGACATCCACATGTGGGGCCAACATGGAACCCCAACCAAAACTCTCTGTTTTCCAGTTAGGCTACTCATACACATGGACATGTTAGGTACGTTTTTTTTCCAAAAGCTAAAGGTTATTAGATAAAATAGGTATGAAATACACACTCTGGTATCTGGGACATTGTTTTATGATAGCTTCCAGTAAAGTGTTGGCCTCAAATGATTGATGGCCTAAATGTAAAAAAAAGCCTTGAAATTGAAGAACCCTGAGGAACCATGAGGCAAAAAGGTTCATTACATATTTAAATATATGGGTATTTGATCTGCATTTGAACAATATTGTTAAATTAAAATATTTTCTTGTGAGGATAAAAGCGAAAACACCCCAACATTTACTACTTAAAATGTTTGCCCTAAAAGCTGATATTTTCCCCTTTGATTGAAATCAACTAAATTAGATGTTTCTTATATCTGCCCACCAGTCTCTGACATTGACTAGGAAGTTAAGGATTGTTGGAGACTTCTTTATGCATCTTGTGGTCTGTTCAACTCTTGAACTTGCCTGTTCTGGACATGTTGGCAGCTGTTTTAAATGACTTTGGGCAATGGAATGGCTGAATTGTTCTAAGATCTTTAAACAATTCTTCTCAGATTTATTTAAATACATGCTGTAATTAGGAATGTTACACACCAAGTTGTGTATAAATGATTAAAACTGAATCGCAGGGTTTTGTTTTCTCATGGGCTTAATAAGTAGGCACTGTCAATTCGCTAATATGTGCAGAGTTAGAAATAGAAAAGAGTCAATAGAAATAACATCTACCTCCTGTATAAAACTGCCTTCTTGTGCCCCTCTGGGATACGTCTTACCAGAGACAATATAAATAAGGAGACTGGTTGAAATATGAATATGAGTTCTTGTGAACTTGTGATTTTAAAGATAATCTGATCTTCAGTTTCTAGTATTTTGGTCTCCTCCCATTCAGAGATAGAATGGGAGGAAATAACTGGAAATAACTGCCTGGCATTGCAAAGATGGCAGCTGAGTGAACAGACCTTCCTATACAAATTGACACTACAATTTGCTTCTGACACAAAGCCACAACTTCTTATTTTTGGGTAGGTTCATGAACTATATAGGGAATGCTATGTACTGCTGAGATTTAGAACAACAATACCAAATGGCTGACATACTATATAGTGCACTATTTCTGTGAAAGGGTAAGGTAAAATGTCGGAGGTTTAGATTATACCGGCTTCTCCAAAAACCCTTTCTAATGATTTTTTAATCATCTGCAGATGCAGATGTGCTGCACCTGATTCTAATTTTAGCCAAGCAGTAATTAATGTGGGGGTGTCCCTAATGTTTTCCTCACAAGACAATTGCATTTCTTTTTTTTCCCGAATTTCCACTATTTCCCCCATTTTCTCTTCAATTTGGATTTAAAATGATCCAACTCGCATGTAATCTCCCTCCCCATCGGACACAATGCCACGGTCACCGGCGAGGGTGGACTAGCCCACGGCCCCTCTGCCGCGTGCACAGTCAAGCAATTTATTTTTCGAACTGCTGCCGAAGCAGCATTGCCGGGCAACCAGGAGAGAAGCCTGACAAAATTTATGAAAGACATTTGAGTAATTTATTTTTTATAAGTTTTATTATTACCATCTCTTAAAATTATTCAAATGGAGATTAATGCCCATATGATAAAGTTGACAAAAGTGGCAAAAGTTCCTACAAAAAAGACATCCTAATAATAGATATCCAAATTTTGATTATGACCTTTTGAACAGTAGTGTATGCTTACTTGTAACAGCAGGAAATCAGAGGTGCTTAAAATTCTGCCCCACTCACCAGCTCTGCATGTGTCTAATAATGACAGCAGATCAACGTCCTTCTCTACTTTAATCATTTAATCAGTCAACAATTATTTACGCCTGAGTCCGCTGTGAAACAATAAAGCCAAACACCTGCAGCACCATCCACCACCATCTAACCTTCATTTCAGTCTCGCTGCAGGTGTAGCTGAGTTTGCCCTGTTCTACACTCACTGAAACAGGGTTCTTTGACGTCCTGTTTGTTTAAAAAAACAAGAAGAACCACGTGTCTATCCAAAGAACTATGGATCATGTGTATAATAAATGGACAAAGATCCCCTGCTCATTCATTGGCTCTTTTGATATCAAGGGTGTTAAAAAGAGTTCTAGAAAGCCTTCTCCAGGGAAGAAGGCTTTCCACTTTGGAATATTTTTAAGGCTTTGAAATTTGCATGAGCTGGCCTTTCCTAATGATGATTGTGAACAGGCCATATGCCGAACAAGGCAATTGATGTCTGAGACTTTAAATTCATGTCATATTTTTGGCAGCTTAAATTTCTTGGTGCTCCTTTTCTTTTTTTGAACTTTATTAAATTGTACATAACAAAACTAATACTATAATAATAATAATAATAATAATAATAATAATGTTTTTTTGTTTGTTTGTTTTTGTTTACATTTTTCTTTTGTCTGCACATAATATCTAGACCCCTTTTGAATCATGTATCTCTATTAGTAATCTTGGTATCTCATTCTGTAGTGCTCCAGACAAAGTCAGATGCTTGCAGATGTAAAAGGTGAAGGAGGCTTTACTAACAGATACACAATCCAAGTTTGTAGTAGTCACACAAGCAAGATTAGTTCCAGAATTATCCAATTTACAAATAAAGAGTCCAATGGGCAAGGCAAAAAGGGTAAGTCAAAATACAAAAGCAAAAGTCATATGCTATAAAGTCATACACAACAGATAACACTCAGTAGATCAACAAGTGAGTGATACAATACTTCTCACCAAACTACTCTACAGTCCAGGCTTAAATACAAAATGCACATCATATGACCAACAACCCAGGTGATACCGATTAGAACTTCGAATTTGAACGTAGAGGAGAGCTTGGAGTCACCTGAGCAGTTGGGTAATCTCCCAGGGGAATCTGGGAGATTGGGTCCAGTGAGTCAACATGTTGAGGCGTGACACATTCATGTTATGAATAACATATGATTAGCCTCTTAGCATAGACAGCTTTCATTCTCATTAGAATTTATATGCTTTAAATGTGATTTTTACTGTTTGAACTGAAGACCTAGGCTTTCAATTGGTCTGTGGGCCTCATTCACCAGTTTCTTCCTAAGAGTTTTCTTAAATTTGTTTGTGAGAAAACTCTTTATAAGGTCCATGTGAGATTCATGATGTATTTTTCTGCTCTTATAATGATGGATCCCATTGTCCTGGTAAACTGAACAAATCCCAAATTAAAAGAAGAAAAGAAGTGGTGAATGTCAGAATCTTTGTAAAAACTGCGTTAGTGAGTTATAAGAAGACATTTCTCCCCAAGAATGATGAATAAGGCCCAATGTTTATTGTTCTGTTACTGTACATCGTGAGCTACTGTGAAAAATGTTTGTCCAATAAAGCCTAAAGATTCACCTTGCTCAGCATTCCTATTGGCATTTCATCCAGTGATCTGTATCTTCTTTTAGATATTTTATATATTACAAGGCTTTTAAAGGTTACCTATATCTACTGTATTGGTGTACAATTAGACTGTAGTCAATTTGTCAGCCAGTTTCTACTCCATTAATCATTGCTTAGCTTCTACTACAAAAAAAAGAGTGTTTTTGATAAAGTGGCCAGTGAGTGTCCACTAGTTATGAGTCCATAGAAGAGAACTATGTTAAGTATTTTCCTCATTTCTGATGCCATTTATGGTATACAAGTACATACAGTTGACATGCTTTGCCAGCAGTAAGAGCCAGCAGCGTTGTGAAATCTGCCACCCAGCGAGGAGCCAACAAGACGAACTACAGGGCCGTGTTTGATCTCTGTTTATATTTTTCACATAATTAGCACTCTGATGTTTTACTCCACACGGAACCCACTGTGTGCATGTAATTAGACTTTCTTCTCCCTCCTCTTTTTAAAGCAAGTGCTGCTACCTTGTCATGTTGGGAACACAAAAGATTTTCCCCCAGATGTTCCCCCTGGAGAGCCTTCCTCATTCGATCAGACTGGCGATTTGTCTATTTTTAAGCCTCGGAACCCCTCGGTGGCTGCACCACTCTAATCTGTGCTCATCAAAACTCACTAAACCTTTGGTGCCAGACTGCATATGTGAAGACACTGGATTGTCTTAAGTGAAAATAGATCTTGTCAAAGATATCACAGTCTTTCCTCAGAAGAAATCTTGATCTGACATCTGAATACGGGACTGAAGGGAGACGTGTGATAGCGTCAGAGATAATACTGGCCAACAGAAACGTGTCCCTCAGTAGAGTTGAGATCTAGAGCAAAGTAAATGGAGTAAACAGTATATAATCACTGGCCACTTTATTAGAAATCCCTACTAGAGATGTCATGATAATATACATTTGGTCATCGGAACAAATGAAGTTCTTCGATTCTTGATGCCAACTGAAACCCAATGACATAAATAATTATTTTATAATTCTTTCTTTTTTTCAGCAACAGTGGAATGGACCATTTAGTAAATTATGCCTAATCTTTGCTAATCTAAAACTCTTAGGAAAGTTAGAACATTTAATAGTTGGATGTACCTTTATTTGCCTACAAATTACATATGAGAAGTATGTATAGGAGACACGTCAGATATTATTTTCAGGAGCTCCCAGGCTCCTCAATAATATCTTCCTTTGAGATGTACCATGTGCCATGTTGACCATGTTCCAATCCAATATTTACTTAATGTCTTATTTTTTTTTATCTTAATATCATTATTATTTGCTTAATAATAAAGACTAGTAAAGATTTATGTTCGAAATTGATCATCTTAAGGGTCTTTGATGCAAAAATTTGCTATGAGTTATTTGTATTGATTATACAATAATATTTATCATGTGCTATTCATAATTCTTTATAATACAAAAACTGAACATCCTTTATTATTTTAGTTGTATTTATTATAATGTACAGATTTATTAGTGTTGTCTGGTCTTGGCACTTTTATTCTGAAACTGAATAAAAACTCACTTTTTGAAAACTGTGATTCTTGTTTTCACCACCACACCCCCACTGCTAGAGACTTCACACTCATCTCATTTAACAAAGATGGTTCTTTTTGGAACCATAAATGGTTCTTCTGTGGCACCACTCAAAGAACCCTCTGCGTCTTTATTTTGAAGAGCACAGACCTTCATCAGTGGCCAGTTTTTGACCACAGAGACACGTTTGGCTGGATACTGCTCAACCCATCCTAACCAATTGTGGACACTGACACATGTAAAACCCCAGCAACCCCCTGTGAGTGATATGCTCATACCACCAGCTGTTGGCGAATGGTCCACCACCCAAATTCTATTGGGTCTATTGTGGTCGCGTGATCAAAAAAACTGACAAATGACCAACAGGTTAGAAGGTGACTGATGAACTGTGCTGCACAAGAGTCTGTAATAATCTGTTAGTGGACCAATCAGGTAGTTGGGTCTGTGAGTGGAACCTCAAGGTGGGAGTTAGTAATAAAGTGGAGAGCAGCCGTATATTGTCACATGAAAACAGCCAAGCGCGACGGACCAATATGAGGCAATCATTGAAAAAAGAGAAGCATAACCTAGCTTGACTTGGTTTATGGTTTAGAATAAAGTCCTAGAGAAAAGCCGTACACTTCAATTACAATCTCATTTGAGATAAGCCAGCCATAAAATAATGCCATTCAAGTCACTATTACCTCCTAATCACCAGATTTGAATAAAGAGCCAATTCACTTTTTACCTGAAAGTCTATGGGTGGTGTAATTACACAGTTCTCAGGCAAGGACACTGTTGAAGTTAGGATGTGATGAGTTGCAGTTGTTTTGGACAAGTTTGCTTACAGCCAAAATATTTATACCTTTTCCAGAATTTCAGTCTTTAAAGTTGGGGCATTTTCTGCTTCTCACCATCCAAGTCATCCCAAATACAATTAATTGATGTTGAGAGCTGGACTCTTGTATAATCAATCCACTGCTCTGAGAACACCAGCAGCTTCAGAAGGTTAATCTAATCAAATGTTCCTCTATGTTGTCTCTCTTACTGGAAACTCCAGTTTTTGGAAACCACTTTTTTCCCTTTCTGACTTGCCTAGGGTACACCAAAATAAAACAAAAATGAAAAACCTGAAAACGGCAAGTTCCAAACACATTTTTTTTTTCACCATTGCATAAATTCAATATAGCCTAAATATATTTTCGGCTTGCTTTTCATAGAAAAAAAATAATAGTAATTAAAAGTAATTACTGAACATTTATAGAAAATAAACAATGTCTGCAAACGGCCATTCTCGGGTCATTCTCTGACACTTTACATTTTCTTTGCTGCCTTTACAATGAGGGACTGGTTGCAGTTTGATTGTGAAATCAAAAATGTCTTTGTCTGGTATAAATTATTCAGTCTTTTCACCTATTTAAACACTAAAACAGCTTTTTTTTCCCAGCAGAATAATTTTGGTTGCCAAATATTTGGTACATCTCTAGACTTGCTCTTTCTTATGCACACCGATTATGTCATGTCTAAATTCCTCAGAAATATCTGCTACAAATGAAGAACATGTATTTAATGTCTGCTTACCCTGAAAGAAACACTAAATGACGAATGAAGGTTAATCTACTCAATTACAGATAGATGTTCTGTGTAACAGCCAAAAACTGGCTGAAAGAATAGTGAGGAAATAGCAGCAATACTTTCCAACAGACGTAACTGCTGCAAAATCATCTTTCTATAAAGAGAAACTGGAAGCATCAGCATCTGATCCAAGCAAGCGCTTCACCATTGTCTCATCTTGCCTTAACCCACCACTCTCCCACCACCCACTCCCCAGAAGATTTTGTCACCCTGTTTGAGGAGGTCAACAAGATCTACCAGTCCATTTCCTCCTGCAGCCAATCATTTCATCACACATCATCCTCCACCTGCTACTTGTCTGTCTCGTTTCTCTCCTCTTTCCATAGATGATGTCCTACCGATTCTCACATCTAATAATCCACACACCTGTCCGCTAGACCCTATTCCCTCCTCACTGTTCCAGACAATTGCTCCAGACCTCCTTCCTTTCATTACTTTCATCATAAACAGCTCCTTGTCATCAGGTCGCGAACCATCCACTTTCAAGACCGCCAGAGCCTTCCCCATCTTGAAGTGTTATCAAACCTTCCATCCTACCGCTTCTGTCACTGGGAGCACTGGTCTGTTCTTAGGTTGCCAGATATTCCATTTGAGAACTAATGTTTCACGATATAAGATTTGACAATTTGATAGATAACAATAATTGTCAGCCCAGGTCTTGTAACATATGGATCTTCATGAAACCTCTGATTTTACAGTTTAAAATCTTGCAGCTTAAAATCTATTTTGTTTAATATACAGTGTTCAGACTGTTCAGCAGTTTGACAGCCATAGCTTGCTAAAATTGCTGTCATGTTGCTCTTATTAATTAGTTTGTGAGGGGCATTGCCAGAACATCTTCATCATTCCCCTGTGCAGTACCTTTTTTTTCACCATGTGTCCGTAAAAATGTGTCTAGAATGAGGACCTGAGCTTCAAAACATTCTAAAATAGCTGATAAAGCTGTATAGCATTAAACATTATTCCACCACAGAGCCAATCTGAAATATAACAACCTTGTCCTAAACTGCATCACACTCAGGTCAAAGGTGAGGTGATTTAGGCCTGCAGTTTGCAAAATGCTTATGGATGTACATACGCTTCCATTGCTTGTTTACATTACATTCGCTTCAAATCTCCAGTGCAAAATTAAAGAGCCACATTTTGGGCATCCTAGGTGATCTAGTACGTTTGACTTTTGGCCAAACTATGACTTTAATCTGTGTTCAGAACCCGACCCTGAACGTTGGAAAAGCCTCAAGTCACGTCTTCTGTGCATAATATCCCACTTTCTGAAGTTGCACACGTAAAATGGATGCCAACTTATCTCTGGATTTCAACCAAACTACATTTGACCTGTGATTTAGAGTTCAAGCCTCGAGATGCAGATGTGTGCACTCAAGCAAGGGCTGATGGTTGTGAAACCGTCTCTGAATATATGAATGCTCAAATGATTGCTTTAAATGACTCGTCAATTCGAACGATGACGGGAACTGCATGTTCCCTGTGAGTTTGAGTGTGTGTGTGTGTGTTCTTGTACTACTATCTGTGTGAGGACCAAATGAAAACATTGAAAACATATTAGCCCATATTAGGACATCTTTCCAGTCAACCCTTCGAAACAGACTGTTAATGATAAAAGATACTGATTTGGAGTGTTTGGATATTGACCCTTTGGGGTTAGGGTCTGGATAAGTTTGTGGTTATGGTTAGGTTTAGTGTGGTGGTGGTTATGGTTAGTTTTTAAGGTTAGACTTAGGTGTATAGGTCTAGCATTATGTGCATATGTATATAATAATAATAATAATAATAATAATAATACATAATAGTAATGGAACCCTTTTTGGAGCTACATAGAACCCCATGTTTTTAAAGACTCATAATCTACAAGAGGTTTTGCTTGTATATGAAAAACATACCAAGCATCCAAGCAAAGAACTTTCACTCATTAAAATGGTTGTTTGAGTTGACATGGTTATATAAGAAACCACTGCCATGGGCTCGGAGTGGGCCAGTGGACTAAGGTGCTGGCACTATGACACAAGGAGCACTTGTTTGAATTCCGAGTTTGTGAAAGCACAATTGGTCTGGCTCTTTCAAAGGTGGGTTGATGGCACTTCCTCAAAACTCCTAATGTGAAGTTGGTCAGCAGCCGGCCCATTCCTCCAAGCAAATTGGCTGCCTAGCAATGCTGAATCAAAAGAGGTGGTGAGGTAGTATTTATCCTGCTAGTTCACATGATTGGGTAGAAAATGGGCTTACATTTGAAATAAAAATTATACAGAAAAGAACCACTTCCATTTACATTCACAGAGGATATTTGTTGAGAAAAACTAAAAACTTAACCTCAACAATTTAACCCCCATGGCAGAAAACCTTTCCTGTGTTTTATTTCTTTTCATGTGAGTCATCTTGCTACACACCTTGCTTATGGTATGTCCGCCAATTGTCTATGATATTTAGGTCAGTTGACTGTGAGCACCATTCCAAAAGCTTTAGGTTGTCTTTTCAGGTAGTCCATGGTGGATTTTTTATTCAGGTGTAGAAGCCACCCTCTTTTCAACTTCAGACATTTTACAGATGCTTGTACATTTATTTCTAGGATTTGCTGGATCTTGCAGAAACAATTCTCTACCTCCACCTGTGCAATATTGCAATTGCTACTGGTGGCAACACAACCTCAGGCTTTGCTAATTGTGGCTCAAAGAGCTCTATTTAGACTCCATCAGTCCACAACACGTTTTAAAAAAACTCATCTGGCTCGTCTAGATGTTCTGTAGCATCCTTTCATAATTTTGAGTTTTGAGGCAAGGTTGCAGTTGAGGTCTCCTTCTTATGACTGTTCTATGAAGATTATGGTTCTTGGTCTTCCAGATGTCGTTTTCACTTCCACAGTTCCCCGGAACTGCCATTTCTAAATAACATTCTTGTCTTGAAAAAGGCTTGGCCATTTTCTTGTACCAGTAACTTGTCTTGTGGACATTGATTAGTTGTGATTTTTAGAGGAACCCATATTTGATTATGCTGCTTGTACAAACTTTGAAGAGTCAGATAATGTATAAATCTTAGCAAATTGGGTCAGCTGACTGCTTCTTATTATAGTTGGTGGCATGCCTCAGGCTTTGTTTGCTAATCCAGGTCTAGGACTTTGTAAACAAAATCTGAGCCACTGCAATTTTAGGGTGCTTACATTTTATTGTTGTGTATTATAATAGACAGAGTATCTGTGCATTCAGATTTGCTTAGGTTGATTTAAAGCTACAGAGGCTGGGATTACTACTTTTCAGCTAAAATAGCAAAAACAATATAGAATTTAGCCAAGTATGCCCAAACTTTTGCATACTTGCATACTAAAATTGCTTAAAGTGATTACCTATGGGACACTGCTTTTAACCTTTTAATGTCCTGGCAAGGTATAAAAACAATTTTGTGTGTGTATTCATGTGCTTTCGGGATATGAAGGATTTACAGCAGGACCATTGGCCATGGCCCATGTGAGTCAGCAGGTCCCTAGATCCAGGAGGCTCTCTAGGGCTCTCAGCAGGAGCCGGAAGGCAGGGGGCCAAACTCAATAAAGCCTTCTGGATAATGTTCTCTCTCTTCATCTCTCTTTCTCTCTGCCTTTCCACCCTAAATCCTTTCTGTTCTGCTTCCTCATGACATGATTCACATTGTACTCTCATTACTTGTTTATAATAGTTATGCCATTACATGCCTCTCTTATACTTTAAATTAGATGCTATTTAAGAACTAAAGACCAATGGCATTTCCAGACCTACATTCTTCTACAACTTCCATATTACTTTCCAAGTCCACTAAAACAACTGCAAGCCCTCCCAAATCTCTAAGAAAGCCAGGTTCAACTTAAACTATGTGTCCAAATGTTTGTGGACACCTCTTCTAATAGATGCATTTAGCTTCATTAAGTTGCACCCACTGCTGACACAGATGTGCAAAGAAGTAGAAAAGTGCTGCCAAAAGAATAGGACTATGCAAACTTTGTAAGACTTGGAGGGTTAGGATTAAGTTTTGGTTGAGGTTAGGGCCAGGATGAGAGGGACAGAATGCAGGTTAGCATTACATTTTGGTTGAGGTTAAGAATCGGGTTAGGATTAGGGCCAGGATGAAGGTTAGATTTGAGTTTTGGTTGACATTAAGGTTAGGGTTGTGACCAGGATGAAGGGTTAAGTATTAAGCTTTGTTCAAGGTTCAGGTTAGGATTAGGACCAGGGTTAGGGTTAGTTTTGGTGGAGGTTCAGGTTAGGGCCAGGATGAGGGTTAGGATTAAGTTTTGTTTAAGGTTCAGGTTAGAGCCCAGAGTTGGCAGATTTAAATGATTAGTGTTTCTAATTCCCATTGGTTCCAGGTTCTATGGATTTTTGGAGTTTACCATCAGTGGATTGACAGAGCTGACTTACATTTTACCCCATATCAGGTGGTACATTGCCTTCCCCTTGCGACTGGATAATAAACATACATTTTAATAGCTCATTATAAATAAGAATAAGGTGTTTATAGGATTACATTGTTTCTGTAAAATGTAATACATTATATGTAAGCTCTCCACACTGAACTGAGCAAAATACCTCTCTGATAGACTATTATGAATTGCAGTATTACTCCAACCGCTTCTTAACCTAGGAAATTACATTTCTTTTTCTTTTTGTATATTTCACTCTTTTTGCTTTGCTGCACAAAACCCTTTCTCTTAGATGACAGTGGCAATAAAAACTGCAGTAAGTAGGGTAAAACCCCTTTACTATATCATAGCCCTTGACATTTAATTCTGCAAAGCAGTGCCATAAATATGCAAGCAGCTGAAGATAACATACATAAGTGATTCCAGTCAGTCCTTACAGAGAAAGCATGGTTGGTTATCCTAGATGTATAACATTGTTGGCCTCCACCTGACATTAGGTTTTATCTTCCAGCTTCAAGCAGCTGCTTTTAATATAGTCTTTATCAAAAGAGGTTTTCCTTCATCAAAGTCCATCCCTGACATGCTGCAGCATGTGGATTTTATATAGAACTTGAAGCACTGGCAGTGACCAGAGCCATTTCTTGCTATAAGTTATTGTGAGGTTGAATATGTGTGGTCATGGGGTCTAAGGGGGAGTGCCAGCAGAGGCCAAGATGAAAGGGTTCCAAATCTATAACCTTCTTTTATTAAATCCAAGTTAGCACCATAACAATTGTGCAATAGTTCAGTGCAAGGAACTGAACAAAGGAGTCAGTAAATAAATATGTGTCTAAATAAATGTGTGCTTACAGGTTATCTGCTTTTATTGTGTACAGTCTGTACTGTAAGGCTATTTGAGCCTTACTCTTAGGCACACATACTGGCATATTAATTGATCTTACATTCATAAACACAATTATAAAAAGAAATTTTATTAAATGTTCCTTTCCTTTTACAAGTATTACTATTCAGGGAGCAAGATCATTTTTGTGTAGCCTAACTAATGTTTAAATCAGCACTATGTAGCATTTTTTTTTTACCTTAAAATAAAAGCTGTAGATTCTCCACTGACCTGTAATGGGGAGATTAACGTCGCTATCATTGGTACTCGGGGCTTGGCATGCCAGAAACTGCTATTCATTAACTTCTGGGCTGTTATTTCCAGTCACACAGACCTAAGCTTTTCTCGTTATGGGAAGAGACCAAAATACTAGAAACAAGATATTTTATCACTAAAATTCACTTCAGAATATTTTTAAATAACTGCTAAAATCTGACAAAACCCTCATGAGTAGCACTCAGCTTAATAATGACCCACAAAAAGAAATCGACGTGTTCTGGCTACTGCACTTGTGCAGATCTCTACATGGGGGCTTTCTCCACTAGCACAACAGTATCATCGACCCTCCTCTGCTTAGTCATAATCAACAAGCTGACCGTCTCTTTATGTTGAAGGGCGGGACTTTATCTGTAACAGATGCCATGTTAAGTGTTACAAGAAGTACTATTCATATTTCAACAAGTAACTGCTCTCCTCATTTATAAGTGCAGGAGAGTCGTGTCCTTATCTCCTTTTTTTGAGGCATGCCACACTTCCTTAAACTTTCAAATGTGACATGCTAATGTGGTGGCTCACATATGTGGAACATGGGCTAAGTGCATTTCAGGAGGTCATGGGCTATGAATGGGTTTCTACATATATTTTTTTTTACTGGGTCCCAGTTGGGCTTTGCAACTGGAGCCCACCTTAATCTCACATGGATTCCATCTAGGCCGCCTATGCAGTGTGCAACCAACATGAGGACCCGAGGACAAAACCATGTGGGGCTAACAATACAGGCCCCACATGGACATGTTAGGCCCTGGGTAAAGAGGCATGGCCACCGTGACCCAGTAGGCAGCCAAGCTCAGAGACACAAACACAGGGTTCGAGTGACTCACACACCTTTATTTTGCTTTCCCTCCACCACACCCAAACGAAAACTCAGCAAAACATAGCAACAGCCCAAGTGGGGCTCTAACAGCCTCAACACATGTGACCGCTTCTGTGGTCTACTGGCTCACCGTGTTCGTTTTCTCCCTTGTGAGACGGAGCAGGCCCTTTTTAAGCCGCCACCTGGGCCCGTTAGCCTGAACGGCCACAGGTGCACGGCATCAGGGCGCCCGCCTCCTCACCGCCACACTTTGTATCCCCCAAACAGCAACTTTACAGGAGAGCAAAAAAAAAATTCTCAACTCTTAAAGGAGGTCAAGTCATTTTAAAGCATTTCTAATGGTTCATTCAACCCAACTGACACAAAAGAAACACCTGCCTGAAAAACTGAGATACATGACTATATTGCTTTAAATGATACTCACATATTTTATTCTGAAAGAAATAATTCCTAATGAATGATGTTGTTCATGTTATTGTGCCATTTTATTTTCTTCTGGCTCTCTTTATCATGTTTCATCACATGAATACAGAAAAACAAAAATAAAGAATTGACAAACTTTCAAGCAGTGCTGTATATATTGCTTGAGGTTTGTGTCTCAGAACACTATAGTAATATTTGGAAAAATGTCACTCATATTTCAGCACCTGTATATCCACTCTCTGTGGCTGCCTCTGGATAAACATGAGAAAAACCACAGTATGTGAATCACCCAGTGTTCAACCAATACGGACATGGATACATGTTTACTTGTCTGTCAGTAATGTTGCACACAGTTTAATCTTAGTCTAACTGTAGCCTAGCCTTTAGCTGCAGTCACACTAAATATTTGCTGTTTGCTTTGTGAAACACCCATGGCTGGCAACAGAAAGACATGTTTTGTGCAGTTAGAAACCTGGCCAACTCTCCTACCATAAATAGTAAATAAATAATAATGTGAAGTGCACTTAAATAGTACACATTTAAAATGAAGTGCACATAAATAGTAATGTAAATAAATAGACTGACTGTGATTCATGAAGTCTGTCTTTTGTGTGTTTATTTACAGCCAGTGGGGGAAATTGTTTTGTGTTTAAACAATGTCAAATTAGCATGTCCTCTATTTTCTATATAGTGTTTGAAAGAAACTGTTTCTAAGTTTAGCATACAAACTTTTATTTGCTCCTGAAGTTTGCAAAAACAACAAGGATGCACTGACACTGATGCAACTAATTAGCTAGCAAATACTAGCTAATGCAGAAACTATACTGTAATGGTAATGGTATCCTTGTTGTAATGTCCCTTGCTAATGTTCTTAGCCAGAAACACAGCATTAGTCCATGGTCAACTGCAGTAGCTACCTATTTAAGCAACATTAATGTTAGCCACTAAGATAAGTCAACTGCAAAGTCTGTCTGCAAAGTCTATTTTGTTTTAACGGTGCATTTAGGCCACTTTAGGTGAAGTGAACATTCACTCTCAAATCAAAACTCAATAATTTCAACAAATCCTGATACATAGTTACGCATCATTACAAAAAATAAAAATCATTAATGTGGCCACTGCAACCATTTAAGCCCACCAAGCATTGCAAAGCAGATTTGTTTTGACAAAGTCTCAGACCTTGATGTAACTCCAGTAAGTGTAAGAACCAAAGCATGACACCATTTGTAGTTAGGAACTGCCAGCTGAATCAAATTTCTAAACTTTATTCATTCTTATTAATAAAGTTTAATTATTAAGAAATGGCTGTTCAGGGAACCTTTGTAGGTCAGGATGAAATTTTGAAGACAACTCTTATAGAGAACTGCTTGTATGCTGGTAAGACAGGCAAAGCAAAAACTTGTGTATGACTACCCCGAACCTGAATAAAAGATTACCTACAACATCTGAAGTTTGCTAGGACATGATGAGGAAGATGACTTTTGGAAGGTGCTGTGGACTGATGAAGTCAAAACTTTTGTTTGAAGACTGGGGATAGGATTATGTTGTTGCCAGTGGCATTGGCAGTTGTGTATGTTTGGAGGGAATAATGCTTTCAACAAAAAACAGTAACGTCTGGATGCAAGTGTCATATATTTTAAATTTACCTGAAGAGACTTTTGGAATGACCCTCACCAACCCCTGGTCTAAACGTGATAGAAACATTATTTATAGACCTTAAACAAGCTGTGCAGTAAGAGTCTGTGTACTGTGCTGCAATAGTGAAAATCTAAGCTTCTTCATTGTAAGTGTTAAGACATGTTAAGACAGTGGTCCATAAACATTTTTAATGGTCACCATGAAAACCGTTTGGCAGCCATGAAGATATATGTGTGTATAACTGCTAGCCTACCTGAAAAAGTTGTTCTGGTGCCAGTACTGCTGTTAAAATTGCCAGCATCAAGCCAAGTATGAAGCTCTCTCAGGAATAAAACATTCCTTGCAACTCATATCAGCTTTTAAATATGAATTTCATGGAATATAGTTGTTTGTGTGGCTGCTGTAATATGTACAATATGTATATTATGTACACTATATGGCCATGACCATTGCTGGTGTATAACATCAAGCACATAGTCACACACTGGCCATTATAAATGATAATAAACCTGGAACTGTCCTAGAATGCAATCTTTGCTAGTGAGTTCATTACATTTCTGCACCCAGCTCGGCCTGTCCAAATCCGCTGTAAGTGCATCTAAGAGCAACCAACTCAGCCATGATGAGGTGAGCCATCCAAACTAATTGAGAAAAAGCCACAAGTGCTGAAGGGCGTAGCTAAAAAAAAAACAACTCATCTACCTATTGTTCGTCAGTTTCTAACGAGTTTCAAACCTCCAGAGGTAGCGTCAGTGCAAGACGTTTGCACCAGGAGCTTCTTAAACCGGATTTAGTGGCTGAACAGAGCAGTGGAAACATCACTTTGTGGAGTGACTAATCACACCTCTCTACCTTGCAGTTGGCCAACTCCATTTTATGCCCATGATTTTGGAGTAGAATGTCCAACAAACTCAAATCAAATTTAATGGTCAGGTATCCACATGTGCTAATGAAACCATGTACACTAGCATGCAAAAGTCTGGGCATGGGCCACCCCAACCTCAGCATGGGCTCTGAATGGGTTTGTACAGGGTATTGATCTAGGCCCCATGTGCAGTGTAAAACCTACTGATTAAGCCCTCCTAGTCCCATCACACCCTGGTGGGCATCCATACATAGGGTCAACATGAAACCTGAAGACAAAATGCTCTGGTTTCCAGTTGGGCTACCCGTACGGGTCCCACATGGACATGTTCGCTGGGTTAGCATCACACTATAGGGAACTAAGGCCTTTGCATGCATTTGTAAACATACTCCAACCACTCCACATATTTCTCACCACCATACATAGAGTATCTTATTTAAGAACAGAAATATTGTCTTTCTTGATTCTCCTGCATTGATAAATTAAAGAACTTGATAAATTGACTTTAAGGCAAGTCAAAAAATCAAGGCAACTGTCTTCCGTGAAATACCAGAGTTTCTGTTTGATTAACAGCGCAACAAAGTCATGGTTATGATGTAGCTAGATAATGCAAAAGCTCCAAATGTAGTTTTGATGTCCTCAGATTATCTGGAAAAGACTTAAGCTTTTGTTCACCCTTTCAAGTGATCAAATATGCAGCCCCATAGCGTCCATTTTCACTGCCGCTGATGATTGCCTCGGCTGAAAACCTAATTACGCGCAAAGTTACGCCCTGATGAAGCATGTTTAATTCATCCCCAATGCAAGCTGAATCCAGCTGATTGATTGACTTTGAAGTCACAGGTCATGAATGGATCTCAATAGCCCTGACCAAAGCGGTTACATTTACGGTGCGGGCGGACGGCCTGTGACAGATTGCCGGTCGTGCCGTGGGCAGCTGGGGTGCTCCAGATGTGCATTGAGGGACGGTGAGTTCAAAGTTAAACGCTAACACATGTTTCCGCGCCCTCCCGGGCAGGCACGGCAGGAGGGGGAAAAGGTTGTCCTCCTACATCCACCCGTCCCGTGGGGAGTGAGAAATGAGGAACCCTGGACCGCTGCGTGGTTCACATGTCAACAATCTCCCTTAACATGTAAATCACCGCTGCTATTAAAATTCCCAGCAAAACCTGGATGGATGAACCAGTGGCGCAGCCAGAAATCCGTTTCCACGGAGGCCTGGTTACAGGTCGGAGGGGGCCAGCTAGCGAGGCTTTATGTCCCAAAGACATTGCTGTAGTGTGGATGAAAGAACCATCTAGCCTACTTCCTTCCAGCTAAGATATTAGAAAGCCAGCATAAGAAAGGAACAAGCGTCTATAGACATATGATCAGATACAAATGAAAAGGAAAATACAGCAGTGTATGGGTTGATATCTACAATGTGGACTCATGCTGCACCATCGTTTATCAACGTTTATCAGTACAAAAGGGTTGTGGATCTGAAAGAAAGATTCTGTGTCTTGTTATGATAGTGGAACTCTACATAGGTGCTACATAGAATCATCTGCAGAAGGTTTTCTACCAATCTAAAGAACTATTCAACCAAGCAAAGAACCATTTAAGCATTCAAATGTTTTTGTAGTAATTATTCTATATAGCACTTTTACCTTAAAGACCCTGTGAAGAACACTTTTTCTGAGAGTGCAATATGAAAACCAATTGTAAAAAAAAACTATTGGATTGCACAGATCTCACTCATTGATCTATGGGCCTCACAAGACCTCTGAAGGTCCTGTGGTAACTTTCAGCAAGAACTTAACAGTAGATCCTATAACTTGTGAGGTGGGGCCTCCATAGATTGCATCAGAGAGCCTTGGATGCCCATTTCTCTGTCGCCAGTTTATTGGTGGTCCTTCCTTGGAGCACTTGTGGTAGGTACTAACCACCCCACAGTTGCTGCCTGATTCTTTGGAGATGCTCTGACTCAGTCTTCTAGCAATCACAATTTGGCCCTTTTCAAAGTGGTTCAAGATTCTTATGCATGTCCAATTTCCCTGCTTCCAACACATCATCTTAAAGAACTGACTGATCACTTGCAATATCCACTTTTCTTGGTTCTACGTGTTGCAATTAAAGTTACAACAAAGTATTCATGTTAGTTGTGAAAAATCAGACACGATTCAACAAAAGTAGTCCATGGCAAAACTGTTACTGGAACAAGAAGCAGGTGAAAAAGAAAGTGTAATGAAAAAAATGAATGTAGTTAAATGCATTAAAACATACTGAGATTTGTATGTTGTAAAGTATGTTGTAAATATACTAGCATATATATTTATTTGTTTTTTACTTTTAATACATTTATTCTAAAATATGTTACAAATACATAAATATTATGCTTTCCTTAAATACTTGCAAGCAAATGTTGATCACACTTATTATAAGAATTATAATATTATTAATTATAATATCATTTATATATGTAATAAATATAATAGTGTTTATCTATCTATCTATCTATAGATATATCTAAATGAGTGAAAAGTTTACTGTAAATCAAAAGTTGTTTTTACCCAAATAAATGAACTAAAGTTATGTAACCATTTGTGATCATTTTACAGAACTTTTAGTTTGACATATTCACTACTGTCAACTCTAGGAAGCAACTGCTCACTACTGACCACTCGCATTTAGTCATTCACTTTGCCATAAAACAAAAATGCTCCATTTACAACTGCAAAGCTCAGCATACATGTAAATTATTGTTTAAGTAAATTCCATTCCAAGTTTCCAAACAGGTCCTATGCCCTACATAAAACATTTCAAACATTTAATCCTTTCGGTGAATTGTAATATGTAAATCCATGCTGTGTAAGTTATTTTTGTATATGACATAAAAAAAACAGTAGCATTTATGCATTCTGTTGACTAGAAATTGAAGCACATAATAAAATAGTAAGAAAAAATATATATACTGACACGGCTTACACATTTGTTGTGCAAATTCCCAGTCAAAATGAAGCAAAAAAAAGTAAGCTAATGTTGTGCCATAAACCAGCATTAATGCAAGCTTCGTTTTTTTTTGTTTGTTTGTTTTTTTTGTTTTTTGCACATTACTAAAACAACAACACCATAAAACTTTACCTACCTTTACTCCCTGTGCTACCCCTACCACATACATTTCAATGATCAGCCAACATGCCTGGAAAATAACAGCAGCCAGCTAAACAACAGGGTGCTACTCAATTATTATATATACTATAATACTATATATTATATTATATGCGTGCAGTAAACGTCGGCAAAGCAAACAACAGACTCTCTTATTTTGCTCCCTTCTTTTATGAAAAGCATAAAATAACAACAATTTTCAACCACAAAACCAAACAAAGCTGCTATTGAATAATTGATATTTGATATTTGATGGAGTTGACAATATTTGACTGGTTCACAAAAAGAAGACTTGCAGAAATGAGGGTGATGCTATGTTGAGAATGTCTGCTGGTTCCAGACTACCAGACCTTATACCAAAATATAATTCTCAAAATAACAGAGTATTAAAAGCATGCATTACAGGAAAAAGAACTGTTGTTTAACTCAGTAAACATGGACAGGACATGACCTGAGAACCGAACTCTACACCAGCCTTTATGAACAACCAAAAGGTTGTACAATGTGATCATGTTCTGACCAAAGAACAAACTCTAGCTTATTACAAGCTTAGACAATAAAATAGTATTCCTACCTATTGGAAGTTCATTCTGTGTTTCTCTGTTTTTTGCTTGCCAACACACAAGATGTTAACACCTAATAGTGCCAACAGTCACAAATAAGCACCAGAAATGTTGAGCCTGCAATGACCTACTGCTACTGCTATTAACAATTATAAGCACATCTTTCAATCAAAAATCTAAATAATCTGCTGTTTTCACAATAATCACAATTGTATTATTATGACAGAATGGTTTGAAAGGATTACGGTTGCCAGTACCACAACTGTTTTGCACAGCCTTGATATAATGTTCTTCTCAGCTAGTTGAGAGACTACTACTAATAAACTACAAGTCAATATGGTGACCATAGTACTCTACTCTTCACCCAAGTACTCTTGGAAAAGGTGGGTCTTCAGTCCGCATTTGAAGACAGTGAGCAACTCTACCGTTCGGACACCCAGGGGAAGTTCGTTCCACCACTTCGATGCCAGGACAGAAAACAGCCTGTTGCTTGTTCTACCTGGCTATTTCTTTTTACTGGCTTCCTAGCTGTTGGTAGGTTATAGGCAAGTGTGACAGACTGATGCACAGATGTGGCACTCTTTGAGTACCTTCCAGCAAATTACATTAAGATGTCAGTGTATTCACTGTATTGTTACATTCTAATAGGTAGTATGTTAGGAATCAGCAGAGCTTCGCTAAGGACATTCTCACACTTGTTCAGAATACATAAGTCTGCACCCAGGACCGATTCTGGGCACGATTGGTGGAGGGATTCATTATGGCTTGTTTGCTTTCATGCAGTTTCCATTCAAACTGTGGCTCAATGATGCAGTTTTTTTTTTGCTAAATAAAGTAGGGCTTAATGTCATCCGTTTTTTGCCTTTCATTATTGTCCTTGGATTTAAACGAAGTAGCGCTTCTTGAGTCATGGCATTTCTCTGTGCAGGAACCATTTTTAGGAGTCATTTTTAGCCATGCTGGCCAGCACGAGACATGCATTTTTCTTACGATGCTCTCAGTATACAAACTCGGCTCTCTGAGCTTGAAAACAGCTTTCACACTTGACCAAATGTATCGAACTCTCAGAGCAAGCGCTCCTGGGTCCGGAACAAATGGTAGTGTGAAAAAAAATGATCAGAATAAACAGTTGAGGAGCTAGGTGGTAGGTCAAAATGATGTTTTACCAAACAGATAACTTAACCTTATGTTTCGCACAGACCATATATTTTATTTGGTGACACAGAGATGGTTTGTTTGCTTCTTTTACTTTTAATCTTTTTGAAAAATCTGAAATCTACATGGCCTTCTAATGGGGAGAATGTGTGAGGCTGATGGAAATGAGGAGAGATAGACGGTTCTACTGGATAGAAAAAGAGAGGGAGAAAGAGGACGAGTAAGGAGAAAAGAGGGCTGGGCTAGGGTGTCGGGAGCTGAATGGAGAATAGAGAGGGAGTAGGAGAAAAGGAGACACAGAAAGGGTTGGGTGAAGGATAGCATTTACCTTTTCTCCTGGAGAGATAATGGGCTCTCTGGGGCGCTATAAAAGTTTCATTCTGTCCCACCTCCTGGCAGCCAAGAATAATGATGGTAGCGTTCAGGTCGTCGAGGTCGCGAGACTGAAGAGAGCCGCCAGAGAGCGACCAGATGACGCGCGTTCTGACAATGTTTTTACAACGTCCTTACAAAGCAGGGGTGTAAATACCGTCTGCGGAATGACCATTGCGCTTTTGGGCCTTTCCGAAGGATACAGTTTCTACTGCTGGCGCCCCATTCATCATATACAGTAAGAGACCACAACCCTCAAGCAATAAATTGTCCTTTATGCTATTGTTTAGACTCGTAGTCACCCCTTATTTTTATTCCGCGAGCTCTGTTCATGCCTGATGGTTTCTTTGCGGTTTGAACAGCATACGTCTGGAGCAGATTCTTAACTCCACATTCATTAGCATCTGTTTTCCAAACTGCAACGAACCACTCAGATAAGGATGGAAAATGAAATCGCTGGCATTTCAGTTCAATTTAACCCAATATACCACCCACAATACACAACATGATAAATTGAAATATACATCCTTAATACACAGAACCATATACACAAAAGCAAAGTTTAAATATGTGGTCATTCAGTGTCATCACTCCAAAGAACCCTATTCTCAGGCCTAATGACTGCTGCTTTTCCTGGACAAGTGTATTCAGAAAGCAAGCTCAAAAAAACTATGCTAAAAGCTATTGCCAACCAAAAGGCCTTTACCATCTCTTCTCTCCAATATCCACTCCCTCTGGTCAAGTCAAGTCAAGTCAAATTTATTTGTATAGCGCTTTTTTGTATAGCTGTTGTTGTCACAAAGCAGCTTTACATAATCAGTAATTAGTAAAAGACAAAAAATAAATATCATAAAAAGACTAATCTAAAAATCTAAGACCCCTAGTGAGCAGCCAACAGCAACAGTGGCAAGTAAAAACTCCCTCAGAGCTGGAGGCAGAAACCTTGGGAGGAACCAAGAAAACCCATCCACCTCTGATCAAAACTATTTATAAATTATTGATAAAAGTTACCAAACCATCTAAATTTTTGAACTGTTCTGATCCTAATCATAATATAATAATCATGGTGGAGTATTAATATAGTCATGGCAGTGATGGTCAGAGTAATGAGAGTAATAATAGTCAATAGTGGTAATATTAATAGTGATAGATAGTTAAGAGTCATCTAAACAAACTTTGCTACCTTAGATGAACCCAACTGAAGCTAAACACACATCAGGAGCTAAACGCATCATAATATATTCAATCTATTCATCTAGCTAACAGCACATTGCACAGAGAGGACACAAGAACAGGACAGCAACACATATGCGGTAAGACTCGTTTCATTCTGAGGGCTTGTAAAACACCACCTAAAATACCCAATTCATTCATTCTTCAGGACGTTTTGAAAGTTTCATTACCTCACTAAATGGTTCTTATTTCTTATTTATAATGGAAAACAGCTTGTATATGGATATTTAAGGAACCTTTTAAAAATAATTCTATGTAGAATGTAAAAGGATTTCAGTACTCATCGTAATGAGTTGAAGAACCATTTTCAGTACTATATGGATCAACTTAGAATTGCACAACACTGCACTCAGCAGCCACTAGCTCTCAAAAATAGCAGAAATTGGTTGTTCTTTTCACAATGCCACAGAAAAAACTCTTTTGGCTTCCACTGCATGGTTCTTTAAAGGATTTTAATTTATTTTTATTAATGGCACGTTGTCCTGAAAGTTTACATCTCTCTTTGTCTAGAATAACTCTTCAGAGAACCAAAAGTCAAGTATACAACTAGCCTACCACATAGCTGCTAATCTAGGCATGATTCAGTGATGTGTAGCACTGTCTGGTAATTGGTTTACAGCAAACCAAGATAATACTACACTTTAAGACTGGTTTGAAGACTTGAAGGTTTCTTTAGTAAAAACAATGGTTCTGCATAGACCCGTGATGCTTAAACAATTATTTGCTTGTTGTTTGAAAATGGTTTTTATGAACAAAAAAAACATTTTGGTTGACATGGGGGTGCAGCAGTCATCGCACCGGTCTCTGCCTGTGTTTGGTGTTTTCTCCCAGTGTCTGCATGCTTTTCCTTTGGGTATCCTGGTTTTCTCCTACCTCCCAGAAACACACACGGTAAGAGAACTGGCTATGCTTACTTGCCCCTAGACATGAGAGTGTGATTGAAGGGATGTGTGGCACACTATGTATTACTGCCTGTCAGAGCAGCATGCTGTCTTACAGCACAGAGGTCACTTCGAGTGAAATATGTGCTCTGCTAGATCTGCCCCAGTCAACTGTAAGTGCTATTATTGTGGAAATAGAAGCGTCAACAGCTTAGCCACAGAGCAGGAGACCACCTTGAATCCCACAGAGCACAGAAATAGCCTATCCCCAGCACAACAACTGAGAGTCACTATGTGTAATGCCAAGCAAAAACACTTTCATTGTAGTTTGGGTTTGGTAGAGGCCAGGTAAATGCCAGCTACCAAATTGCATAAAGCCAACAGTAAAATTTGTTCTGGGTCTGTTTTGGGGGTTTGGGTTCAACCTTTTAGTGTCAGTGAAGGATTAATGCTACAGCAGACAAATGTTCCAGCATGACTGTGCCTCTGAGCATAAAATAAGGTCTATTAAGACATAACTTGACGAGAGGAATTCCACTGGCCTGCACAGGGCCCTGACCTTAACATAACTGAACACATTTGGGATGAATTGGAACATTGATTGCTAGACAGACCTTCTCATCCAGCACTGTACCTTTTCTCACAAATGCTCTTCTGACTTGTTCAACTCAAATTTCCACAGGCACAATCCATAATCTTGCAGAAAGCCTTCCTAAAGGAGTGAAAGCTGTTAAAGCCACAAAGAGGGAGCAAACAACACATTAATGCCCATAGTTTTGAAATAGGATGTCCAACAAACTCATTGACTGCGAGTCTGATGGCCAGGTATTTACATAGCTTATGCCATTTGATGCTCACTTGCTACTCATTCTTATGTAGGTTATATGTGGTTACTGTTGATATCTCATGAAGTAGTGCTACAAGAAGTTCTGAGGTGTTTAGAAGTTCAGTGATATTTTTATAATCGAATTAGATCGGATTTGTCTTTTCGTTCCTCCAGTATTCCTCTAAAAAGGATCTAGCTGACACTTAAAGCATCTTCTGCAAAATGTTTTAAGTTTTAAATCTGCTGCCCTAATGTAACCAATACATTAGAAGTACCTTAAACGACAGTCATGCCTAATCAACTGAGTGTCAATCATGCCTAAGGGTGGTACGAATCTTACCCCCAACAGAAGACTTTGCCGAGTCTCAAAGGAGCTGTCCTGACAGCCTCCATCATTTTCACTCCTTTCACTCACACTTCAGATCTAGCTCCAACACTGAGGGCCTTGAGGATTTCTCTTTTTTCAAGCACTTATTACATAATTTCAAGGCCAGCTACAGTGAGGAACACACAGACACGTCTGAAAGCTGCGTGTCATCTGAGCATCAAAAAGAAAAAATGAGGCCATGGGACCGTTTGTTTGTTGGTCTGCGAGCGGGCATGCTGAGAAAAGACAGATTTCTAGAGGCAGGCCTTATTCCACATTCTCTTAGACTGGTCCCTGACTGAGTGACCGCACTAGCGAAAGCCATAGTCACATTATGTAACATTTAAGAAGACTATAGAGAATTCCGGCTAGGTTTTAGAGTATGAAAGATATTCCGAAGCATAGATAAATATCATTCTACATTTAATAGACTCACTTTACTATCCCTTGCGATCACTGTATTTCAAAGCTAATGAAAAAATTAAATAAAAATGGAGGAGGAAGATGTGGCGTACATTATGTAGTAGAGGGGAAATGAGTGTAAGATATAGATGGGTTTTCCCTTTTTACAGTAAAAACAGGTTTTTAGTACTGAAAATAGAGAGAGTTCTGTGACTCATTTACTTTTTTTTGCACCATATAGAACCATTTTAACCAGATAAAGAACTGTATATGATTTCACTTCAGTACATTAAATTCAGCAAATGTTTCCTCAAAAGATCTACACAAGCTCTAAAAAAGGTGTTGGCTAGCACAGTGTGATTATTTGGATTTATACATAATTCGAAATGCTATGCTAGGTAACATTAGTTGCAAGGACGTTAGCTGGTGCACTAACAATGCAATGTTCAGTGAGGCTGTTATCCTGGGCGCTACCACAGTGGTGCTAATGTTGGATGAGCCCATGTGCTAACACCAAGTGACATTGGATGTGGCTGGTACGCTAATATGGCTGTGACGATGTTGGCTGGGGCCAGTAGTTGACGTTTTTACACCCCCGTAGCAATGTTGAACGAAGCTGTCAGCCAGCGCACTGAATTTGGTGGCGGAGTTTCTAAAGTCAGGGGGATGTTTTTTTTGCTGCCATGTTCAAATATTAACAGTCGTTCTCCAGAATTGTGTCCAGCGCCTTTTGGTGGGCCTTTGAGCTATCACGGTTTTAGACTGAACCACTGCCCTAAGGAATCCATAAAGAACCCTTTGGTAAAAGGTGTTTACTGTAGCTGTTTCTGTAAGAGTCAAATCAATACACAAACTTTATGGGGCCCTTGTGAATACTGGTGCTCAGATGGAGACAGCTAATTTAGTGTACAAACCTTTAAAGGACAATTCATCTCAGCTGGTTTTTACTCTATACTGAACCTACAACTGACCTCAGTGCTTTAAGTGTTCAGGTAACACTGTATTCGAGGGCAGTGTTCATAAGGCTACATGATACTTAAAAGAAAAGGACCATACAAAAGTTTGGGCACTCAGGAGATTTGAGTTGTTAGTCAGGCCAGGTGATGCAAATACTCTCAAACCTTGTCCCAACAATTAGCAGCCATGGGCTCTTGTAAGCAGCTGCTTAGTACTTTTAATTTAGTATCAGATGAAACATAAATAAAGCTCACAAAGCAGAAGGCTATAGGAGCATAGCAAGCATTTTCAGGTATTTGTTTCCTCAATAAGTAATGTAATTAAGAAACGGCAGTTTCCAGGATTAAGGACCAAGAGAACGTTTGAGATGAGCAAAGGTATAGTTGGAGCATTTCATGAAAAGAACCCCTCTCCAACTATTAGACACAAGAGTGGATTTATCATGCTCTAGACTTGTGTTACAGCCAGTGGCATACAAGCATTTTACTGGCAAAATAGATTTAATGAAATACTGACAAATTCTAGAAGCAACCATCACACAAAAGAGGATGAGCGTCTGCAGCAGGATAGTGATCCTAAACACAATGGACAACCTTAAAGTGTAGAGGTGCCTGTTCTCAGACTCCCAGACACAGATGCCTGTGGCATCACCGGAAAACTAGGCTTCCAACGATAGGACCAGCATTTAGGCAGTTTTCACAATGCCCAAATGTATTGGTCTACAAAATGAACCACAAATGACTCAGCACCGCTTGAAACAAAGTGGTTTAATTAAAGTTATGTAAAATACATTTAAAATCCACAGCAATGGGTTTGAAGTAAGGTTCTTCCCCTAAAAATACACTATATGGACAAAAGTGTTAAGACACCTGCTCATGTATTGTTTCTTCCAACATCAAGGGTATTACAAAAAAGTTTTTTACTGGCATCTGTTGGAGTAACTGTTTTTACTGTCCAGGGGAGGCTTTCTACTAAATTTTAGAGCATTGCCGTGTGGGTTTGATTGCATTCAGCGACACTGAATATCCTGACTTCACAAATGTTTGCATTTGTTTTATATTTTATATATTATTTTATACATATTGGGTGATCGGCACCCCATCTCATCCCCAACTTCCCAATTAATCATAAAAGTATTGGATGGAACATAATGCCAGTAGGTTCAAATTCGTTTATATAGTACTATTCCATTGGAAATACTTCTCTACAGGGACTAGACAAGCTGTGCGCATGCATTTGCACATCTGTGTCAGCAATGGATGCACCTTAAAATAGCCGAATGCATTTATAAGTGTCCACAAACATTTGGCTATATAGTGTGGCTGTCCTCTGGATAAAAGTATAGAGATCCAGAACATACCAAAGTACAATGATGGTTTCACCATGAAAAAAATATCAGTGTGTAATCTTATTGCCACAAAAGAGGGCTTATAACTTTCCTCCTTCACGCTTTGCTTTTGCCTCAAGGTGAAGAAATGTCCCCGAAAAATGAGTGTGCCCTTAGGGTCAAGTTGTAAGTGCATACATGGCTATTCCGGACTGTGTGCAATGATTGCCTACTGCGCTGTCAGAATTCCAGCAAGAGTTCAGCAGCTATCGATTTCCTCGTGGCACACGCTACTAAGGCACAATCAGCCCTCAGTGCCTCCTGACTCGCATTGCCTCCTTCGCTCAACATAAGAAGATAGACTTGCTCAATAGATTTGGTTTGCAGTGACTTCCATACAAAACACATCCACAGAAACTACAGTGCAAAGCACAAATGAGCTTTCCACTTCTAATCATTTGTATCACCAACACTGTGAACAATTCTGGGCCAGTAAGTTTCTCTACAACAAAGCATTTCACACCAAAACAACTTGAACAACTTTATAATTAAGTTAAGATGTAAACAAATGCATGAAAAGCAGTGGAATTCAACTTTAGTGCCCTGAAAAGCTACATTGCAGAAAGTTCATGAAATGTGTATGAATGTACTGCCTGGTCCAGTGGTTCAGTGGACTAAGGCACTTCCACTATGATCTGATTGAATCCAGGTTTGAATTCTGGGTCATGCTGCTTGCCATCAGCAGCCATCATTAAAACATTACGTTACAACTTAGAAGACACGTGTAGGTTCAGTGGTGGTTTTAGATTATTGGTAAAAAGGCTGTATTTGCATAGATGTTCTATTACCAACAGTAGTCTGAGTCATACGTTTCTCTACACTGAACCATTTCACAAGAAACCGTTCTGTGTGACTATTTACATCTCAGCAATTGAATTATTCAGAAAATTGTGAAAAGCAGTAGAACCCCCATTTAATTCTTCCAATTGCAGCAATTAAACAGTGCTACTTCTAGTTTTTCTAAGTTAGCCCAGTTGCAGTAAATGGCACATAACAATATTTGACAGCAATGCCAAAATCTAATTAACCATTTTAGTTATGTGTGAACAGAATATTGCCAAGTAGTTTCAGAATGGTGTTGTTTTTTTTTTGTTTTTTTTTTTGCCTTACAGGCTTCCTTTAGCCCTTAGCTAATTACACACATGTCTTAAATGGCTCAGTTCCAAAATCCATTCTATCTCATCTGCCACGTAATGCTAATCGTGGCTAATAATGCAGGCGGATGCTAGTGAGGGCCCAAATAGCTTGATTCTGTCTGCTAACTGGCTCCTTTTAGCTTTCATTTTGCCTGTGATGTCTGTCTTTCAACAGGAAGATACGCAAGGCCATTTGATCCGTGCTTTAGGTCAGGCCTAAAAACAATGGCTGTTGGATTTATGAGGCTCGCAATTCGCAGGCCGCAAGCGGCATAATTAGAATGATTACTGCTTTTGTGGGATCATCTGTTGCCGTGATACCGTCTAATTAACCTATTTCCAGCTAGCCATGCGCATTTATAGCCTTAATGAGCACTTCCGACGTCAACGAAGGAAAAATCATCGACAGAGCCCAGTCCCCAGTGGCCTGATTTAACAGATATAGGAGGGTTATGTTTCATGCTCATGGGCTGCGAAAGAAAGAGAGGAGGACAGCTAATGAGGAAATTTGGCCATTTCGCAGCCACCTTTGTCTTGTTATGCTGTCTCGAATGCACACAATTATTGTAGCTGGAAATGTGTCCCCAAGGCTATGACAGAGATTGTTTTACATCGAGGAGGCAGAGGAAAGTAAGACACCGGCACTTGAATGGGCTGTGAAACAAGCCGAGACAAAGCAGCCCAATAAAGCAGACAAAACATTAGTCACATTTTGACAACTCATCTACGGCTACTGGTATGGCTGATGAACTAATGTAGTGTTTTTTGGCCCAAACAGCTTCAATGAATCTCCTTAGTTATAGTGTTTCTGGGAGTTTCTCAGAGTTTTCCCATTTGTATTTTTAATGTTGTATTGATTAAACTCTAATGTGCCGTTTTAATGAGACCGGATATATATATAAGAGAAGCATTTCATAGAAAGGCCTATTCAGCCATTTTATACAAGAGCCTGCTTAGCCAAAGAAGAAGCCTACTAGCAGAAAGATTTCCCCTTAAAAGTCAGTCAGGGGAAAATGGTGAGGGGGGGAGGTAATCTATATTTGCTGGCACCCACAATATTATCTCATATTAATGTCAGCTCCAAGAGATTTCAGCTTGATACCCAGCCCAGAGTTGTCAACATCACAGACATAGATGAGTTGTCAACATCTCTCCTTGCAAAATAAAATGAGATTGGTGCCGTGCTGCTCGGAAAATTGCGATTTTCACAAGTGTGCTTGAAATCCTTTTGTGGAACAGTAAGCCACCAGCAAAAATAAAGGACCACAGTAAATATGTTTGAACGTGACACTTCACTTAAAGGGGCACTCTAGCCAAAAAGAAAATCTTCTGTAAACATTCCTACTTACTTTACATAGCAGCACCACGATCATTTTTCCAGTGTGATTTTCCGGTTTAAAGAGTAGGAAAGCTCTTTCTCATTATTAGTTTCTTTTGTGTTTTTTATGTCAAATATTTCCCTTTTTCTCCCAATTAACTTCCAATTAACCCACCCCTTCATAACTATTTCTAGCACTAGCAATGTTCCTGACACCAGGAGGGTGAGGACTTAACACACCTATGATACATGCAAAGCCATTTCTTTTCCAAACTGCTGCCAATGCGGCTTTGTCGGGCAGCCTAATTTTAATCACAACCAAAAGGACAGCAGTCATAGTTGGAAAGCTAAAGGAATCGTGTCCAAAGCGATAGAGTTTTTAATGCTAGCAGCCCTTGTGTTTCCACTTTTTGCTCCAAAGTGTAGTTCTGCACAGGAATTCATAAGCTAACTCCCACAACATTTTAAATGTGGTTGTTTCCTAAAGTAAAGTGCATTTCATCTTAAGAGCCATTGCAGGAACATTACAGGAGCCTTACACATTGATTATCAGAGTTAATATGGCATCCAGCCCCACCCTCGATCCGTATTGGCAATCGTCTGATCGAGCAAAATAGCTATCGGTATCTGCCCCATAAACATTGATTGGTCCATCTCCAACAATTGTAAAGAAATCACTAAGAGAATTAGAGAATCAAAACTCTTATGACTTTGTTTTCACTTGAGTTGAAATTGAAATATGCAAAAATAAATTTCTTGGTGTGAATTCTCACAAAACCTTTTAGCAATTAGGTGATGCTCATAGTTTATTTTTTTTATTATTATTTTTTTTTTTTTAAGTTAACCACTTGCAGTTAATGGTACATGACATGTTGGCAGACTTGCCAAAAGCCAATAAACCAAAATAGCATTTTATATATTTAAAGTTTTGTTCTGACAGTGTTATACAGCTTTTATGTATAATAATATAATAATTATAATAATATAGCATTTTGTGATGCCAAAATATTTATGAAAGGTATAATTTATTCTGTATTTCAAGTTGTTCCTTGATTTGTAAATAGTAAACATATGAATGCCCAAATTAAGTTTTACATGCTCAGTTAAAACTAGGTTAGCTGTAATCCTAGTACCCACAGGGTTTCCCTGGATTTGTCTCTTTCACTTGGTGCTTTTGAGTTCTCCTTCTGATGTACGTATAATGTATAGCTCTGGTCTGTGTTCAAAGGTGAATACATTCAAGTATGCTAAGGAACTGGTACAAAAAGCATCCATCAACACCATCACGCTATGGTAGTGTCTTCTTGGGTGTGAAAGCTTGGATGTATAGTTAGCTTTGGCCTGAGGTAGTCCAGTTAGTTTCTGAGGAAGTGAACGTTGATGAGAAGAGATGGTTAAAGCTAGTTAACCAGGGATTGGCTGCTGGTAATGTGCTGCTTGTCTCAGTAATGTGCTGCTTTGTGTTTCACCGCTTCACTGGTCTTTGACTAGAGCTAGTTTCTCTAGAAGGCTGGATGTATATACATTTTTGTGGAGCAAATATAATGAGACAAAACTGTTTGACTGTTTGACGGATTTTCTTTTCAATGAAAAAAGAGCAAGTGTTTGGGGTTCACGTTTTTTTTTTACATCCATGTACCGAACTCTCATTATTCAACTCTGCAAATGAAAATACAGTTTTCCATTCTAGGCGCCTTTAAACAAATGTTTTGAGCAACCAGGATCACTGATGGAAGCCTATGTTTAATAGCTAGTGAAACCTACACGTAGAAATCCAATTAATTTCAAATTGTCCACAAACAATTTCCTAGTGCATTTGCATTTGGCCTGAGCTCTGATATTGTTAGTTAAAGTAATTTGGTTTTATGTTACTTTAATTTGATCTGCCAAAAGTGACAGATGCTCATTTGTTTTGGACTAAGACAACACTTATGAGGTACATTTTAAACTCTGCAGTAGCATAATATCACATATTCCATTACAGTTTGTTAATTAATATCATAAAGTAGTGACATGGTACTGGATTCATTATTCCTTCCATTCATTAAAGTATTATTTAGATTCATTGGATGGGTGGAAAGGGTCTTATAAACTATAGAAATCCTGTGTCTCATTTTCCATTGGAGTTCGGTTCCGTTTCATCAGAGTCTCTTGTCATTTGAAGACGAATACATTCAAGAATGCTCAGGAACTGGTACAAAAAGCATCCATCAACACCATCATGCTATGGTAGTGTCTTCTTGGGTGTGAAAGCTTGGATTTTACTGGTGATTAGTTTCACAGGACATTGACTAGCAGCTTGTGGTGCATTTTTCCCTCAAAGGCCTTATCTCAGGCTTTAAACAAAGGCTTTTCTAAATGTATTTTACAATAGGGGATTAAGAATGGTTTATAGTTTATTAATAGTTATTAATTATGTCCAACCCCGGGCAACAGAATTAAGTATTTGTATAATACAGTAATTCCCAGTCTTTTAAGCCACATGCTCATGCACTGTAGTGTTTTTCCTGCTCTAACAGGAAACCTGAGCGAGCTTGATAGGCTTGATAATTAGTTAATGACTTGAGTCAGGAGCAATGCAAAAATCAGAACAGGACAGATGTTGGTTTAAAGTGTTTCTATGATTTGGACTGAAGACAAATGTAGCTTTTGTTCATCTAAAAAATATCTTAATTAAAGTATTTGCTTCCCTTGATTAAGACTAATTAAAATACTTGTTCACAAGACATTGTATTTTAGTTGAAATGACTAAATGACATGGTGTGTGTGTGTGTGTGTTTACACCATGGTAAGCACAGTGTGCAGAACATGGGTTTTCCAGCATACAGCTACTGTAACTCTTGCTGATATAACAGAAAAAAGGCTTTAATAGTGAAAGGGCAGTCTGAAAGAATGGCACATAAGCTGGACCAGGTCAAAAAACGAGAGAAGCAAGATCAGAAACATGAGCAAGGCAAAAGCAAAGTCAGACAACATACTGCGGTCAAAAATCAGCAAGAATCCAGAAATCCAGAAACAATCAATACACAATAAGGTCAATACACCATAACAGTCAGTACATGTTAACGCTAATACATGATAATGGTCAATAAATGATAACGGCCCATATACTAAAACGGTCCTTATGCAATAATGTTCGATACATGATAACGATCAATACACAATAACGGTCCATACACAATAATGATCAAAACATGATTCCGATTAATACACAATAACAGTTAATACACAATAATGATCACTACACAATAACAATCAATACGCAATACCGATCAATATGCGATAAGGCAGACAAATAGTGAAAGCTCTGTATGCTTACAGTTAATGGATGCAATAATTCACAACAAACAAAGTGATATACATTAACATGGACAAAAGTTTTGGGACACACCTCTTAATCAAACAACTATACAGCAGTGAAGGAATTGGTGGTTCTAAAGAGCTCACTGAATTCCAGTGTGGTACTGTAATAGGACGCCACCAATTCAACTGCACTGTATGCACACACGCACACACACACACACACACACACACACACACACACACACACACAAACACAAATAAGGAAACACAGCTGAATGAAATCAGAACGTAGGTGAGGTGGATCATGGGAATTGTCCAGGTGCACATGACAATGACATGAGTGTCTGAGATTATGAGTAATGGAGTCCATAGAGTCAGCAGGGATGGAGGGTGAACCAGGAAGCATGACAGCCACAGTTACTTTTTTAATTAACTTCTAGTCAAAGCAGACATTGAGTACTGTTTATTTTCAGCATCTGAAAAAAAGTAAAAAATATATTCAACAGAAAATGACAGAAACCTCAACAACTACATCTAACTACATTTAACTACATTAAACATTTTAGTGTAAAGCGTGTCCACCCTCTACCTTTAACACATCTTCCATTCTGTTCTACACTTCTTCTGCATAAGATTTTCCACACCTCCTAACTTCAGGCTTAGGAGCTGGAGAGTTTTCTGCTTCTCATCCACTCATCCAAATCCTCCCAAACACTTTTAATGATGCTATGGTCTGGACTCTGGGGTGATTTTTTGTAGTAGTAGTTTATAGCAGTAAAAGTAGAAGTAGTACAAATATTAATAGTAGCAGTAGCAGACATAATTGTAGTAGTAGTAACTGTAGCAGTAGTAGTAGTAGAATAAACAGTAGTTGTAGCCGTAGTTGAAGTAGTAGAATAAATAGTAGTGGCAGTAGTTGTAGTATTAGATGTTATAGCAATAGTAGTAGTTGTCCAAGTGGTTTCCATCATACACCCTAAAGCCAGTGGTTCTATATAGAACCAATTCATCTCAGAGAACCATTGAAATGAAATGCTTCTTTGCACTGAAAGCCATTAGTAGATGAACATATGACCCACAAAACAAGTACATGTGTCAAATAGCCCATTTCAGTACTACATGTAACCTTTTTTTGCTTAGAGAACTATTTAAAAAAACATTCCTTTATCTAAAGAACCCATAAACCTCTTTTCACATGAATGAGAATGAGAACATGTTTTCTTTTTTTGAATCCTGATAATGGTCTTTAGAATTTGCCTCACAATTTTACAGACACATTTTACAGACTCAAAGTGCTTAAGTCCAGCCATAATCACAAATTCCTCAACAGGTCTACAGTTTGTTTTGGCGTTCCCTCAGTGTGATTACCGTTAAAGAAGATTGAAAACACACCAATATTCATTCATAAGGATAAAGAGTGTGTTACTCCAGAGTCTGACCTGAATTCCTGTAGATAATTCCAGGACAAATAGCTTTATGTAATAAAATATATTACAAAAACAAATTAGGTCACCATTAATGTCCAATAAGGAAATAAACAACTTGCATAACATGATTAGGGCCTTCTGAAAGGATTTTACCGTAAGTAGACCAGAGCATAATTGTGTACTAGACTTAGCGGCATCATGCATTTCATCATGCATTTCTGTACAGTTTTAGGTGTAATTTACAAAAGTGTGAACCCCACAGAGTGCCAATGTAGATAAAAGCAAGAAACACTAATTTGATAGTGCTTTCAGGTTTCCATTGGAGAACTTACATGTAGATTGCACTGTGTGGTGGTCAAACCCTCTGTGTTTATAAAGTCTAAGTAATTACGTTGTAGATTGTCCTGTGGCCCTATAGAGGTAGTGAACACATTTTTGTCCTCCCTTTTGAACTACACTGAGCCAAATAAATGAAGATGGGTAATTATAGGCCTATCTGAAGTCTTGCTATCAGTATAGCCACAGCATAAATGGATTGATTGATGAGCTTCCACATTGTTCTCTAAGTGATGCCCAGGACAATCAGGACCTACACTGAAAAGAGTTTATTGTCTTTCAGGACTTACACAGAAAAGTCAATAAACAGGCAAAAGGACAAGATTAAAATCAGGGGTGGAAATCTCTAATTAAGTAAGAATGCTGCAACTGAAATAAATGTGAGATAGAATACAATTACTCAAGGAAGAGTAAATACAGTCTAGGACACCCCATGCAAATATTTGTCTTTTTTTTAGCATATTTTAAAAAAAGGACATTAGATTTTTATTTGAACAATATTGAGAAATGGAGGTAATAAACAGAATAAAATTAGACTAACCAAAATGTCTTAAATAAATCATTATTAGAAATGTAATATTCTTGTGAGGAAAAGCCTCATAAATGAACTCTACCACCCCGTCACTGGTGCAACCCCTGTGACAGCAACTCATTTTTTGAAAACAAAAATATTATAACATATACATGGAGGTTTGGTATAAACCCCTGTCTACACCTGCACTGTGGAGAGTATTCTGACGGGCTGTATCACCACCTGGTACGGGAACTGCACCGCAGAGGGTGGTGTGCACAGCCAAATGCACAATCAGGGTTCAGCTGCCAAACCTTCTGGATTTATAAACCAGCCGCTGTCTGAGGAATTCAAGGAGGATTATTAAGGACTCCACCCACCCAAGCCACTGCCTGTTCTCACAGCTGCCCAGCGGCAGGAGGTATGGAAGCTTAAAGACCAGAACCAGTCAGTTCAGAGACAGCTTTTATCTTCAAACAATTAGGCTGCTGAACGAACAATAGTTTGTGAACTGTGGACCTCATCTGTATCATCACACCTCCTCCCCATACAAGCACACTCTGCACCCTGCACTTACTACCTGAACCCCTATGCACAGTCACACTGCACCCACAAAGACTTCTCTCCACTCACATTACACCTGAATTCACACCCATCCAGTGTCTTTATAAATAATGTAAACATTCAGATTATATCAAACATATACATTTAACTGCTTTAAACCAGTGCAATATTGTAAATGGAGAGTATGTATAATATGTATAGTGTGTGTATATGTATAGTATAAGTTAATATGTAAATATTGTAAGTTTTATTCTATTTTGTAAATATGTGTTCTTTTTTGAGAGTTTTCACTCACCTTACACCTGTGTAATGTGACATGACAATAACCATGATTTGAGTTTATTTAGCAGTGTTTAACATGTGTATTGGTCAATAATTGGAAAACATCAGGAAACAAAATACAAGTGTATTTGAAATACTCACATACATATGTAGCTGTGGTTAGTTAGCCAGCTTCTCAATCGCTTCCTCAGATTAGAAGAGCTTTGTTTTTTTGCACCATAGATCCCTCCATTATTTTTTCTGTAACTGGCTTTTTTCCCATAATAGACAGCGATCAGACATATCGAGAAGCAGCTTCGCTTCAGAAAGAACAAGGCGCAGAGGCAGCCCACTGATGGTTCTGCTGTCAAAAATAATTGAATAAATCCTCCTCCTGGTTGGAAGACAAGAAATCTCTAACATCAGCAAGGCTCTGATCGGTGAATGCTAAGCCTTGCCTGAAAAAACTTTCAGTGTTAGCCTGGCCAAACTTCAGAAACTCCAGAATCTCTTTTATGAAACATGAATTAGGCTTTTGAGAGTGTTGATAGTGACAGGACACGTTCTGTGGTGCTCACGAGAAAGGTGAAGACTTTGAAGGTGAGGGAAAATAAGCAGAGGATGCAGAAAACTCCAAGGACGTATTTGTGCTCTCATCCATTTCCCTATGAGAGACGTGATTTGTGACAGCCATTTAACAGTAATTGAATAAAATGGGAAAAGATCATCAGTTACAAGTTCAGTTTGCACATTTGTAGTAGCAGTAGTGGTAGACATAGTATTAATTGTACAATTAGTAGCAACAGTAGTAGTACTAGGACTAGTATCACCATTAGTGTCAGTAGCAATAGACATAGCAGCAATAAGTAGTTGCAGTATAAGTGACAGTAGCAGTAAAAGAAGTAGTACTAGTGCCAAGA
The DNA here is from genome assembly GCF_030463535.1 of Salminus brasiliensis. Classification (NCBI taxonomy): domain Eukaryota; kingdom Metazoa; phylum Chordata; class Actinopteri; order Characiformes; family Bryconidae; genus Salminus; species Salminus brasiliensis. Next base: position 36,123,108 of record NC_132885.1, on the reverse strand, counting down.
GTAGAAGTAGCAGCAGTAATACTAATACTACTAAAACTACTGCTACCACAACTGCTACTTCAACTTCTACTACTTTTACTAGTACTACTACTGTCACGATTAAAAGTAGCAGCAGTATAAAGCGTTCATTTTGCACCTTGCGTAGATCTACACATTCTACACATCAAATGTCCTAGTGGAGTTCCCCATGCAGTTACTTTGTAGCAATTATTAGCATTTTAGCTGCTTTGCTGGAAATTAGTTTGTAAGCAACTTTCACGTAAAGGCATGGTTAAATATACACAGCTTTGATCTGTCATGTACACAAACTTTCATGTAGGTTCTTGACAGCCTGTCTCACCAGCATATGAGCATATGAGTAGAATAGCATATGAGTTTTCGTAGTCGGCAAGCTCTCGCCTTGGCCTCGTGATCTTAGATCCCCTGGACAGCCATTTCCTAATAACAGTCCACACTGCCTAAACTGCAAGCTGAAAACGCTTGGCCATCTTCTTATATCCTTCCTCTGCCTTGTGGGCATCGATTACTTTCATTTTGAAATCTTTAGACAATTTCTTTCGAGAAGCCTATATTTAATGAGTGTTGGTACAAGATTTGAAGAGTCAGAGAATGTAAGCTTGGAAATTTGATTCAACTGACAGTTCCTAATTAGAACTGGAGACATGCCTCAGGCCTGGCTTGTGAAACAAGGTCTGAAGGCCTGTCAAAAATAATTAGAGCCTTTGCAACAATTAGGGTGCCAAAAGATTTGCACAGGCCACACTGAAAATGTAGATTTTTTACGCTATGTACAAAATTAGAGACAGAGTGTCATTTGGCCAAGGGTGACTAAACATTTGCATAAGACTGTAATCCTGCCACGTTAACCCTCTTGCAAAGCTACACCCATATACAAAGACGCTCTTTTAACAATGTTGTATTGTGTAAAGGTGTAAACAAGGAGGATGGAAGTGAAACGGGAAATGTGAGAACTTGCATATCCCACTTGTGGGTTGCTGCTAATTAAATTATCATGAAGTCTGGTTAACTTTAAAGCAACACATGGAGTTTGTGGATGTGTGGCTGAAAAATAGCATCAAGGCTCTTTGGTTAGCTTCTACTTTTATAGAAAATGCTGGGTTTAATACATCCCAGTTTGCTCTGGGCACTAATATAGGCCACTAATGATTTTTTCCTTAATGAAATCTACCACTTCTTTTTAACACAAGTAGTGCTACATTGCAACAAACTGTTGAATTAAAAAATATTTACTCAATTATACTAGATTTAATGCAGATATTCTGACATAGTTATATAAAAAATAAAAATATTTAAAATTCTAAATTATTAAAAACAAATGACAAACAACACCATATCCATACAACATTCATAATGCCCAAATCTGTTCCTTTTTTGCCCCCGATCCAATCTAAATCCAATCTGAGTATCATGCTGAATGGATTTAAGATGAATTGATTGAATATTACCACTCAGAATCATTGGCTGCAAGTCAGGAATACCCCCTGGACAGGCCACCAGGTATCAGACACACACATTCATTTACACCTAGTGGGTTATTTAGCATAGCATGTGTTTTAGCATAACATATTTAGCATTTACCTGCGTTACCTGTTGAAATTTAATACTATAATTAAATCACTTTGTTTTGTGAGGAAAAGATTGTATGATGTGTTATTTTATAAATTATTTTTATTTTTTAGGCTACATTTTTCAAATGACCACTTTATAGTGTGTATTAGCTCATTATCTCAATCCATTCTGACTGACTCCCTAATCATTCAGCTCAGTTCCTTTAAAATGCTGCAGTAAAATCACTTCAAATATCTTATGTAGATTTCTAAAGTATGCTGTACTTCAACTTGTGTAAAATGTGTTTCACTATAGTTTAATATATAATGTAGTACTGAAAGACAACATGGTAGTGTATTCCACACGGATCAGTTTTAAAATCGGTGACTGGACAAGTGAGGTATAACAATCTGAGTCATCACTGGGTGAAAGTGTATTCGGGTCATATTTTGTATTTTCCTGTCAATTGTTTTGCTCAAAGTTTTCTCTTTGAAAAATGTAGTCAATTTAATCTAATTACCAGGAGCTTCCATGACTTTGTCCACACAGTGCATCTAAACAAAATTAAGTCATACACAAAATGAATTTTGTTCATTTTCATTCAATTGTGAATGATTTATTTAACTTTTGTACACCCTTGGTCTGTCTGGCACAAAAATGACCGGCCCTTAGAAATTAATGGGTAACACTATAATAAATGTACAAAATTGGGTTTAGGAATATAGTCATACATCAGATGAACACTGTTCCTCTCCCACAACCTCACATGCATGTGTGTACAGCACATTTGTGGTAGAGATGGAGGTGAATCCAGGCTTGAAGATGAGGAATTCATTGAAGGTTCTTCAAGAGGAGGCTGTTCCAGTTCCGGATTGTACTAGTAACACTTAACCAACCACATGCAGTACCACAGTAACTACTTAGCAACACCTAAGCAGCCACCTGACACATCTCAGAAACCACCTGGGACACCACTGCTGCCTAGCCACCTAGGACGCTATAACTGCAGCCTCTAAGCAACTCTATTGCAACCACCACTGCCTGGAGGTGAGAACCATTTGCACAGTAATTTTCTTTTTCCTTCAGTACTTTTCTAGTTGTTACTTTAATGTGTCTAAACAAACACACAAAGTAGTCAAAAACATTGTGTAATAATCAGAGTTATCACATAACTTAATTCTGGGAGCTGGACCACTCCCTTACTCCTCCTCCTCATACACCATCCCCACCCTGTGTCGAACCCACCAGCACTCCATCTCCTCCCTTCTTCTTCTTCTTGCTCATTTTAGTACTGTGGTCCAGGCTTCACGCATCCCTCACCAAGTCGCCCCAAACTCCAGACTCAAAGACTCCTGAGTTCACCATAGAGCAGGAATAATTTGGGTGGTGGGTCCTCCTGTAGTGACTTCACTGACATGGTGGTGGTGTGTATATTGTGTTGCGCTGGTATGAGTGGAAGAGGCACAGCAGTGCTGCTGGAGTCAGTATCACTGCAGTGCTGAGAATCTGAGAATGACCCACATCCTAAATAATAGCTGCTCTTTTACATTTAAAAAATGTAAAAATGTATATGTAAAAAAATAGAATATGAAAGAAATGAACTGCTGGTGTGTATGGATTAGTGTAACTCGCAAGTTGCAGGTATTTAGTGATTTTCCTTCATCCATGCAATATAGCCAGCGCCACTGGCAGCAACACAACTCCAAAACATGATGGCTCCCCCATGCTCCACAGTTGGCAAGGTGATCTTTTCATGAAATACACTTCCTTTTTTTTCTCCAAACATAACTTTTCCTGATTGCACGTAACTATTGTGAAAGGCTACTGAACAGGCCCAACCCTTACGGTTAAACCCTACAAGAATCTTGTTTCATCTTTTGACAGCGTCAACTATTTTCATTTCGCCAGCACTGGTTAGGCTGCTTTCAAAATCATCAATAAAAACTGTACATGTAAGCAGTGTTGGAGTGCTTAATGATGCATTGGAAAGTCTGTATTGCTGTAGATATGTCAGTGTCATCTTTGCTTCAGTGCACTTTGAATGGATCTCACTGTAATGTCTCTGTGTTATGGCAATCCTGGCATCATTAAGTACATGTATACCATACAGTACAGCTATATAAGTACAGCTACATGTATACCATACAAAGTACAGCTATATGTATACCATACATAAGTACAGCTATATCATACAAAGGAAATGAAAATATCATCTATCAAAAAACTTGGCATAGCCACAATGTCAACTAGATCTACTTATATTAACAATGTGGCTGCAAGTCATAGTTTCTGAAATTAAGTCACACTAGATTAAGTCTTATTACCTTATTCATCTTTTCTCAGCTAGAGCAGGCTTACTCATGCAGTCCTCTGCCCTTTCCTACTTGACCCCTGTAACTTTTGTCTCATTGTTGTTGGTTGTTTACACCCATATGATAAACAGGCCTTGAATGTTGTCGGGCAGCATCATTAACTATGCGCTGCCACGCACATGCCCCTCAAACCTAGCAAATTAATCATTTTAATCTAATTCTATCTTCCTAATCAAAAGGCCAGGCTTTTGTTTTATTTATAGTGCCCTTAACCACCAAAATGAACGTATGCATGCATTTGTTATTGTGAAATTCCTCTTGATGAGGCCTATTTAACATGCAAATAATTATCTGGACGTCAAATCATGTTTCTTTCAGCATTTTATCTACCTTTTAGTTGCAGCTTTAAACACTGTCTCTTCTGCTCTATGGAATATCTGCCTGGATGGACATGATCTCTAATGTTTACTGCTGGCAAACACTAATATATACCATGCTGACAGTACCACATAACAACCTGGGATTCACAGTATGATTCTTTCCTATATATGCAAATATGAATGCTCTTTAAAAATACATAATATAAATATTTAAATTATTGAAACTGTGCCACCAAAGCTGAGGAAAATTCACACATTCATTCTCACTGAGGTGTCCATAAGCTTTGTTTATGAAGAAACAACTTACAAAATTCAATGCATAATCTACCATGCTATGCAATAGTACCATACAAATCTGGCCAAAGTTACTGTGAATTGATATGTGAGTAGAAGGCATAAAGTTAAAGATGAAACATTCCTTTCAGCATTTTAAGCAATATCAGTAGCCATGTTTACATGCAGCCTGATAATCCATTAATGATCTGACTAATAGCTCAATCGCAATAGAATACCTCCATGTGTACACATTCTTAATACCCATTCTGAATTTCCTGATTGAACGAGGCGGGTTATCCTTTAAATAATCCATTAAATATAAGAATAATAGCCATGTAAACACTTGTATCCGATTACATTCCCAGTCGTAAAGTTTAAGTGTCCACATGTGCATGTCCATTCCAAGTACCGAGGTGAAGGAAGCAGATGATGAATTCCCTCGAATTCCTCTGAATTCTTTTGCATGTTGTTTTGCATGTTCTCTGTCCGGTTCAAACACCAAAATACTGGTGAAGGAAGCAGATGGTGAATTCCTCTGCATGTTGCTGAGCGTTTAAATTCAATCAAATTGGAGAAAACCTTTGCATGTAAACATATCCGGTGCACATCACTCTAGTGCAGCCCTGGCCATCACTGGGATCTGCTAGCTGGTGACACGTGTCGGAGGAGGTGTGTGTTGGTCTCACCCTCACTAATGTCAGGGGTGTTAGCACTCTAACCATTAAAGCAATGGGGACAGAATTCCGGGTTCTGTCAGTTTCTGTAGGCAGGTAAGCGGTAGAACCAAAACAAATAGCACAGTCCAGCTTTATGGCAACATTTCTGACCAAACACGTGAATATCTTAATGGATTCAGGCAATTTAAAGGGTGGTGGGACCCAATTTCTAAGTAAATGTCGGTGTTTAATCTAGTTGTGCTATTCATTGATATGTGTTAGCTACTTGTACATGAGCATACCAACAGTTTTTAATGTTTTCACATGTTTTTCTGTGATAATTCTGTTTTCATTGAGTCTTAGTTTATACAGTCTTAGTTTATTGTTATTGTGCTGGAGTGTTACCAAAGTATAAATTGTGATTAAAATTAAATAAAATAAAAAAGGATGTCTCGTCACATATATTACCTTATCCTCTACCCTCAGATACAGTGATTAAGACTATCCAAATATCCTGCCTCTACTTCTGCTGGGAGAATTTTCTCATAATGTGCTTTTAGCCCATCTAAATACCCTACCTGCTGTTCTATTAAGGCAGCTTTGCCAAGTTAGACCAACTGGCGTTCAATCTGCAGCAGTCACTTTGCTGAGAGCAATGTCTGAAAGACTCCTTCGAGTCCATTCATCCTCAGAGGTGGTGCTGAAAGTCCTGTCACTTCTCTTGGAATAACTTTCAAAGGCCCAAGATTAGAGCCTTTCCTCCTTAAGAACATCCACACAGCTTGGAACAGATGTTAACAGCCAGGATGAGGAGGAGAACATCTATGAGGTATCTTAAGCATCTGACCACGGATTCATTTACCAGGGTCTCTGCCACCCTGGTAAATGAATCCGCTCATTAGTATTACAACGTAGGCTTAAATAATATTTGTTAGTTTTGATAATGATATATGGAGTTAGAATCGAGACTACCTAATTTTATCTAAATGGAAACTAACTTAATTTAGTTCAGCATAGTTCAGCATCAGACGTTTTCAAAGGAAGATCTAAACAAGCCTGATGCATTTTGAAAGTCCTGCGGACTATCATTTATTTAGTCAGGATTAGCATATTAGCACTGAAAGTGAGTTAAAAGAGGAGTCTTTCTTACATGTAAATAAATGATATGTGTATGTTACATTCCAAATCCATTGACACATCTCAAATTCGGTTTGATCAGATGCTAAATGCATTTAAAAGTGACAGATCAGATAAAAGGGTTCTGAAAAGACGGAGTAGTGCTTTAATGCTTCCACTGTCCGTTAATAAGTAGTTTGAATGCTCTTAATGTATTGTGTCAAAACAAGTTGAGGAGTGGTCCTAGAGGAACATTACTGTACAGTTGCAATCAGAAATATTCAACCCCCCTCACTTATTATGATTATGACGAGTACAAAATTGAATGGTTTCAGTTTTGATAACATCAGCTGACATCATTTTGAGTTGCACACTATTATTCCCCCAACCTCAGTACTTGGTTAAGCATTCTCTTGTCTTGATCATGTCTAATAATTGATTTCTGTAAGTGCTGACAAGTTTCTGACCCTCGTTGAATGTTTGGCCATTCTTCTTCGAGTTCAAGTACTATATTAGCACCAAGCTGGCTTGGTGCTAACATAAAATGCCAAATCTAAAAACAGATGCAAGCAAGAATTTGTATTTTAATAGCAGTAGTTTTCTACATTAGACATTGCACCTATGTACACTTAACAACAATGGAACATAATATAAAAATAGGAAAATCTGAAATAACTTTATATTAAATTAATACTGATTAAACAAAGTGAGTAGTAAAAGTGGAAAGTGAAAGTGAATAGAATCCTTTAGGTGAAATCTAGATTAAGAAAAAATGAATGTATTGTTATGACAACAGAGGAATTAGCTCATCAGTAATGGATGTGGGACGCAGAAATGGAAATTTAAAGTGTTTATTGAAGAAATTTTAAATATGATTTAGGAATACAAAACAAATTTAGAAATATAAAAGCTTTAGAAATGCTGCTAAAATCTCTTTTCAGGATAGATAACATAATGCATAATATGTATAGAAGGCCACACATGGCCAGACATTTAGTTCCCAAAAGCCTTTCAAAATGGTAAGTGCTCAAACAGGCCTGGCAACTAAAGCAGATAAAACTTCTGCCTAATGGTTCCTTATGGTTACAGTGTAAATACTAATAATAATTAACATATAACGAACAAAATATCATTGCCAGTAGGTAATAGGGAAGTCAGGTAGGAATATATCATAATATAATAATAACCCAACTAAATCAACAACAGTTTTATAAGAAATTATGTGATTACGGATAAATGCTAAAAGATCCAGGAGCTCCTGCTCTGAGAGCTCAGGACATTTGGTCAAATCTGAAAGCTGTTTTTAAGCCTGGAAGCGGCCTAGAGAGCCGATCTCTGGTCCTTCTCAAATTGGTTCTCTGGGATTCGCTTCAGGCGGGCTGCTGCGCATCTCCTGCATAGCTGAAAACCTTCTCCTACGAGAACAGCTCCTTGTCTGCAGGTGTTTCTGCATGGTGAAATGTCATGACTCTAGAAAACACTGCTTTGAATCCAAGAACAAATAAAAAGCAACAAAAGAACCTAGGCCCTACCAGTTTGCAAAAATGCATGCAGAAAACATATGTCCAAAATCAGAATTCAGAATTAATTCACAGTCTGTGTGAAAGCAAACCAGTAATAATGATCAATCCTAGGTTTGGACTTGTGTATTCAAGTGTGAAAACACCCTCAGAGGACTTTTGTGGAGTTCGGGGTGGCTTTGTGGTAGGTGCATAAAGCCAAGCCCTCTCATAGCGGAGGTGAGGTGTTGAATGTAGATGTGTGAAGGTGTTCATCACAAAGGTGAATTGAAGGTGAAGTGGTGGGTATATATAAGGCTGGCCAGGAGGAGTTTAGGGCGTGGCCTATCTCCCAAAATTGAGGTATGTCACAACTCCACTTTGATGGAAAGTCAATTTTTTATTTTTGTTATTATTATTATTATTATTATTATTAATAATAATAATAATAATAATAATAATAATAATATTCATTAACAACAGCAAGTAACATCAAATTCAGGTTTTACCATTCATAACTTACCATACAATTAACCTTAATTACTGATGTCTTTTCACTCAATAAGAAATCTGTGATAAAACCCCTCAATAAGAAATCTGTGATATCCCAAACAGTAATGGAAAATGGACCAGTTTTAAAACACCATATTATTCTTGTCTTATTATATTTACACCGTTACAACATTCATATACACCCAGCCCCCTAGTAAAAGCCTTAGTCAAAGCCCTAGTCAAACTAGGCGAAACAGTAAAACGTGCCAGTGACGGGAGAATATGGAGCAGCACATCACCCCCAGACTCTACTAGTTACTAGTGAATAGGGGTTCCTACATGAACCAGGCCTTGCGACCACCGTTCTACCAGTCCCTGACAAAGTAAAGACTGCAGAGGCAAACAAAGATCCACACAAGGCTGAAAGCTAATGATGCATACATCTGAACTACAACTAAACCAAACTGGAGCTAGCTACACATCAGAAGGGCTGAGAGGACAGCAACATTATCCGGTAAGACTCAGGAATAATTACAGTGTTTTTGTAGCAGTGCTAAGACTATGCTAAAACACTGCTACTGTGAGCCGCCGCTGGCGTAGTAAACCAGCCAATAAATGCAAAGTTTATTGGATTTTTTTTCTCACAAGACTTCCGTAAAAGGAAAATCAGCGTGTTCCATTCTGATGCAAAAATATACAGGGTTGTAAACAGGCTTGTAAAATGGCATTTGAGGGGTGGCACGTTAATGCCGCCTGCAGTGTGTGAAATGCACATCGTGGGATCCATCCCTGCTCCCAGTGTCTGTGTGGGTTTCCTGGCTACTCAGTTTTGTTCCCACCTGTAAAAAAAATTGCAGGTGCTAAAAATGCCATGCTAAATTGCCCCCAGTGTGAGTGTGTGAGTGTATGGTTGTGCGTGGTACCCTGAGATGGACTGGCACCCTGTCCAGGGAGTACTGCACCCAATGATTTGGGTAGGCTCTGGATCCACAGCAAGCCTGACCAGGAAGTAGTGAATAAGAAGATCGATGAATAGCATTTGACTATTTTTCTTCCAAGCCAAAATCCCATACTCACCATTTATACATCAATGAAAAACTGAAAATACTGAATAAATAATTCCACAGCACCTTTATGATCACAGAATATACACAGATACAGATGTTACAAATAAAGCCCTTAGAAAAGAGCCCATGGCTTTGCTTGGTTTTATACTGTTCATGATCCGACACCTCCTTTACAATATTATAGGACTGATAAGTAGCTGACGGCCGGAAGTATGTTAAATCAACAAATATGCTTGTTTAAGGGTTATGGAAAAAACATTTATTGACAACTAGTAGTTGGGCGAAGGGAAAAACATTGTATAAATTGAATGTTTATGTTGTCATTCCGTGTCACAGCTGCCTTTCCATATAAAAGAACAAACACACTTATTTCTTCCATTTCCATAAATCCGCAGTAGCTGTTACAGCTTTAATGAAGTCCCCGCCATGCTATTTTCCTTGCATTGCTCATAGAGTCATTCTTTTTATTATTATTTTTAGATCATAGCCCTCTTGGCATTTTAATTGCACAGGAAAATGTCATCAGCCGTCGCTCTGGTGCAGCCCTGTCTGTGTGACGGGCCAGCGTCACCCCTGGGCAGAACATGTCCTGTCCATCACAAGCTCTGTGATAATGGCACTCAAGGGAACGGACGAGGAGGGTCACAGGCAAATATGGCTCCTGCTTCTATGCTATTCTCTGCTGCGCGGTCCTCTGACTGCCATTTATTAATAGAATTTGGTAACATCTGCCTTTGAAGTACTGTGAAATAAGCTTATGAGAGATTGCTAAGGAGAGCGACAGTGCTTATCGGAGGGTGTGATATAATGCCGTGGCTACATATTAATTTAATTATGTAGCAGGTTAGCAGTAAGCACATATTTAGCGAATTGAGTCAAAGTGTGTAGACATGCTGTTATTTGTGCCTGAATTTTGCCCATCCTTTTATCAAGTTTGCAGATAACAGAACAGAACGTCACAGTGCGAATTGTTGGGTAGCCTTGTAGCACCAAACATGCCTTGGTGCCCATGATACACCACATTTGAGTTCAACTGGGCAGGAGTGCACATTAACAGAACTCTTGCACCATGATTTCTTGTCAACAGCAAGCAGAGCTAGGGCCACTACTGTAACAGAAGGTATTAAACATACATGGATTTTGGAAGAAAATTCCCCAAAATGCCTGAAGCCCCTTGTCTTAATCAAACATAAATTATTTCAGTTCCCACCTTTACCTTTTGTGCCCCATGATGATGTCTTCACATCCCACCACCACACTGTCTTTTAACCCAGTCATTTCACTCAGTCCTAGCTTCACTTATCAGTGTGGCTCTAGCCTTCTAGCTCAAAGCAGTATTTGTTCAGAGCTGTCAAGAATAGGACAAACAGAGGGTTAAAATTTGAAAGCACTGAATTGTGGGTATTGTAGTGAATTTATTGTCGTCTTGGCAACTGCAGTCACCACTGTCAGGCCAAATTGCTCTTGTTTTCTTTTTCTCACTGGGAAAGTCTTTTTTTGTTTTGTTTTTTAGAGATAAGTGAGCCATCTGTAATAAAATCCAGGAAAGTGAAAAAGAAGAGTGCCAAAAATCATGGTTATTACCTCTGAGCAGCAGGAAACTGACACACTGTCTAGAGGCAAAAAGATCAGTGACGGTAAACAACAGTCTTTACGGTAATGGCTTTCTCCTGCAGTTTGCAGCTGCATTAGGTTGTATATTACTTTAAATAACCAGCTTTTTTGGGGGGAGAAAAAGCTTCAGTCTAAAGGACAGAATGAAGTGTTACATGCAGAGTTTTTAATAAAGCGGTGAAACAACTTGGCATTCATGGGGTTTAGACAGCAAGTGTGCTAGATAAGTATAACAGCCATGGTACAAGTTTCAGTAAGCTACCAGTCACGTTCATTCAATTAAAACTTACTAAAAAAACATAGCTAGATTAGGTGATATGCTAGGGCAACCCTTGGGGACAATGGGGGACACACAGGCGTTCATTGTGGTTAGGATGTTGTGGCTGGGTGGCTACAAGTAGGCCCATGTCGTAGGAACGTGGCAGCATGTATGAGAGAATTAAATATCTATAAAATCCTGGCAGAATGTTAATGAACATTAATACATAAATATTTACTCATTTCCCAAAGTAATAAATGGCCTTAATAGCATATATGACCAAATAATCTTCTTTAATTTTAACTTCAGTGTATAATAAAAAGTATAATAATAAAAAGGCAGCGAAGATACAAAATCCCCCCAATTTTTTAAAATACATAAATAAAACGTAAAAAGTAAGAGGCAGGTGGACCAATGGCTGCATGTAGATACAGGTACATGTAGCCTAGTAGTGGTGCTGAGAAGGCGGGACTTAAAAAGACGTGTTTAAAGGTGCAAAAGTCCCCACACAAAATGATCGGTGATGCATTTTTCATTTCTGGGAAAAAGAGGACCCCCAGTCACCCTATGATATGCTAACTAGCATAACTTGCTATACAAGATGCAGTCTATAGTTCTTTTTTAATATTTCTAAGTTATATAATTATTTTAAACACCACATTAAATGAATTAAATAAAAACAATAAAATAATTTTATTCCTTCAGACAAAAGTTTTTTCTATAATGTTATTTGAAACCACTGACTTTCAGAAAGATCTCCATATAATACCTCCAACATAGAGCTATATCACTCTTGCATTGTTGATGCAAACATGGCCAAAACGGGATCATCCACCTCTAAAATCACGGTTTAACCACTGGCACAGAAAGGAAGTGTGTAAATATGTCAGTATGGCCGTGTATGTTGGTCGGATCCTTGTTTCTTTGGCTGACACCACCAACAAGTTTTGCACAGAGTTTAATGCACTCTGGGCCTTTGCTTCTATACAAATCCTTCTCCTTTTACGTTCGAGTGCACTTAGGCTTTAACCTCTTGCGGCGCCTCTCAGGCACGATTGTTTAAGCGTACATCCATTCTACTCGCTCCGGCTTTGCAGACAGAAAGCCCTCCCATTTAAAAAAGCTCTTTGAACTTGCACAGAGCGACCTGCACTTCCTTTCACAGCACAATACGCCTCGCTTTCCATCCAATACTAAGGTAATGCATTTGCTCCAAACACGCACACGGCTCTCCACTTGCCATGAATTAATTCGACAGTGTTACGACCCTGAAGAACCGTTTACAAAAATCCACTTTTGATTCCACGCAGACCCTTTTCTTAATGCACTGCCCCCCCCCATTCCTTTTCTCCCCAAGCGACCATTTTCAATTAATCCCACTGCATAATGCATGGTTACATTGAACAATCCAATGAATTGTTATGGAGTCTCTGGCTGGCAGAGGGACTCTATTAATGATTATAAAATGGAGCTATACCACTCCAGACAAATTCATTACTTCACTTTAGTGACTTCAGAAGTATGATACCTGTTGAAGCCGCATTGGCCAGGCACCGAGTAATGCTGAACTCTCTTTTGCCAAGTTCTTCAGGGAAATTCTGGCTTGTCTTCAATTAAAGTAATAGCTCTGCGACAAATCAGATATGCACTTTGCTTTTTTTTTTTTTTTTTTTGATGCCTGAAATTTACTCCTGGAACTGGGAGGCCAAGGCAGCTAACAGGCAATTAAGGGTTATACCCTGCAAATGATCACAGTGTCAACTACTTTTCTGCAAAAGTTTTTTAATTATATAACAAAACATCAACATGTAAAATACTGATTTGAAAATTAGGCAACAATAACAATTACGCAACAGTTAAAATATGCCATGTAATCACAATGGTTTGTGTAGGTACATCAAAATGAAAAAGGTCTTAAAAAACTTGATGTATAGGTTATTTTAAAGTTCTTCACACTCAAACATCTCTATTACAAACATTTTTATTCAGATAAAAGTGGTCCTTCTATGGCTTTTTTATTGCTTTAAGAAACATTTGAAGCATTTGATCTGAATTTGCCTGTGATTGAATTGGAATTTTGAATTTGGTAGCCATTCATGGACACTCTCGATATGTGGTCCAAATTGGTGTTGGTGCAAGTGATACCTTTTAGAGAGAGGACCGAAACATTAGTGGTGGCCAAATCAACAATTTGGTACATTCCAAAAAAAAAGAAAGCATGCAATGGTGAGCTCAGCAACACAAACTGTCAACACATTGCCAAAGTATCTAATCAAGAGGCTATTATGTTGCCACTATGGCCTGGAGGTCCTAAGTGTGAGTCCTGAGCCATGCTGTCTTGCCATTAGTAGCCATGTTCTCTCCGGATGGGTAGATGGCGTTCTCTCCCCTCACCTTCACAGGTGTCTTTTAGCTGGTGTATCAGAGATTCTGCTTTTCTCTCAACATGTGGGCTACCCACACAGCACTTTTGTAAGTTGCTCTGGATAAGAGCATCTGCTAAATGCCTTAAATGTTAAATGTAAATGTACATGTCGATACCGCATCGGCAGCAGTTTGAAAGCAGGCCTGTGTTAAGTCTTTACCTAGTGCTAGTGCTAGGGAGAGCTATGAATGGGTGGCCTAATTGGCAATATCAAATTGTTAGAATAAGGAAACTTTAATAAACAATGAATTAATAAAAACATAGATGCAAACCACAGGTGACACTCAAGAACAGAAAGAGCTGATCATTATGAAGAAAGTAAAAAGAGGGTTCATGATTTAAAGAATACCACAGCATCTGTAAAACATGGTGGAGGCACTGTTATAGCATAGGCAGAAATGAAGTCACTAGCAGCAGATTAATTCTAACATGTATAGCGCTATTCTTGAAGGTCTCCCATAGATCTTAAGCTGCTTGTTAAAACTCAGTTATGGTTGGAGTTTTTATTTAATAGAATAATAATAGAATAAAAGTCACATTTGTTTGTTGTCAAGGTTTCAGTACCTGGACAGATAAAGTAACAGCCTTGCATGAAGTCACATAGGAAGATGTTCTTTTTTTGAGTTTTCCCAACAACAATGTTCTGTGTTCTTGTCCTTGTCATTTCATTTTGAAATGATGTTGTTTAATCACATGAAACTTGCTTCATTAAAAAAATAGAGACATTTGCAACTGCTGTTTTTTCAGCGAGTAACAGGAGACTTCAGTTACTACTTTCCTTTTTTTTTTTTTTTTTAAACAACTGATAAGTCTTTTACAGCACCACATCTGAAAGCTCTGTTCAGTTTTGTTGAGGTTGTGCAATATCACTATCAGCATGAATATTCTTTTAGCTTTTTTTATAGTAGTGGTAGACACAGAGAGGCAAAAAGAGAGTGAGAAAGAGAGAGAGCAAGTAAGCGAAAGAGAGCAAAATAGGCCAAAACAGACTGCACAAAAAAAAAGAGAGAGACGCAGTGCCTGAGATGGCCCTTTTCCCCCTCAGGCCATTCGAGCAGCGCTCTCTCTCTCTCCTCGACTATCCTCTCATTATTTCCTCCCTCTCTCCGTGGACTAACCGTTTCCTCGGCTCCAATGAATGCCCATTATTTGCCGCACCTGCCAAGAGAGCCTGCAGTCATGCTATGGCGCAACTAACTAAATGCGCTGTCTGCTGCTTTAAGTATGGCCGCTGTGCAACTGAAGGGACTCTCCTTATACTCTACTGACTACACTTAAGTGACACTTGGGCTTTTTGCTTGTACACCCCTGTGTGAATTGTAACTTCTCCACACCATCCTCTGCAGTGGTAGTTTCAGGCCGGCCCTGGCTGGAAAACTAACACGCCAACTGCGCTCTCTCTCACACATACACACACACACACACACACACACACACACACACACACACACACAGTCTCGCATACGAAAGTCAAGAAGCAGCCTCGGGGCATCAAAATTATTGACATATGATTGAGTGGACGTGACATTTCAGCAGCCGTGCAGCATAGGTGTTCCACTCAAACTTACAACTCAAGTTCATATGTAGGTCATTTCAGTTTTACTCAACCAAAAGTACACATTAACAACTACTGGCTGATGGAACATACATACTTCTTAATTAGCATTTGCAGGCATATTGATGCCATGAAGAACCAGACGTTTGAGTGTGATGAACATTTTAAAAGTCTAAGGGATAGTACTCAAATATCTTACATCTAGTCCTCAGAAAAGCCAGAACTACACTATATGGACAACTACACTGTTGGAACACCTGCTTATTCATTGTTTCTTCTGAAATCAATAGTATTAAGAGTTTATCCTGCATCTTTTGGGGGAAACTGTCTCTACTGTCCAGGGAAGAAGGCTTTATACTAGATTGTGAAGCATTACTGAGGATTGGATTGCATTCAGCAAGAAGAGCATGAGTGAGGTCAGGATGTTGTATGATCATCACCCCACCTCATCCCCAACTCCCCAACATATCGCAAATTTATTGGATGGAGCTTTATCATTCTAGAGAACACAGTTGCACAGCTCCACAGCTAAATGCCCACGCATGTCTCACAGTCATATTAGCTCTAAACTTCAACTAATAGATGGTCTAGCACTATGACGTCCGAACTAGGTATGAACCAGCCTTTAGCTTACTGTTGTCGATTAGTGAAATGTTTTTTGATAAACACACACTGCCACACAATGTTTTTTTTTTTCCATTGTTATACCCGGTCTGCAAAAATTTATTAATTTAGGTCCAGACCTGGAATGGTGCCCCCAACCCCTGTTCTATAGCACACTCAAAATCTGTGGGCGGCAGATATGTGCCTTGTTGATGAGAGAGATCAACGGAGAAAGTCCTGATTGGTTTGGGCTGACAGAGGGACTACTGTAACTCAGATAATCACGCATGTATAATTGTGTGGAGTAGAAAAGTATCTCAGCATGCACAACACGTCCAACTTTGTGGTGGATGGGCTATGACAGGAGGAGACCCAGTCTGGTTGCACTACTGTCAGCCCAAAACAGAAAACTGAGGCAGTGCGCACAGACTCACTAAAACTGAGCACTGGAATACTGGAAAAACATAGCCAGGTCTTATAAATTTCAGCATGAATCCATAGGCCCAACCTGCCTTTTATCAATAGTCCAGGCTGGTGAAGGTGGTGTAATGGTGTGGGAAATGTTTTCTTATGGGCTTGTTAAAACCAACCATGCATCACTGTAATTCCACAGTCTGTTAGAATATTGTTGCTGACCATGTGCATCTCTTCATGGCCACAATTTACCCATCTTCTAACAGCTACTTCCAGTCACTGGATCTAAATCCAATAGAACTTTGGAATGTAGTACACTATTAAAAATATGAGATCTTTGAGTTACTTGTGGAGGTTATTTAGTTTAGAACTGTGGAGGAACCTCTTAAGGGGTTTTGAGGAACCTTAAAGGAGCCTTTTTCTTCTAAAAAAAAAAAAAAAAAAAAAAAAAAAAAAAAAACTCAGATGGGATTTATAAACTGTGTAAAATGTCAGAATTTCACTTAATTTTCAGATCAGCGTTTGCTTCTATAGTCACCACATATTAGCTGCATTCCTAAGAATGCTTAAAAAGTGCCTAAATGCAAATAAACAAAGATCAGTTTCAATTTGCCTGATTTTATTAATATATTTATATATATTTGTACATGATAGCAAGAATATTATGTTATGTAAAGTATGGTTTATAACTTATTTTATTTTGTCATATGCTGAACGAAAAGGAGTTGATATGGTAATTTAAGGCTATTTAAATGTTAATGTATAAATGTTTATTAACATATTTTAGAGATATTTAACTCCCCAATACCCTCCTACACACACACACACACACACACACACACACACACACACACACACACTGCCACAGTCCTACAAAGTAGGTCTACTTAAAGCCCCTAGTCACAACATGATGGATACCCATGTGTCCCCAGGGTCCTCCTTTTCTTGAAAACCAAAATATGGTCACTGGCTTAATGCTGACTGCCACCACCTGCCTTTCATCCAGTAATGCATGAAAGCTAATAGGAGCTAGTTAGTGTTAAGCTGATTGGACTGCATTTGAGTCAAGAGTGTCTTTCAAAACTGTGTTAAAAAAGTACAGAAAACAAGGACAAAAAGTTGTACTGCGATGGTGGCACACAAGATTTCACAGACACAAACACCAATGGCACTTGTCATACTGTAGTCTGATTCTGGCTCGATCTGTCCATCATTTTAATGACCTGTCTTTATGTGTCTCAGTGCCACCCATCCGCAGTGCCAGTCCATGACTCACTTCCTTTGAGTTGATTTAGCCGGCGAAATGGCTTTTCATGACACACGTCAGTCTGACTGACAGGCAGTTGGACTTGTTATTAGAGCTGTCATCATTTACCATTTCTGTACTGTATAAGAGGGAGTCTTTGGGTGCTAGCGTTTATTTGTTTTGTGCTGCACTGCATTATCCTCAGCCAACACCAAATTCTTTGGAGACAAAAGTGCCAGACATATTTTAGCCTCTAGTTTCTGTCTATTCTGTGTTTAGCTGGGACCATTTGCTCTCCAGTACCTCTTGTTCCTCACCTGTTGTCAGTACAACCAGTGAAATATAATCTCTCTAGCAGTAGCTTCATCCTGCTGGTGTACAGTTAGGATGCTTTTGGCACCTGTCATGTCTGGTATGGACCAATCAAATTGTTTTTGGTTTTAATTCAGTTCGCTTTGAAAGGTGTGAACACTCCTCAACTGCTCGAGTGCACTGAACTGTGGTTCTAAATTTTTGGCCAAATATCAGTGACTTCATTTAAAATGACAAACCAATTAATCGCTAGGAAACAGAGATCGCTTTGGAACATAGGCCTCATTTACACCTGGTTTTAACATTCTTCTCATCCAATCAATTCTGTTGATTACCTGGCTGGGCAAGCACACCACACTACACCAATTAGATAAGACTCCTAACACAACATTCTCCTACCTGTGTTACATGATTTATGATTCTCCTATTTGTTTCACAGTTTGCATTTGTTAGCTTTGTTTGTTGACTTGTCTAAACATGACTTGTTGCTAGTCAATAAAGAGATTATTTACAATCAGACAATAAGTTAGCTGATTCTGAGAGCTGGTCAGATCAAGTAATTCCTATTCCTATTATTAATACTCATGCACGGTTGCAGAAACTCATTAAAGCCAGTGTGGAAACTGAAAATAACCCCAACTGGTGTTTTTTTTTTTCTAACTCACTTCATAAGAGAAGCAGAGTAAATACTTTTAATACCACTAATCTAACCAAGAGTTCATCACTCAGTCCAGTACAGTGAGTATTAGTGAGTTACAACATTTTTAGTTTTCAGTGTGGTTGATTCCAAAAATTGAAGTACATTTCATCTTGAGAAACCGTGTATGGGACATTACAGAAGCCCTGCACAATGATGCACTACCAAATAATGCTGGGAAACGATATAGGTGACATCCTGCTTTGCTCACTGATCAGCATCAGCGATCAACCAATCGTGCTGAAAAACAATCGCCATTGGCTCCAAAAACACTGATTCGTCCATCTTTAGTTTTAACCCATGTAGTTACACAAGTGTATCTTAATATATTTAACAGCTTATTCTCTCTTATGTGGGTGATTTTAGATTAGGGGGTACATTTCACATACCCTTCTGTTTATTTTTGTTGAATATATTTGGAATAATAATACTAAATACATGCATTTTTCACTATCAATAATGCTTGATGTATATTTTAGGCTCAATTTATATATTAATTAATAACTAAATAACTCCCAGCCAACACATCTTCCCCTTCCCCTGATTCTAAATGTTTTTATCAGTTGGTCTCCATCTTCAAACAGCTCATCATTTGCACTCTTGCTCTGCTGGCACAGATAAGGTTGGACAGACATGCTCTGACCTTTCATCAGAGTTCAGTTTCTGACCACAGGGGCACTCTTGTTGGATATTTGTGGTCGATCAGCCACCCTCAACCTTGACTATGGTCCACCACCAAACAAAATCTGCTCAACAGCAGCTCAGGTCACTGACCAGCAATATATGGTCAAGGTAGGCGGACCTCATAAAGTGGCCAGTAAGTGGAAAGACAAGGTAAGTGTTTCTAACAGAGTGGGCAGAGTTCTAATTAAGTATACATACTGTATGTGTATGTGTAGGTGTTGGAACTTGCTTGGCATATGAATGTCTTCATTTAATTTCCGCCTGCATTATGTTCATAATAAACGAATGTAATTTCCCTAGACAAATGACTGTGGTGTTCTTGAACAAAAACACTTCACGATGGGCCTTTTAAAGCCTAGTTTATTGGGAAATCACTTGTTAGGGAATTCGCCCCAGACCTTTTTTTCCTGCTGGTTGCACTTAGCTCGTTCTAACTACTCTTCCTAAACTTAGTTAAACCCTCATTACCTCTTTCAATCTGTCTGGAGAAGCCGCCCTGGGGAGGTACGCATCCACCTGCGTCCACCACTTCTCCGATGGGATTAGGGATTCAGCGCTGTCGCCGGCGCCCCTTACACCGGGACCTTCCGCTAAAGCGTATTAATAATAATGATAATGTTAATAATGGAAGCTGCATTAAATGGCCCTGGGAGGAGTGGTGTTTGATTGTCTTTAATGAATTCCACCGTCGCATGCTTTTGTTCCGTCTAATGAAAGGGGGGATGGGGGCGCAGACGGAGAGGCGAACGCGGCAGAATAGATTAATAGATCACATGGAATTGAACTCCGTCGTAGCAGAGGTAATGAGCTGTCAGTTTGGTGTTACGGAGGGCGGGAGTGAGTTTTCCTTTTTTGGTCGAGAGAGACAGAGAGGGAGAAAGAGAGAGAAAGATACAAAGAAGCTGCAAGAGAGTGAGAATGGCCAGCCAGGGTTCAAGAGCATTAAAAAAAAAGAAGGTACTCGACTGAATGCAGACCAATTAACAGGCTTGATTCTTCTCATCACAGGGTCTTTAACCTCCTCACCTCCATCACCTTGCTAGCTCTGACGTCAAACACCTTTGCAGCCTTCCTACATATGTTTTAATTTCGGCCTCTTCAATTCCCTGTTTTGCACAAGGACCTGACAGACATGCCATTAGTGGGTTGGCATTAGTGGCAACCAGTGGCTGCGATTGGTTCAGGACTGCACCATCTCATCCCAGGCAAAGGACATGACAAAGTGCTATATCGGGTAATCTCTGCAATATATGTACACTACTATATGTATGCAATATGCAAACATTACCATACAGTGCATGCAAAAGCTGAAGAACCAATTATTAACATTTCTGCCACTGATCTCTAAAATGCATAAAAGGAAAGGAGCACCATGCAAACTTTTTGGCACCTCAAGAGATTTGAGCTCGGGTAACTTTCACAAAGCTCTCAGCAATTAATTAACTTATTAGGGTTATGGCTTGTTCACAGGCATCATTAGGTGAGGCAAATTTCTAAGCTTCAAAATTTCTCTGACTCCTCGGACATTGCACAACAATCAGTAGCCATGAACTCCGCTAAGCAGCTGCCTAGGACCCTGCAAATAAAAATGACTGATGCTCACAAAGCTGGAGAAGGCTATAATAAGACAGCAAAGCATTTCCCTCAGTGTAATTAAGAAAGAGCAGTGGAAGTGTATCCAAAGAGCTGGATCTTAGATTGCTGAAAAGGAAGGTTTAGCATACTCTGGAGTGGTGGTGCACTGTTCTACTGTGTAACAAGATCTACACACCTTTATAGAATAGTTCATAGAAGTGCTTCTGCAGATTTTACTGAATATCCATTGAACCATTTGTTTTCCAATATTTGACAGCAAAAAATCCATATGACCTCACTTTAACTAATGAGAAACGTTATTTTCAGTAAACCATAATGCAAGTAAAATGTAAACAACATTGTTCTTAATGTAATGGTATGGAATAATGGGTGTATGTTATTAAAAAATGTAAAGCCCCTCCAAATAATCATATTCTGACAGTATGGTCCAGCCCAGCAAAGGGCTGCTTACCTTGTTTTTTTTGGGGTTTTTTTACAAACTAGCATGAGGTATGGCGATGGTTGGTACTGTTCCTTGCATAATAATAAACTGGCTACTAATGGTTTCAATATACAGTGTTGAATTTGCTGCCCTCTTCCTCATTGTGCTTTGTCCAAAGCATTCAGTTCTTCTTTGATGATTTAGAAAAACACTGCCAGATCCACTCTTCACTGCAGACCTCACAAAGACTCAAGTCAGATGTAATGCACAAACTCATCAAATATCTGAAAAGATCAAATGTCCACTTTGAACTACATCTCTAACATGTGGTTAAACTCTCATTTGATGTTGCTGTAACAACTCTATGAAGCTCACTGGTGGAAACGCGCTGTCTTTGTCATACCCCTTTTCTAAAATGTGAGGCAAAAGACATCCAAAGACTGTCCACCATATTCATTTGGCTTCCTGTCTGACCTTACTAGCTGTGTTGTCCAACACTTGTTGGAAGAAGCCTTTGTAAATGTTTGTGAATGTTGTCATGAAAGGCTTATGTAGCCCAAAGCACTGTTACTGATAACCCCAAAAGTGCTGCCTCTGTTAAATAAGATTTTGATATTGAAAATAGTCTTTTTGGGAAGTCTCAGTCTTCATATTTCCTAAATACTAAAAGATTAGTTTAAAATGTGTACACAGAAACAACTGTTCTCACCAGAGAATGTCTACAAAAAGATCATTTGGCCAAGCGAAAGAAGCAAAAGTGACAACTTTCCACTGTCCAATGTCCCTTGCTGTCCTCAATTGCTTGGGCCAATCTGAGATTTCTGCCTCATCCATTCCCCTCTACCTTGTTGGAGATCTAAAATAAATGGCCATGTATGAACTACTTGCATGCAGGTGCCTTTGGCGCAAGCCAACCAGGGAGCCATATGGAGAAATTAACTCATTTCTCACATCTTTCAAGTTCCTCAGGTGCAAAGAATAGTTTCACAGGTGAGGTTACACAGTGAAAAAATAGCCCCTCCTAAAACCATCTTCTTTTTTTCTACAGTTTCTCCTTTCCTACTCTGTTGCAGCCCTACTTTTATGTATAGAATAATTTATTTTGCATATAATCAAAGATGTTATGAATGAGAAGGCCAGCCATTAGATTAAATATGGATGGGAGTTCTTGTAATGCTCAACATGGCCTGTTTCTGAAGAAAGTCCTGGCAAGAAAAGAAACACTCACCTTGTTGGTTACACCGTGAATGGAGGAGAGTTGACATAATAGTAGGGGAAAAGTCCCTGCACAAGCTCAGTAGCCAAAACAAGCTGGAAAAAATCTATTATATAAAATATGACTTTGAAATGCTAATTTGTCACATTTACATTTATGGCATTTAGCAGACGCTCTTATCCAGAGCGACTTACAAAGTACTTTGCTATTTACCCAAGAAAAAACCTTAGCTAGTTAGAATAGACTAATAATTCAAAAGAAACCTCTAAGCTTAGACATTACTAAACACAATACAATAAGGCGACTATAGTACTCTATTCATCTAAGTACACTCGGAAAAGGTGGGTCTTCAGTTTGCGTTTGAAGACAGCGAGCGACTCGACCGTTCAGACACCCAGGGGAAGCTCGTTCCACCACTTTGGTGCCAGGACAGAAAAAAGCCTGGACGTTTGTCTGACCGGCTTTTGACCACTGCCATCAAGTACGGAGGGGCTGGTCCGTTCTTGGCTTTGTAGGCCAGCGTCAGGGTTTTAAATCTGATGCGGGCAGCTACAGGAAGCCAGTGGAGAGAACGCAGCAGTGGAGTCACATATTTTGGTCTTTCCTTGCCTAGTCTTGTCTGACTGAAAATAACTGCTTGGTGGCATTGGCTGACTTGCCTTTAAGGATTTTGATATAATCTGATTCCTGTTTTTACATTCTAAGCCATTACTTAAAAAATGTATTTACCAATAGCCAGACCAGCCCCGATTTATAGCATATGCCTTTCATGGTTACATTACATAAATTTTACCTTAAAATAACAGGTTAAAATCATATTAATGGTACACTGACTATAATAGGGGAACAGCATTTTGGTCATTGCCACTCCAGGCCAGAATGCTGCCACAAGGCATTTCGGCAGAACTGCATAATGCTCAGGTCATATTTGTGCTGGTTCTGTTTCTCTCAGCATGTCAACAAATGTGCATTTTTTACTGTCTATAGGGGGGGCGCTCAAAGCATGATGGGCATTTTTAGCAGTGGTGTAAAAGTGAATTACACTCCAGTGTTTCTGCTACTAGGCTTTTCATTTCAAACAATGTATACAGGAAGTGGGCCCAGTCTCTACATGCCTGACAAGAGGGAGATGGAATGATTGTTTGTATAGAAGGCACGCCCACCAGCATCGGCACTGAGTCGACATGACGACATTTCAATCTCTCAAAGACAAAACAAAAACAAAACAGTAGATGACCTGGATCTTAAAATGTACACAGAGAAAGACAGTGAGTATTTTGTTAAACAAACAAATGCTACAGCTACATTACCGCAGCTAACGTGAGTCATGAGTCATAGATCTCTTCAGCATGACCTATTCTACCACCAGCGTTTGGCAATGGAGCTTTATGTACCTATTAACAAGGGGTGTGACTGACACCCAATAAAAAAGCTCTAATGGAAGTCTATAGAGAAAGTCTTTTTGGTCGTGCAGTAAATTTTCATACTTCTTAACTGGATTGTTTAACCACTGCCATCATTATACTGACCTTGACCCAACTCTAATGATTTGCTGTAAACAACAGCAGAAAGCTGGTCACTGATATCTCCATGCCAAATCCCTTTTTGAAAAAAAAAATCTCAAAATATGTCACACTGGCTAATCACCACACATGCAGTAATTATGAACACACATTCTTGTCTGAAAATCTGGGCATAATGTTCCATGTCACTCCAATCAAAGCTCCGTGGGCTTCTTGATTACGGCCCAAATGAGAAAACAAGATGCGATTTTATTCTGTATCCACTCGGACATCTGTTTGTATAGCAACTACAAGACTACAAGCAGGGGACGTGGGATTGTGTGTGTGTGTGTGTGTGTGTGTGTGTGTGTGTGTGCACGTGTGCGTCTTGCCCCGATTTGTCACCAAATGTCCAATTAACATGGGCAGAGGAGATTAGTGTCCTCGGCGCAGAGGGGATTACTCAAGCCATTTAATTGCGATTTGGCAGGAGTTGACAACGGACTGTTCTCCATGAGCTTTTCGGATTATGCACTGGCAAAATGGGTGACGTGGTACGGACACCTGTGTGTATATATATGTATTAGAATAGGAAATGGTCAAGAACTAGTTTGAACACCTGTGCTCGAGTCTAAAGCAATGGTCCATGCCAGCTTTTTTATTGGACACCACCACAACCTTGTTCTTCTTTGGTAGGCAACCTTTTTATCCGCTGCAGCCTTTAAGCCTCTGGCCGAGTGGACATGGCATTATCTGTAACTGTAAAGTACTGACTCAGTACACTGTATACAATGGTTTTAGATCGTCTGATCTGATCACAAAATCGGCTTTGTGCGATACCAGATAAGTAAAAATGAAGCATTTAACCTCAAGAACAGTGTGCCAGCTGTTAAGCATGATGGTGGTAGCAACATGCTCTGGGGCTGTTTGCTGCCAGTGGTAGTGTGGATGTGCTTAAAAATTGGGTCCTTCCCATTGTACTGTGTGTTGGTCACTCCCACAAGTATGGAACTTTCAACAACACTGAATTAATTATAAGTAGGTGTATGTATCTGTTTCATACTGTATGTATATTGTGCATGTTTGACCCTTGTGTGTTGATTTGTGCACCAAATTCTTGGTTTCTTTGTCTAATAAAGATGTGTGTTCTGTCATTCTGCCCCAGAAAAAGAACAATTCAAAGAACTAATTGAAAGCCCAATAGTGCCATGGACATTCACAACCATGGTGAGTGTACATAAACCTCCGACCGCAACTGTACTTGCTTGAATTCACTGGTCTAGAGGTCAGGCTGCTGACTGTTTGACATTCATTTATTGCTCTCTTTGAACTCTCCTTCGCTATGTCTAGCCCCCTCTGACATATCTGCTTTTTTTCAGATGCATTGCACTGTTTGCTGGTTCCTCAGGCTCCGATAACCTCAAAACAACATGATGCATGATTTGTGCTCGTCCTTTGGGGGCTATTTTGGGAAACGGCAGCATTAGTCGCTCTGAAAACCTGACATGAATGGATGTTATCACAGCCCAGGGCCAACTCCCATGCTCATATGTCCCTTTCCAAATGCACCAGAAGCCTGACCTGAAATTACAAAATGTAACTTGCCAACTAAAGGCAACATTTGTGACAAAAATGCCATGACCAAGACCTGGACATTGAAATTAACACAAGCAGAAGCTTAAAATGATTCAGATGTTCTGAGTTTAGCATGCTGAATTCTTTAACAATAGACTTGGCATGACTGTTAACTGCAGAGTCTTATGAACTCCTAATGGAAGGTTTGTGATGTTTCTTAAATTAGAAGTGGCACTGTTCTATTATTCAGTGCGAATGACAGCCTGATACCAACAGAAAATACTCCAGTCTGATTTTGTCACAAATCTAATTTGAAATATCAAAGACTTTAAGAGCAAAATAATATTTTAAAAATATTTTAAAAATATTTTATATTAAAAGTTTTAAGTGGCTTGTGTGATAGCAACAGTAGCCATACGTTAACAAAGGAACAGTAAGTACAATGATTACAGATCCTATGCTGGGGCTTTACTTGAACCCTGCAACATAACATTTATATAACCATGCTATAAATGTCATATGCTGTCCAGAGTTACCAGATTGTTGAACAAGCAGGAACTGAAGACAGCCTGGCGGAGCACCACCAGGTCTATGGGTTTTAGACTTCAACAATTTAATTGAATTGTATTAAAATCAATGTGATTTATGATTGTTAGTTTGTCCATTGCTGTTTCATCCCTAGAAACAGGGGGTGGGGGTGTTGGATAACTGGGCATCACTTTAATTTTAAGGTTCCTACTATTTGTTTTTAAGGATCATCTGATTTTTATAAGTGTGAAATATTGCATTCATGTGGTATTTTAAGTTCATGTTCATTGTTGTACAGCTGTAACTGTAACAATAACAAATGAACAGTCAGCCTAGCATTGGTTTTCAGCAGCCCCAGAAGCACCCATGTGCCAGATAAAAGCATCAGTGTATGCCTTGGTCAGTTAGTGTTTTAGCCATTCCACAGGCACCAGTTCACACTCCAGATGATAGCATCAGAGCTTGCTTTGGCCAGCTAGCACCAGATAACAGCATTGCCCTGCTGAAAAATCCAGCTCAAGACCAGCTTTTGCTGGCGGCTGGTTTCGAAAACGTCTCAGCTGTTCTTTAATGGTTAAGATTGTTTAAAAGCTGGTCATCTAAGTAAAACATACCCTATACTGGTATGCTAATTGGTTAACCAGTTCTCGACCAGCATAGAGTATGTTGCTTTTGATTCTGGTCACACTGGTCAAGCTGACCGAACAGCTTGATGATGCTTGGTCGTGCTGTTCTACCAGCGTGGTCAATATTGGTCATATACGTTAATAGACCAACTAAACTATCACTCTCAAATGTACCCTATGCTAGCTTTGCTTTTTTATTTAGTCGGCAAGCGTTTTTGGCCTAGCTGGTGTGTTTAGCCTCAAAAAGCTTTTGCTAGCCAGTCTGGGTGAATTCTGGACTAATAAATAAAATGCAATTACATCTATTGAAAACGTGCCCTGAAAGGTGCTGAACAAATAAACACTATTATTATTACATTAATAATCACTTATTGCCAACAACTCTTCTACAGAGTGTGCTCTTGTACCTCATTAACACATTCTCACTTGCCGTAGATAGCAATTGGTAACCCCACGTTTCCTTTCGCAGGTGTAAGTGGGGCTTGAGGGAAAGAGAACTGCATGCAGTCAAAACACTTACTGGCAGTGTGAAACAAGCGCAGGGAGGATAAGACTGTCATATGAGAAGACATACACACACACTCAGGTGCAATTATATAACACCATTTCACTTCCAGACATGTGAAAAAGGTAGGTAATTACAGTGGTTAGTCATGCAAATGCCGAACTGAATGACTGTACATACAGTGCATCTCTTAAGACACACAGAAACACACACATGTTCTCAAAACAGACTACCTGATTGTTACAATTTGTTCTTTACTTTCAGCCTTTTATAATAATAGTGAATGCATTAAAGCCACTCAATATCACATATAGTATTGCTGCAATCTAAAATATTGGCCTCCAGTCAAATTAAGCTATTTACATCCACCCTACTTAAACAATCCATCTTCAAAAATTGTAATATTGTGTTTGTTAATAAATTCATTAATTTCAGTAAATCACTATTCAAACAGTGTCAATTCTGTTTATCTCTCTCAGTCTACTTTAGCACATGCAATCGCAATCATAGGGAAGACTACTTGACAGTTGTCCAGAAGATGATCATCAATGCCCTCCACAAGGAGGCTAAGCCACAGAAGGCCATTGCTAAAAGGCTGACCATTAGCAAAGTGCTGTATTAAGGAATATTAATGAAAAGTTGTTTGGAAGGGGAAAATGTGGTAGAAAAAGGTGCACAAGCAACAGTGATGACCGCAACCTTGAGAGGGTTGTCAAGAAAAGTTGATTCAAGAACCTGGACTGAGGCTGGTGTCAGTGCATCAAGAGCCACCACGCACAGACGTATCTAGGAAAGCCATTTGGCTTTCCACAGACTTAAAAAACTAACTCAAGCATACCATAATTAACTCCTATCCTGGTTGCTTCTAATGAGGCACATATAGTAATTAACTAGACAACTAGAACCTTTTAATAGGGCACATACAAGAAGTAGTAATCTAGCGCCTTTTAATGAGGTACTCATAGTAAATAGGACTATAATATTGCTATATGACACACAGTAATTAACTTGAGACCTAGAACATTTTAATGAGGCACATATATTAAGTAGTAATCTAGAACTTTTTAATGAAGCACACATAGTAAGTAGTAATCTAGATATGTTTGATGAGGCAGACATAGTAATTAACTAGAGACCTAGAACCTTTTAATGAGTTATACATAGTAAGTAGTAATCTAGAACTTTTTAATGAGGCATACATTATTTAGTAATTAAAAGTATTTAACCTAGACCTAGAACCATTCAGTGAGGCACGCATTGCAAGTAGTAACCTACTTACCTGTAATGCGGCATGCAGAGTAATTATTAGAGACCTAGAACCCTTTTAATGAGGCACATATAGAGAGTAGTAATCTAGAATATTTAATGGAGCACATATAGTAATAGGAATATAATATTACTGTTTAACACCTGGTACATAACTAGAGACCTAGAACCTTTTTAATGAAGCACATATAGTAAGTAGTAATATAGAACTTTTAATGAGGCATGCATAGTCACTAACTAGAGACCTAGAACCATTTAGTATGGCACACATAGTAAGTAGTAACCTACTAACTTGTGATGGGGTACACATAGTAATTAACTAGAGACCTAGACCATTTAGTATGGCACACATAGTAAGTAGTAACCTACTAACTTGTGATGGGGTACACATAGTAATTAACTAGAGACCTAGACCATTTTTAATGAGGTACACATAGTAATTAACTAGAGACCTAGAATTTTTAACAAGGCACATTTAGTAATTATCACACAAGATGAACAGGCAAATAGTATTTAACTAGTAATCATGTAGCCTTTAGCCACAGCAAAGTAAATAGCTGTGGCTAAGGTTACTAAGCCAAGATAAAGCCAAAACACAGGCAGGTCAGACATCTGGTCACAGCAGAGAACAGAAGAGATGGGATACTTCTATTAACAAACCCCACAACTTGTATGAAACTTGTATGAAACTGTGGAACTGATTTTATATCAAACGAGCACTACAGACAAGTCTATTAATTATTGCAGTCATTTTAACACTGTTGAATCTTATATAAGTATCACTTACTTTGGTATCAATAATACTGTTTTAATTGCCAGTGCCATGCCACCACAGATCTTCTGAGCTTTATTAAGCTGTTTCTTTTTTTAATTAATCCACCATGTTTGAGCCACCAGGCTTTACAGAGCGTGATTGAAGGCAGCTTCCTGATGGATTGTGGGTAGTCATTTTCTGAGTCACACTTTAAGCTGATGATTTGTTGGTGAACTCAAGCGGTATGGGGTCAAGAGAGAAGCACTGCCACAGCTTGACTAGCATTAGTCAACTCAGCAGGCCCATGCTAGATGGAGTTTGAGGACATGATTTACTCTGTGTGGGAGCTACACATAAAACGTATGAAGCCACATGTGTACATCTTACACAGCACTTAGCATTTCTGAAGTACTTTTTTGATCTGATTAACTCAGCCATGCCTAATGTTTTGTTGGCAAACCCTCAGCACCATTAAAGAAGGCCTGATGATTTCTGAGACCTACGATAAAATGTAGATGTAGTATTTAATAGTATGATCATGCCTACTGTGTTTTAACCCTGAATGTTATGTTGTAATAAAACATTTTGAAGCATTATAATAAGTGTGTTATTGTAGTCAGTACAGTGTTGCTGTTAGTTGAAAACAAAAGGGTTGAAATTCTGAAATGCCCAGCATAAAAGTATCTAATAATCCAATTTTCTGTGTTGTAGACCAGATAAACATGTGTGTCTTCTGAAGGCTTCTGGGTGAATAACGGTTAGCAGATATGAACAGCGTAGAGTGCTAAACCCATATTACAGAATGCTATTTTTTGCTTGTTTTCCCTGTTTGTCAGGCTCAATATCTGCTCAGCCTTTTCCTGTCCCATTCCTGAATTTACATCCACATCTCACAGATCTGTACACCATTTTTTGGTGTTATGTCAGCTACCTAGCTTAATTTATTTGCTATCCGGTGTGTTGTTTTCAGCTGCTGTGTTTTAAGCTCACAGTATCATTGCATCAGGCTGTCCAGAAGCTTGTTACATTAAGAAACACATCTTATCTGAACATAAAGCAAAACACCTAAAGTAATATTCCATTCCTTATTCCATACTGACAAATGGTTATCTTGATTGATTACCCAGGTTGTGAATTTGTCAGTGTAACAATACTCAAAGTGCATCAGGGAGTGTTTTCCACCTGCAAGTAGGTTTGTTATTGTTGTAAAATTGAGCCTTGAACTTGTATATAGTCACATACAGCCCACCATAGCCTGGTCTCAAGAGGAATATGTATATTTGTACAATGCGTACTATATAGTTTGACCGTTGTGCATATGCACAAATGATTGTCGTAACTCAGATAAGCAGAAATCAAATGATCTGAACAGAGAATATTACAAAGCAACCAGTGTAATTTTATTACCTGAATCTACACCTCAACCTGACCTAACCCTTACCCTAAACTTAGCCTTAATCATTACCTAAACTTAACCAAACCCTTACCCTAACCATAACCCATACCTAACTTTATTGTTAACTACCCTAACTCTAACTTTAACCATGGTAGAATGTCAAAATCTAACCTTTTCTGCAGGAGTTTACATCCATTAATTCTGTTTTCATAAGTTTCGTATACTGCGGTGACCGAGAACTTGTTTCGAGAATTTCTGCTTGAAAATGTCTTCCAGGTTTGTCAGACACTATTAGACGCTCCCTAGCAAGTCCAAAATCAATTAATTAATATAAAGCATTTGAGCAAAATCATAGGTTATGAGTGTTTGATCATTTTCGTACTGAAAAATGCCCTCATTACCTTAACACAGAAATGCATCAACTATATCAGCTTTTTCAGAGAGGCAAGATAATGCAGAGCATGGCTGTTGTGTTGTGTGCTCCCTCTAATCTTTCCACAGTCCACAAGCTGTCTCAAAGCTGTATCATCCACATCCCCAACCCATACAAACACACTTTGCATCCTGACTTACTGGAACTCTTAAGCTCAGTCACATGTATGTATAGGGTGTATATAGCACATGAACATTATATGGGGGCAGTGGTGGCTCAGTGGTTAGAGCTCCGTGCTATTAATGACAAAGTTGTGGGTTTGATACCCGGACTCAGCAAGCTGCCACTGTTGGGCCCTTGAGCAAGGCTCTTCACCCTCTCTGCCCCCCAGGCGCAGTGGAAATGACTGCCCACTTTTGAACTCCAGTTATAAGACAACTCCAGCATCAGCTTGCCAACCAGTCAGCACTCAGTAGCAGTAATGCTGGCGTCTCTACTGCCCAAAACATTTTTCAGAAAAAAATCCTGGGCAAGTGGTTAGACATTATTTTAACCTCGAGTTTGTAGCCTTTTAGCCCCCTTAACCCCATTCATTGAGGACTCACTCACAGGCTCCCTCTAGCGTTATAGAATCATTTTTTGATACAACAGGTGTAATGTGGTGCTCACCTACAGCGGGGTTTGAACCCAGGCCGCCGTGCTACTGAGTGAGCTACCATGATCATGTGACCAACGGCCCCAAGTGCAGAGTCCTTAATCTTAGAGCAGGCAAAATGGAAATGAGAAATAAATCGACCCAGGACTCGAACCCAGGCCGCCGTGTTGCTAGACCGATGCTCTGCCGCTTCAGCAAAGTGGCAGTTATGAAAGGGGCCAACAAATTAAACTTAAAAGGGGTGGTTTTAGTAAACAAAGAACATGTCGCATGTAACGCAAAAAGGCGGGAAACAAAGAAAGGACGCCAGGGGAAAACGCTGGCTGCCTCTTTAATCTCAGGGAAAAATGGAACTAAGGGCAAAATGATCTCCCAAAAAGAAACTAGAGAACTTACAGGGAAGGCAGACTGCCTTCCTCTGCTAAACAAGTGTATGTGTGCAAACACGCACACACACACAAAAACACACACCAGGGAAGGCAGACACTCCTGCCTTTCTGTGCTAAACAAGTGTATGTGCACACACACACACACACACACACACACACACACACACACCACACAGACACAGGGAACTTCAAGGGAAACTTGGGGTTCACGCAGAGGGAAACAAACTTGGGAGAAACACACACAAAGGAGAGTGACACCCACTCAGCTGGTTGTCTTTGTCCTGCCAACTACACTCAGCTACAGGAACAGGTGGTTGGTGTGGCGCAACAGATAACACCACTACCTGCCACTGAGCTACCACACCACATGGGAGACTGGGGTTTGATTCCCAGTCTGGGTGACTATGCTGCGCTACACCAATAAGAGTCCTTGGGCAAGACTCCTAACACTACATTGGCCCTCCTCTGTAATATGAGTTACCTTGTAAGTCGCTCTGGATAAGAGCGTCTGCTAAATGCCATAAACAGAGACCATTAATCATCTGTTTCCTGGGCGATAAAAGCACAGCTCATGCGAATGAGTAATGTCCAGCCTGCGTCCATCCCACTGCCTGGCAGCCTGCTCATGCGGAGTAGCATTCACACCTCCCCACTGCTGCCTGCTTTGAAAAGATGACTGGACTTCCAGTGGGACTAAACTCTCCAATCTGAACCTTCTTAACTTTCAAATATCATCGCAATGCTTTATCATAGCAAAACTTTTCACAGAAACTTTTCAAAAGTTTTCATGATTGCCTTTTTCTGTTGTTTTTTTTTTTTAGAAGTTAATACTACAGTCCTCTCCCGGAATAACATGATTTAATCAAACATTAACAGATGACGTGACATTAAGCGCAGTTTCAGAGACGGTTCAGCAAGTATGGATGTAAAATGAATAGACGCATGTGTAGCTCCCATGTCTTTCTCCTCACCCTGTGCCTTGCGCTGTCAGTGGCTATAGCTAGTGGCTTCACTAACATCCCGTCACAACCTTTTTCACTCTGATGGATTCAGAGTCGCTGACAGGTCCAGATATTAAACCTGTTAGATTTTTGTTAGTTACTGTTTTTTAGGGATTGCGAACAAAAGCATTAGGCCTGAGGCAAATCGTTGTTCGGAACAGCGATTTGCATCAGGCCTAAGGCTTTTGTTCACAATCCCTAAAAACAGTATAGCAGCTTATGTTAATGTTATATCTATGCATTGTTTTAGATTAGCTACACTAGTAACAGACACCCAGTAAAGGCAGTGATAACTAGTTAAACTGGTCTTGTTAGGAGATTTACAGCCTACTTTCACATGTACTGTTCACAGGTATACACATTATACCATAGAACAAGATAGTTGGTAAAATCCATGCATGACGTTAGAGGCAGCGATGACAGCATTCCAACTTTTTGCGGTCAGGTCATGGGGATCAATATTACACATCTCACCTCTTCAGCAACTTGCGGGGTTCTCCTGCATATTGGCAGCGGCTCCACGACGCCCACAAATTACATACAATATCCCAGAAATCTGAGTTTTGGGTATTGGGGTCCCTCACACACTTTTGTGAGCTACCCAACATGGTTTTCAGATTAGACCAATCAAGAAAAGGATACATCTTACATTCATATCGTGTGTGAGGGCAGGGGCTTGGCAAGCTGCCACTGTTGGGCCCTGGGGCAATGCCCTTAACCCTCGCTGCTCCCTGGGCGCAGCAGAAATGGCGGCCCACTGCTCACTGTCCTCTGTGTGTGCGTTTGCTCACTTGTGTGTATACAGTGTTTACTGTATGGATGGGTTAAAGGCTGATGCCAAATTCCATCTGTGTCCAATACAAATAGTGAATATGGTTGTCTTTGTCCTGCCAACTACACTCAGCTACAGGAACATGGTAACTCAGTCTTACAGCCAACAACAGCAAGGCTACGTGATCTATCAAACCACAGAACATGGGAGGGAAGGCTACTGAGAAAGACGGGAAACAGATGAAGACAGCGGAGGAGATTGTTTCACACAAGGTACGACTGACCAAACAAACACTAATCAGTTAAACCTGACAGCACTGTATTTCACTGAATTTTACCCAGTTACACTCATTTGTATCACATTTCCGGCACTGAATTGTATGATGTTGACACAAGAAAGGTTTGTTCTGATTGCTCTTTCATGAAGATCATGGAGATCATAAAGGTGTTCCTGCACAGTAGAACAGTTAATCGCCAATGCAGAGTCTACTAAATCTCCCTGAAGATCTTTTGCACCCAAATCTGTTGGGGTGCCCAAATGTTTGCATACCACAGTTGCAGACATACTGACGTGCAAAATGTCACTAATTCTACCGATAGTATCAGTGCTAAGCTGAGAACACTCCACCACCCAAATAATATCTGCTCAGCAGCGATCCTGCGTGTCAGAAAATAACCAATAATAAGGGTAGAAGGCAAACTGGAATAGTCTGGAACTGTAAATATATTAAAGATATATAGGGCCTGTAAGGTATATAGGTGGAGTTAGAAGGATTTAATCAAATGGATGGTGAGTGTATAGCACAAGGTTTATTAATTAGGCCAGTGCACTACTATCACGGCATGCATTAAGATACAAAGCATATCCCTGATCAAAGAGAACGAATGGAACAGCTTATTGGGATTTCTTACCCTGAGGCATCTATATAGAGACATTAAATTATTGCACGTTAGAAGAACAAATGCTCTATTTCTTGGAATGAGAAAAATGTTTAGATCACAGAAAATTATGCATCACTTTATTTCAGGCACTGTTTTTTCTTCATTATTAGCACACCATTAGTAACAGCCTAGCTCTGTAATTCTATGATTAACTAGTTATTAATGAACTGGCAAGATCAGAAATTACGTGGAACACACACATTCTTAATAGCCACTGCTTTACATTTAGGAAGTGCTTACAAATGCTAGTAGTGGAGATAGCAAAGAACCAAATCTATGTAAAAGGGTATTTACAGTTTTGGGAGGGTTATTTTGGGAGGGTTTTCCATTACAGGTTACTGAGATCCTGTTTATAAATTTGAATGTGACATAATCCAAAAGATTACTTAATTAAAGAAATGTAATCTCATTACTTTCAGTTACTTTTGGGTTATTTTTTAAACCATGTATACCAGTTCTTTCTACTGTCTAATACACACTCTCAAAAATAAAGGTGCTTAGTGTTGAGTGATGCCATAGACGTACAAGACCTGGCAAGTAAGAGGTAAGTTGAATTGGGTGTGCTTGACCGGGAAAAGCACAAAACTGCAGGAATCCAGCCCTCCAGGACTGGAAAAGAATAATTTTTAGTGCCATTAAGAATTATTATTATTATTATTATTATTATTATTATTATTATTATTTTGCAAAGAACCTTTTAAAAAATTAAAGAAGTCAACGTAAAGGTTCTCTACCAATATTAAGGTTCTACACACTCATGGCCTTTATGGCCTCGCCCAAAGAACCCTTTAGCACTTTTGTTTGTAGCAGTGCATCGTATATTCCATCACTGGAAAAAAAATGTTGCATGTAAAAGAAAACAACATTCTACATTTTCAAAAACTGATGTAGTTTGCAGTATTTTGTCTTGTCAGTGAGAATATATAAGATTTAGCTTAGAAGTTATTGTGATTCAGTGCTAATGGTATTAAATATTGCACAGAAACACACCTGCACAGTCGTTTAGCCACAGAAAGGGAAGTGTGGACAACACAGCGTCCAGCAGTCCTAGTGTGTCCACATGGATTAAATGGTTATTTTCATACTTTCAAATATGTTATATGTCTTTTGAAACTGCTGGAAGACATTATTTACACTGGACAGTGGTATAATTTTCCTTTTCTATTAGTAAATGTATTTTACTGCACACCAGGCTGGGAGGGCATCTGCAAGCTTATGATTCTCTTCCAGGGGTGCTGTTCTCATTCAACTAGGTTCCTATGTGTTGTAAAAGAATTGCAAGTTACAACGAACCACATCGACAGCAGAATTCCACAAACAAAATACAGACATATTGAAAGATGGAGGTAAACATTAACGTATAACACAGAAGAAATGTCTTTTAAAAATCCTTTGTAAAATGTAATGAACAAAAAAAATGCAATTGTCTTATAAGGAAAGATCAGAACTTGGTTAGAGAGCATTCTGGAGGAGCCTGTATTGTTTAAACCTCAGATATTTACTCTAGTTTGCTCTGGTAAAGATCACCATGGCAGATCCAAATTGTAACAATTGTAAATCAGCCATTCTGCTGCCCTAAGATGTAAGTAAATAATAAAGAAATAGACCTTAAAATAAAATGTTTTTAACAGTAAACTTCAAATACCATATGAGCATGATTTATCACTTACCCCAGAAGCAGTTGATCAGCCAAGACATGTCTGGTATCTGACATTTGATAAGAACAGTAAATGCTAAGCAAGCATAGCTAAGAAACACTGGACTTAAACAAACTACACCACAAACTAAACCCTATAATCATCTCAACCTCCTCAAAATGCATCCAGATGTTATTTTCTTTTACGCAGACAAATCAACATGGCCTGAAACATGTTTTTTCATTACTTTAGTCTGAACAAAAAAAATTATTGAACTCAACTGAAGTCTGAATAGCTACATGGTGGGGCAGCCATTTAGAGTAATCATTTTATTAGATTATATGTTTATTTATTTTATTTTTTTACTTTTTTACATGCTTTTAATAGATGTACTAAGATGGTATTGGTAACAGTCCAAGTCCAGTGTCTGTCAGCATTAGCCTGGCATTTCCCGTTGCAAACTAAGGAAGCACACGTCAAAAATCACACAACTTGACTCATCAACTAAATCGAGCTCAGTAATACATCATGTTAATTCCATTTGTCAATCTATTTCTTTAAATATCATGCTCTTTTTTGGTTTCTCAATAAGACCCCTCATAGATTATGTTGTTATTTATTCCATTTTCAACATAGCAAAAGTGACCAGTGTCTATGAATGTAAGACCAGCAAGATGTTAGGTTTGAAAGGGTTCATTTTCTTAATAATTTTAATTAATATTCTTGTTTTGACAGTTGGCCTAAAAAAGAAAAGCAAAATTATTGTTGCCAAATTGGTGTACCATTATGCTGTCAGAACATACAGTGTAGAAGCATGTGTAGAAATGAGTAACATGGGCACACATTACTCATTAGTACACACTCCTGACAGTTCTCTGAAAAGCTTGGGCTTGTAAATAGCAATAGCAATGTGATGACCAAGTGAGAATGTGACTCAAAGGACACACAGCTAGCGTCAGTAGAGCCAGTCACAGTCTACCCACTAGAGTCCGGCATTATATCCTGCAGTTCACTGTAACTGTTGAGTTAAATCGTGACAAGTAATCAAAGATTAAATCACCACTGCCTTCAGAGAAACTAACTGTGATTCACCTTTTTAATTCACATAAATAGAAATCACAGACGTACATTTAAGTGACCCATCTACACCAAGCTTATTTGAAAGTTTTAGTTGTGATAAGGTGTAGCATTACTTTAAGACACTGTTTAAAGTGTAATGCAGAACAAATGAGTCATTTAAAAATAATAAAACAACATTCACAAATCTGAAAAAAGTGTCTTTTATTTCTATCATGTCAAAATCTTTTTAATTAGCCCAGTGATGATGATCATATTACACTTTTAAGTGACTGAACTTCTAATCTAGAATAGTTACATACTGTCCGTTTCTTTAGCTCTTCTTTCTAACAACTTATTTTAATGTTTTTTTTATGTACAGCACTCAACTACACATCCGACTCCTGACCATGTGACCACCTTAAAGAGACTGGATTGGACTGGTACAATCAATTGGTACTAAGCTCATTTCAAGTTAAAGCAAAAGGGGGAAATCTGATTTGTTTTGCTTCAATGTGACCCAGATCTGATATTTTCAGAGCTGCATGGACACAAATCTGATTTTTCCAAATCACACCTGAGCCACCTGTATATGTGGCCATAGATCACATACATTTCCGACTCCTGACCATGCGACCACCTTAATGACACTGGATTGGACTGGTACAGTGCCCTCCATAGTGTTTTGAACAAAGCCACGTTTTGCTTGATATAATCCTTCAATGTTAAAAAATCTATTAGTTTAAAGTCAATTTCAAGTCAAGCCAAAGAATATTTACAGGAACAACGACTATCTACGCTTTGTCCCAAACATTGTGATGTCCTGACATGAGGGAGGCTGTAATTTTAATTTGGTAAAACTTAAATGTTTACTTGCAAGTATTTGATGAAAGCATAATATTAATGTACTTTAACATTTTAAATAAATGCAGTCAGATCCAATTGTTAGTGGGACACTGAGCATTTTTTTGTTTGTCCGTATATCACAGATTTGAAATGATGTTATCAATATGTGACTGAAGTGTAAACATTCAGCCTAAATTCAATAGGTTTAACATAAATATTACATTAGCTGTTTAAGAAACACAACCTTTTTTTCTAAAATAATTGAACAAACCAACATAACTATAAATATAAGGAGGTTTAATACTTTAATACTAATCCTGAAGTCTGGAGCCCATTAACATCACCAAATAAGATGCCTCTCTTTAGATGCTTTACCAGGATTTTACTGCATCCGCCTACAGTTGGTAGTTGTCTGAGGGCCGTTCTGTCTTCAGTTTTGTCTTCAGTAGGTGAAAAACTGCTTGAGTGACTGTAGCAACGCTAGTCCATCACATCACACACCTTTTAAAATATATATATATATTTAGGCTCTCATCTCCCATTATTTCCATAAGCTCCAGGGCTGTGTTTCACTGTCTATACAGAACACTGATCTCCTGATTCATCATGCCATGAATGCGTTTGTGGGAGTACGATATGGGTAGTAAGATATGCTGCCAGCTTGAAGTGGTGGAAAGAGCTGCATGGACACAAATCTTCTAATCTTTTCGAATCAAATCTGAGCCACTTTCATATGTGGCCATAGATCAGATATGTATCCGATTCCTGACCAGGTGACTTTGATGGGACTGGATTGGAAGAGTAATTTGGAGCAAATTGTCTTGGTGCCTTTTACTGCTACTTAGATCTAAAATCTTAAATGGCTCCCTACTCACAACGCAGTGCACTGCACAGATAATAAAAACTGAGGTTAGGTCCATCCCAAAGTGACCTATAATTAAGAACTCCAAACCAAAACACAAAATGAATGCAGTAATTACTTACTTTTGGCATTTGACTTGAAGCTTGCTATTATACTCCAGTCCATGGAGATCTATTCTCCAGTCCTCTGTTTACTTGCTGATTTGTTATGACAGTGCTTGCTTTTCTAGACATATTCTAGTGTAAATACGTTGATTTTCCTGAGAAACCAGAGAATCCCTAGTGCAGTAGCAACTAGTCGAAAGTTAATTGGCTCTGGATCAATGGCACAACATATCTGTCAGCCATTAACTGCCTTCTAACTGAGAGAAATACCACAGAAAAGCATTGGACAGTCTTATACCTTTGAGGTTTGTGAAGTTAGTATTACTGTAAGTCTACTATATCTGTCTACTATATATTCTGTATAGATACGAATACAATAATAATAATAATAATAATAATAATAATGATGCTACTAGGGAGGTGCAGAATTAGTACAATTAAGTGGTGTACATGGCGTTGCTAGGTGGTTGCAATGGTTCCCTAGGTGGTTGATTCATGATTGCTACAGGGTTGGTGGGTGGTTGCTATGGAGTTGCTTAGTGGTTGCTAGACACTTACTATGGTATTCAAGGTGGTTGCTATGATGCCTCAGGTGATTGGTAGGGTTTTGTCAAGTGGTTGCTGTGTTACAAGACAGTTGCTATGAAGTGGTTGCTGTGGTGTTGTTAATGGTTGCTAGCTAGTTGCTAGGAGGTTGCAACTGTATTCCAGGTGTTGTTAGTTTTGCTGTGGTGTTGCTAGGTGGATGCTTTGGTGTTGCTAGACAATTGCTATGATATCCAAGGTGGTTGCTAAGTGGCTGCTAGGTGATTGCTATAGTTTTGCATGGTTGTTAGCAATAGATATATATATTGATATAGTGTATAGTGGTTGCTAGGTACTTGCTATGGTATTCCAGGTGGTTGCTAGGGTGTTGTCAAGTGCTTGCTGTGGTCCTGTGGTTGGTTGGCTTTACATATTTGGGAAAACATATTTGTATCATTGTGATGTACACTAATCAGTCAAAATATTATCACCAGCTGCCCAATATTTAGTACCCCCCCCCCCAGCAAATCCTTTAAGTCCTGTAAATTGTAAGGCCTCCATAGATTGCAACAATGAGCCTCAGGTGCCCATGACCCTGCTGCTGTTCACCAGTTGCCCTTCCCTGAAGCACTTTTCTTAGGTACTGAGCACTGCATATCAGGAACACCCAAAAAAACCTGCCTGATGTTTAGAGGATCTGACACAGTTGTCTAGCCATTGTATTTTGGCTCTTGTAAGAGTGACTCCTTACATTTGCTCATTTTTCCTGCTTTTAATACATCAACTTCAAGAACTGACTGTTCACTTACTGCCTAATAGATCCCATTGCTGGACAGATGTCAGTGTGTTTAAAGATAATCAGTGTTTTCACTTCAGCTGTCAGTGGTGTTATTGTTACAGCCGATCAGTGTAAAAAGAAGTTACAGCAATGAGTTCAAATTGTTCTTAAAGGTGTGTACTTTGCAGTCTAATAAAAGGTGGGATTGATATTCACTGTTTTGAAGTAGAAGAACAGAAAGAGGCCTCAATTCTTCTGTAATTTACAGAGGAAATTGGCAGAAGGCAAAGTCTAAGATAATCAGCTATAAGCAGACAGACAGTGAGACATGCAAGTGCTTGTTCATTGAGAGCTTCAAAAGGTAACAAGTGTAGATCTTTCAAAAGGGAAGTGATATACTTTAGTGATATAGTTTGAGTTAGGAACTGTGCTACTGCTTTTTGTACAAGTTGTAGAGGATGCAGTGTTTTCTTGGGAAGGCCAGTAAACAGAGCATTACAATAATCAATTCTACTTGTAAACAACGGAAGAGGGCAAAACAAATTAGTCAGGGGGCACGGATATCCTCAACCACCAAACATATAGGTGATATAGGTAATATTTGAACAACAATCTGCTTAGAGTTATCAGAAGCTCAGTCCTCTACTTCACTTGCCTCATATGAAATCCAGCACACATCATTAATTAATCAGACAGATGTAGCTATAAAAGTAATGAGACGTGATAAACAATTATAGATGACTAGAGTTTGATAATTACCACATCTGACCTGTAGTAACTGGGAGTGCAACTGTAGCCAGTTGTACCACCAAAAATTTAATGGGATGCTCTGGGTCAACCAGTTTTAGTGCATGTCTAAGCTATCACAGTGTCTAAGTAAAAAAAGGTGGCAGGTCATTTTGAGTGATATGAAAACTTGCAGGAAAACCAAATATACCTCTGTTTGTGTCGACAAGAAGTTCTATGCGACAGGTTACACTCTTTTGACCAGTTCAACGACTTTGATGTATATTTGGCCTTCTGTTTTCACCAACCAAGGATAAATAAAAAATAATGAAGATCATAGACCTCATAGCCAGCACTGAGAGACAGGGTAATTCCAAAACCTAGCAAGTGACTCTGTTCAAGTACACAAGTCAATTTTGTGCAGTCATAAGAGCAGTTTCACTGTCATTCTGTAGGCCAATAAACATATTATTATTCATATTGCCAGTTTCTGTTCCATGAAATTCACAACCTGAGAGGTACACACTAGGACATAGACAGATATTATTGGAAAATATATCACAAAAAACTATTCTGAATCCTTAATAACGTAGCGTTATTTTTCCATCGTACAATGGCAGTTAAGTTAGGAACCACTTCGCTAGTGTTTGTTGATATTTCCTGTTAATAAATTGATGTCAAATTGTTCAGAGACCCAGTTTGAACTCACCTGCAAAATCATAAGCAGCCGAACAGAAGAAACACAATACAGTTTTATTGAAAACCATAATATCCAATCAAATTTATTTGTGTAGCTCTTTTCACAACTGCTGTTAAGCTTTACAGAATTAGTAATCACTAAGAGGACAAGAGAGCCACAAAATATAGAAACCTAAGAGCCCCAGTGAGCAAGCCAAAAGCAACAGCAACACAGGAAAAACTCCCTCAGAGCTGGACGATGGAACCTTGAGAGGAAACAAGACAAACAAGGGGAGACCCATCCTCCTCTGATCAGAACTATTTATACATAATTGATAATAGTCACCACCACATAAGACTATTCTACTGCTCAGGTGTGCTGATCTTATCCTAATATATCATAACTAATATAATCATAGTAGAAATGGTAAGAGCACTGAGAGTAATGATGGTTAATGGTGGTAATGAGGATAATAGTGGCAGATAGTTTGAGTCCATGGAAACTTCGTAGTAGTGGCAGGAGGATGGGCAGGCCCAATAACTGGGCAGTCAATAATATGTTGCAGAAACACTACTGTTTCTGTTTCGACAAACGTACCTTTAATAAAATAAATACATAGTACAGGAGGAGAAAACGCAGGTTTAGATCATGAGTAAGGCACATTGCTGACTGGTTGCAGAGGGTTAAAATGTTTTGATATACTGTCATTTCATTCAGTACTAGTTAAGACATTCTGCACACTGCAAGTTTTAAACTAACAACGTTCAACATATGGTTTAGGATAGACTTTACACCCAAACCTATGCCCGATTTTACGTTGAGCTGGTGCAACTGGCTGCAAAGTTTACAAATATAGTACAGGTTTCATACTTCACATATGTAGAGTATATTAGGCAAAGGGAGGGGGGTAGTTACAAAGCATCCTATTCTCTATATGTTAATATCATGGACTCAGTATCAGAAAAAAATACAGTAGAATGCAGCTGTGGTACCCAGGAACCAACAGGGGCCATACCCGGGTCTACACTACAACACATAGTAATACTAGATCCAAAACACGTGTTCTAAAAGGGTCAGTGGACTACCAGTGGGTTTCATTCAGCGATGACGTTCTTCCAAAGACTGTAAAGACTAAAGGTCATCTATTAATAGGTGCACCTATAGATTCTGGTACATTTAACCTGAGTTTTCAATAGAAGCAAAGCATCTTAATTGGTGGCCTATTATTCTGGGCGAAAAAAAGAAGATTGCAGGCAGTAAAAGGCCTCTTGTTCCTGTGGGCTCTAGTCTTTCACAGTTATTCAAACCCACACCCACCTTGGGCCTCGGATGCCTGATGCATGCGTGCTGTTCCCTCTCACTCCAAGCCCCTGGAGGAGTCCCCCTGCCTGAGTTTAAGAAACCAAACAGAAACGCTAGTGGAGCACAGAAGAGCCATTAGCATCTCGCACTTGCCTGAGGGACCACGTTGAAGCGCACACACTCCCGCTGACTTGCACGTACACACATCCGTGTGGCGTACAAGAATAACGGCTTAGTGCGCCCCGGCGTTCACTCATTTGCCTGATTCCAGACAGGCCTGTCAGTGGGTTATCACGCTGTCTCTGCGCATTCACTCAGTGGCGGCTGCTGCCCCGAGGCCTTGTTTCTTTTTAACCCGGGCTAGAGAGGGAGTTTACAGAAGCTCTTGCCGCTCATACGGACTTGCAGCGACGCTCCCGTGGCTGCTAATGGGAAGTCTCAGTGCCTTGCCCTGCTGCTCAATGATGCTCTGTTGAGAGCTTCTTCAAGGCATTTGCATAGATTCCCTGCCAGGGTTGCAAGTGTGCTTTCAGCCTGGCAAGGGGTGAAGCATTTTAGTGGAGCCATCAAAGCAGTTCTGAAGCTGCTGAAAAGTGATTAGAAAGTGGCTTGATGAGGATCTAAATCAGTAGGAGCACACCGAGACTGGGAACAATGAATTTGCACAACAACTGATTCGGGCAGCTCTGAACATTGGGCAGAAAGACGAAGAGTTTGAGGTGCCAAAATCTGACTTCTGCAGCA
The DNA here is from genome assembly GCF_030463535.1 of Salminus brasiliensis. Taxonomy (NCBI): domain Eukaryota; kingdom Metazoa; phylum Chordata; class Actinopteri; order Characiformes; family Bryconidae; genus Salminus; species Salminus brasiliensis. The sequence goes on along the minus strand of NC_132885.1, from coordinate 36,079,157 downwards.
ATCAGCTGTAAAAATCGAATGATTCAAGAGGGGGAGATGACCAGAGTGACTACAATTAAGATGTCAAATGAATGTGCACGCAGGAAGGAGCCATCTGAGGTAGCGCACACAAGGTAGTGAGGCATTTGAAATTCAGGTAGCGAGTGTTGTGATGTCTTCGAAGACGCAGCAAGAGTGTTAGAAATGTTGCTTGGCACTCATCGAGCTCCAGCAATTTTCCAGCCTCCGCAAGAACACTTCTCGCTTGCTTTCATTCTATGAAATTAGTGCAGGCCCAACACTTGGACCCTGAGGAACCTCGTTTTGATGTCCCTTTCATTTTGAGCTTGGATTGCGATCTATCATCTTGCTGGTTCCAATCGTTTGCTGGCAACTGTGTCCCAAGCCTTTTAGGATCTCTGCATGAGACTAGATTATGATCTAAAATCTCTAAGCAACTGAACCTTCTTTCCTGCAGTCAGCCAGCAAATGTGGCGACGATAGGAGCAGAGACGGGCAGGACTGGTGTTTTTGATGGTGGCACAGGGGTTGAAATCAATAAGCCTAGAGTTCTTTTCAGAAAGATGGGCAGGAGAAGTTAATGAGAGAAGCTTCAAAGATTCTACTTTTCCTTCAAATTATGGTCTTAATATTGCTTGAATGCTAATGTTTGTTTTAAATACTAAAACATGCCAAATTGAATTGAATTTTCACTAGCAGTCTCAGACCTTGGTTAGTAAATGACCACAAACTGCAATTCTTTTTTTTATTGATCTTTTAAAATTTGGATATCAAATTTATATTAACTCTACTCTCAGGGCCAGTTCTAGCCTTCCCAAGGTCATAAGCAAAACTTCACATGGGGCTTCCCACACCTGAACTACATCTACTTCCTCTATTAAAGTAATGTTAAACTTCCCACACAGATTTTGGGTACACCCATCAGTGTTATCAGGCCGAGCTCCCCTGTGAGCTCTAGCAGCATCAAGCAAGTGAATGCTTTAAAACATTTCACCGTTTGATTTGAATGATTTTGCACTTATATGAGACAATGAGCAAGACAACATGTAGCTTTATGCAGGTTGATGAGTATTCTCACTGTTAGCAGCTTTCTTCTTTTTCAGCCCCCGATGGGTAATGGATCCTCAAAGCCATTCTTTCACATCTGCTGCTACTATGCCTAATGAATAACAGCAAAGTAACATAGCCCATTGTTTTTACATGTCTGTACTGACTTTTAAAGATGATCTTCACAAATTGCTTAGGTCTAGTGGAGTAACCGAGAGTCCTTAAAAATATTAAATAGGCTAATAATACAGTAAAACATAGGAGGGTTCCCCTTTGGCAGGTTGGGGCCCTAAAGAACTAATGTGGTTTGCAAAAAGTGTAGAAAACAAATGGCATTGTTGACTACTGATGCCATACAGCTTTCAGAGTTGTTTTAGAAACACCTACAGCTCTGTTCATCATACTTCTCATCAAAACATCAGACTTAGCTTCCTTCAGATTAGCTGAAAACCCATAAAGGTGCCCAGGACTATTAAAACATTTAAATGCTTCACAAAAAGTGCTGTGCTAAAAACAACCTACTTAGATTCATTTTCACAACCCCGCCCTTGGTTTTTATTACAGAATTGACAAAGGGTAAAATGAAAGTGCACCTAAAAGAGTCATAACAAACCATGTAAAACGTTCCCTCTGCTTATTGACCAGACCTTTCTGGGACGAAAGCAAGAATGTAAATGAACTAACGCATATTTCTGGTTTTCACTGGAGCAATTTCAGAGATGGTATTTTTTCATAACTGTAGTAATTATCTGGAAAATATGGTTATAAGTTTAGCTCACACTTGCAGAGTACGCCTGATATTTGGGTCGGATCCAGTTCCCGAATCTTTTTTGTTGTTTTTTTATGTATAGGTTGAACATTATACATTCGTTTTAGACTATTTATATTACACTAATATATTAGTACTTATTCATCTAACAGAAGTAGGTACTGCTCAATAATGACAAAAGTGTTCAGATGAAAGTCTTCTTTAACATTTATGCTTCTTATACTGCCATAAAAAATCTGGCATATTTTCCCCAAGATGAGAAAATGAATGTTGAAGTTAAAAAATATAAAATATAAATTTTTTTTGGTGCTCAACAAAACGCATTAAACAATTTTCATTTAGAAACACCATATTCGGGCTAATATAGCAAGAGAAGAGCAGTGATAAGTCTAGCCTAATCAAGTCGGTTTGATTATCTAGCTAGTCTAGCTGCTATTTTGGTGTGTTGTCAGATAACATATAATTAAAAATAACATTTTTAAAAAAAAAGTATATAATATAACATAAACCAGGCTACAACTACCAGTATACCTCTAATAAGACAGCTAATCCTATCAGTCTCACATCAACAGCTCTCTTAAATTCTTTTTTTTTTAATTAAACACATAATGATTGGTTTACTTAATGTTAAGTAGTGTATATATTTTTAAAAGAAATTTACTCACCAGTTCCTCTCAGTCACTCCTCGCTGCACTCTGAAGAAAAGCTGTTTAACCCACTCTATTCTAATCAGCTTTCTCAGGTGCCATAAATTAATTAACCATGTTGGGTTATGTGACCCAAACGCTAGACTATATAAAAACTACCTAGCACAGTGGAAATTACCTAGCATTTGGGTAGACCGTAATAAAAAAACAACCCATCAGTTTTTAGTGTACCTGATGCAAAGATTCAAAACAACTGAACTTTTCATTTAACCTCAAAGTGACTTTTCAAATTTCAGCTTGATAAACAAGACACCGTTCATTCTGCTTCAACGCAGATGAATCTGATTCAGCCTAATTGCTTAGGAGTTAATTCAGCGCTGACAATATCACTGTAGAGCCTGTATGAAGGTAGCATACCAAACCTGTCAGTTATCAGATTGTGCTGACTGCAGATTCACACTTTAGTGGGCTTCTTGCACAATGCATACCAACGAGCACATTAACAAAACAAAGTTAGTAAAACGAAGCTCAGCAATGTTTGATGCACATTCATCATCCTGATCTGTGAGCACCTTTACTGATTTTGCTTTATGCTAGAAAATTAATGTTCAGTAGCGTCATCAAACCATTTAGTATAACAGTCCATTTCCAATTAATGACATAACATAAAAGTTCCATTTGATGATTTAGAGTTGCAAGCGAGCAGCTATAACTAACAGCTATGGCTGACTGCAAACAAATGACACTGCCAGTGCTAAGCTAAGGCTAGCAGGTTCACACTGCATGACTTTCAGAGTCATCAGATCATTGCACTCCTCACACAATACAACTTCTTGTCTTTTGCACACTAGGAGCTCTATCTTACACCCTGCGCAAGGCATGTCACAATGCTCATTGCTATCTCACACCCTGTCTACTTTCACACTTTTAGCCTGCGTTGAATAAATACCAATGGTGCTTACGAATATATCTATGCCGATGGGCGTGGTGGTCTCGAAATGAGGTGTTTTCAGGTACATTTCTAGCTTATCGCTATCTTGGCAATGGAAAACACAGTAGCACCACTGACCAAAAACAACCTAGACAGACATCAACAGTCAGATGTTCATTGCTATTTTGGCAGTGAATTGTCAACACAGGCACTGCAGCAGTGCACAAACCCAGAGTGTGTGCCAATTGGCAGCTATGCAAACATTTACATAATTAATAAACAGAATACTAAATAAAAGAACATTATTCTAGAGGCAAGGCGCTCCACTGCTTTAGCAAGCCTTCCCGTGTGTGTTGCGCCATTAAATAGCAATCAGGCAAAGTCAGACCTAGCACCTAGCAAATGATGGTCACGAATTACAAGATCATTTACCAGGAGGAACCATCGACGGGTCTATTTGCTCTGCAAACCTATGTTTTGCCATAAAAACACAAGAACGCAAGGCCTGAGGTCAGTGACCTTCTAAAGCAGTCTGCGAAAAAAACTGGTGCTAAAATGTACACAAGGGACAAAAGAAAGAAGGAAAACAGACAGGGAAAACTGTAGGGACAATTATCCACAGGTGTCAAATGGTCATCGCCAAATGACGGAGTAAACTTTTGTTTTAGGGGCCATTTTGGATGTGGTCTGTTCTGTTGTCAACTCAAATTATTTAGCTTCTGTCGCCTAGATGAAGCTGTACAATTTTACAATTTCTATAGTACTTAACATAAACACTATATATTTGCATTATTTCGGTTAAGCTATGCTAGAAAACATCCAGACAGGGCAGCAGAAACAGGCTGATCAGGCCTCTTTAAGATTGTAAAATGTCCTGCAATCCACTTTCTGCTTTCCTTTAGCAATGTTTTTGGTTGCTTTTGGTCCATCATTATCATTCCAGCCTAAATTTAAAACACATTTGTAATATCTTAAAATGGGAGGATTTTGTAATGCAAGTGAAGGCTGTTGTTCTGAGCACAAATTTAACAGATTACGGATAGTTTACATTTGCTGTGACATGTAAACCAGTCAACAAGTCAAACAAGGTTACGCCAGCAGAGTAATCAGTTTGCTTTGGATAGAACAATATTTAGTGTTGTTTTATAGCAGGTTAAATGTACATAGGTTTCAGATGTATGTGCACAAACAACCATTAACAGCAGCTGGACTGTTAAAATGACCAATTATGCAACATCCACTACTGATTCTGTCCTCTCCTCCATGTTAAAACATTTAAGGTCACTTCATTATGGGAATCAAACTATCGCAAAGGAATCAAATTTCCCACTAGATATCAGGAACTATAATTGTTTACCATAAATCTGATTGCATGTGAATGTAGCCTAAAGACATGTGACTGACAAAGACTAAGATGCTTAATCTGTTACATCAGCATTCCCTGAATAACCTTTTAAAATATATTTACAGGTTACCCTGCTTACAAATCCAGATTAGGACCAGCCTTTGCTTGTAGCTGGTTTCAGTTTGTTGAAGCTGGTTGAAGACATACATATACTGCTAAGCTAACTGGTTAACCAGCTCCTGATCAGCACAGTGTATGTTTCTATTTGATTTCGGTCATGCTTGGTCATGCTGGTTGACCAGAGTGGTCTTATTGGTTAGCCAGCATGGTCTAGCTTGGTCAGGTTCATCATGCTTGTAGACCAGCTAAACCCTCAAAGTCAAACAAAACCAAAACCAGCGGGGCAGTGGTGGCTCAGCGGTTAGAGCGCCGGGATATCGATAACAGGGTTGTGGGTTCGATTCCCGGGCTCGGCAAGCTGCCGCTGTTGGGCCCTTGAGCAAGGCCCTTCACCCTCTCTGCTCCCCGGGCGCTGGAGTTGGCTGCCCACCGCTCTGGGTGTGTGTGTGTACTCACTGCCCCTAACACATTTGAGTGTGTGTTCACTACCAGATGGGTTAAATGCAGAGGACACATTTCGCTGTACAGTGACAAATACGTGCACCTTTGCACCTTTACATAGCTTACGCTGTTGACCATGCTGTTTTTAAGCATAGCTTTGAGCTATGCATGTGTGTGCAGTGCTTGGACTTAAGACCATGTCTGACCTGTTCCAACATTGCTATGCTTCATTATGTGTTTGTTACAAAAAATGATATCACAATAATGGAAAAGATACAACTTATCGTGAAGCACTATGCCCATGAAGGGGTTCTTCAATGGTTCGTTACAAACGTAGTGGTTCTAAATATAACTATAAATTCATGTATTTCTGTCCAATTTACCACTTTTTTATTCATTATCAACATCTAAAAATTCAAAAAGTGAATTGGTCATATTGCATAGTAAAGGAAATTGTGATCTTTGTGTGTAGACATGGAGAGCTCATGGAGAACACCACCACTGCTGGTGGTGGTAAGTTTCTGAATGATTTTGATGATGAAAAGGACAGAGACAGAAGAGACAAAGAGTGAAGAGAAAAGAGGTAAAGAGTGATAAGATTATGGTAATGTGTTCCATAATTTAGTAGCCATGATACCAAGCAGACACCAAAACAATATGGGCAGCTCTTTTTCTGGCATTGTCTCGCTGGGTAACACAATACAGACTCCACTTCTCAAGTCTCCAGTCCCACCTGCTCAATTCAGCTCAAAGATACGTAAACGTTGGCTGAAATTATGTCTTCGCTCACTCTTTGAACAGTCTTGTCCTGAGGCCTACTTTGAGAGAGGGAACCGTTATTACGTTGGGGTCTGATCACAGTGATTTTCCACTCAACCATGAAGAACAATGTTCACCTCACAGTGTCGTAAAGAACTTTGCTCCCCAGTGAGAGTGGTTGTTGCGAAGCTAAAGAGAACCTGCAAAAAGTAAGAAATGGAGAAGTTTTCCATGTGAAAGTTAACCCACTAGAGATCTTGAACTTAATTGCACTGTTGTGTTTATAGTCTATATCACCAGGTTTGGGTTACAAGAAGAGTTTTCTGGCTTCTAACAATGATTGAACCCTTTTTGGTGCTATACATCGATTCACGCACCTGAATTTCTGGGTGTACATTAATGCCGCAAATATCCAATTCTGCAACATCCCAAATGTGTTGTAACAGATTCAGATCTGGTCATTTGGAAGGCCACTAAAGAACCCTGAAGTGGCTCAAGTGAAGCACATGCCAGCCTTGACTGGTAGTGCCATGATGGGGGGCATCTAGCTACTAGGGATTTGATAAATGTGGACAATTGGTACAACAAATGAACTGTAATGTAACCATTTATTTGCCCTTATAATCAATCCAAATTATATGAATGCAATAAATAGTGATTTTGTTAATATTGATTTGCAAACTTCTAGTCTTAGCCAAGCACTGGTTAGACACCACAATATTAATAAATCTGCAAAATATTGATAGACAAATAACACAATGATGTACAAAAGACCACTTTGCACAGTAGTTGCACAGCAGTGAAATTAATTTTGCCTCTGCATTTAATCAGTCTGTGGCAGTGAACACACACACACACTGGTGAGCAATTACAGCACACACACACACACATACCACTAAGGGCCAGTGAGCACACACGCTTGGAGCGATGGGCAGCCACCTCAGCGCCCAGGGAGCGGTATGGGTTAGGTGCCTTGCTCAAGGAACATTGAGGGAGGAGAAAAAGCTGGTCCTTTACTTGGTCTTGTGAACTGAGGCAGCAACCTTTTGGTCCCAAGCCCAGTTTGCTACCGGCTCAGTAATTTCCCAGCTTTTGCTTGATAAGGCTTAATTAGGGCAGCAAAATGTATTTAAAAATATGTAATTCAGCCTAGGTATTAATAAGGCTTAATTAAAAAAAGGACACAACATGTGTTTCAGTAAGATAAAATAGACATAGTTCTCTTGCAGAAACTCTATAAGTCTGTAAGTATATCTGTGGATAAACACTCTGGAACTGGGTTAATGTGTCTCTTTTAAGAATTCTGGTGTTTGGTCTTAAGTCTACTTAAGGCAGTTAATAGGCAAATCTCCTAGTGCGCAATGTATGTAAATTATGTAAGCATATGAATACATATTAGAGTGGAGTTGGCAAATATCCAAATTGTGCAATACTGCCCATTCAGGAATCTAATCTATGGCCATATAATGCATGTATCATTACAAACTAGGTATATGTTTATATATATACATATATATATATATATATATATATATATATATATATATATATATATATATATATATATATAGTGTATACATCTATGTAAATAGCATGTGTTGGACAAATGCATAGTACAGAGATAATGCATATATGTTTGACTGCTAAGTAAATACATATATGTACATATAGGTAGTAAACATTGAAGTACGCATATTTTGGGGCGGGAGAACAAATACATGTATGGTATGCCTAATAAACATTATCTCTACACAGTTTTTAAAATATCTCAGTGTAGTTTTGAGAACTTTATCCTCAAATGCGACGAAGATAGGACACAAGCTTTAATAGAGAAAATTCTTCAACAACTTTTTAAGAAATAAATCAATGATCAGTCACTGGGACAGAGTGAGAGAGAGTGTAATAAAGTGTAATCTACCCTCTGAGCTCAACAGTAGCGACGTTGTGTTTACATTGCAAAAAACACTAATACGTCACTAGGCTCTGTAAAAAGAGAGACCTACGGGAGGAAGTTGGGGCCAGAGTACGTATGATGATTAATTTGCGTTGAAAAAAAAGCAGGTTTAAAGTTTGCAGATTAATCGCATGTGTTAACGTGTTAACATCAACAGCACTACTTTATATATGTGCATATTACAACAATTTTTCATTTTGGGGCGATTGTTGATTGGATTTGTTCAATTCCATCACCAGCTCAACTAATTTAACATCATTTAGCACTAATTTACCAAACCAGGTGTTGGATGAAAACTATAAATAATCCTAGACTCTTATGAAAAGAGCTTTGGAGATATTGTAATGAACACAGTGCTGTAAAATCACTACTTTTTGTATAAAAAATGATTTGTATGTATTCTAATATTAGTGTTTTACCAGGCAGTTTATCATTTACTGCCCAGATAAGGAGCTTTTATTTAAGGAGCTCATTCTCCTTTCTCCTAATAGACATTTTCAATTATTTAAGTATTTAATTAATTAAATATTCTAATATTTGACATATACTGTATGTTAGCACATATCAGATTCCTCATGGGAGGCATTTGTTGCAGCATTGTAGAATAAAGTCTGTAAAGTATTTTTCTCTATAGTAGTGAAGCTCTTTTCTTTCTGGTACATGAGCAGATGTAGAAAAACTGAACATAGCAAATGAATGGTATACATGCACTGTATTCATTGCACCAGTGGGGTTTCAGACTACCAGGGGCCTCAAAATTGGGGTCATTACACTGCAGGGTTAAAAAATATATATACTAATTTGAATAAATAAATGTATATATTGGTGTATTTTTGGTTTCTTTTGTGGCTTTCTAGTTCTTTTGTGATTCTTGTTGGTATTTGGTAACAGTGGAGGGCCTCCAAACAATTTGTGTCCTGGGGTTTCATAAAGACCATGAACTGCCCCTGGCTGTATCACCAGGCCTATTTCAGCATAATTGTGTGCTTCCCTTTACATTAAATTGGAAATAAAGAGAGAATAGAATGTTTTGGGGGGGGGGGGTTGGCAATTCAGACCCTGTAGTCCACCATGAATCGGACGGTTCTTTGCAAGAAAAACACTTAGAGCTAAAACCTTTGAGCAATTTCTCCCTTTGCTGTCTTCCATGTAGTGCTATGCTAGTGGTACATCCCCTCTGATAACTACAACATGCCAGTCCTGTCAAAGGTCGTCTTTGAATACTCTCAGAAGAATTGTGTTAGATTTGCTTTGTACCTACAGTATAGAATACAGCTGGCTACGCAAGGCAGGTTGCAGTGCATTTCACAAAGAGTGACCTTAATGGAGCTCCCAGGGAGCTGTCAGTAAATGTGTTATGAGTGGATGGCTCAAGGTTGTTTCCACCAGTTGATGGTGGATGAGTAAAATAAGCTTTGTGCGGGTGCTATGATCTACACACCATTGATTGCAAGCACTTCTAAGAAACAAGGACTTCAAGATCAGCTAGATTTCATTCTACATACTAAGACCAATGCTTGGATGCTTTGCTAAGACATGTTACTAAGCACAGTAAAGCATATCCAGTCTAATGGAGGCTAGCAATTGCCATACTAGTTTTAGACATCCTTGTAAGATGTCACATGACATGATATCCTTCTGAAATGATTGGCAGTGTACTGTAGACCCTGTATTCAGCACTGTTCAGAATATTCATAGTATTACTGTAGACCCTGTATTCAGCACTGTTCAGAATATTCATAGTATTACTGTAGACCCTGTATTCAGCACTGTTCAGAATATTCAGACTATTACTGTAGACCCTGTATTCAGCACTGTTTAGCATATTCAGAGTATTACTGTAAACCATAACAATAACATACTGAATACAGAGTCTACAGTCCTGAACACAGAGCCTATGGTCATATATACATATTTTTGGGCCAGTAGTCTGAATATTCTGAACAGTGCTGAATACAGATTCAGCACTGTTCAGAATATTCAGACTACTGGCCCAAAAATATGTATATATGACCATAGGCTCTGTGTTCAGGACTGTAGACTCTGTATTCAGTATGTTATTGTAGATTCTAGTCAGTATATTACTTCAAGTTCTGTAGCCATTAATGTAGGCTCTGTATTCAGTATATTATTGTAGATTATTATCGATTTTTATATTGCTGTAGGCTCTGTAGTCATTACTGTAGGTCCTGTATTCAGAATATTACTACAGGCTCTGCAGTCATTACTATAGGCTCTGCAGTCATTACTGTAGGTTCTGTGTTCAGTATATTAATGTACATGCTATTCAGTACATTACTGTAAGCTGTAAGCTATGTTACTGTAAACTGTAAGCTATGTAGTCATTACTGCATGCTCTGTAGTCATTACTGTAGGCTCTGCATTTCCTACTATTAACTCAGTGTTACTGTTGGCTCTGTGTTCAGAATGTTACTGCCGACTGTGTGTACTGTAACATCTGTATTCAGGATATTACTGTAGTCTCTGCATTCTGAAGGCTGTACTGAAGGCTGTGCATTCAGAACTGTGGGCTTTGTATTCAGAATATTACGATAGGCTTTATGTTTAGCATAGTTCTGTAGACTATTTTAGAGCTATAGACTTTATTTAGTCTGTAGAAGCCATTAGTTGAGAACACTTCGTAGCAGTGACGTAAATGTCCAGAGCACATATAATGCTACAATGTATTTTCATTGTTATATCAATAGAATGTACTTCATGGAACATCCTGAAACTACTGGAATATATTTTTATTATCATCATAATTATCATCATTGTCATTAAGTGCTATACAACACTACAATCAGCACACTTCAAACTTCAAAATTGTACTGTTTTCTATGAATTACCAGGGTTTCTGATTGCTGTTTGCAAGGTCAAACCTAACCTAGTCCCTGAACTGTCTCTTCAGTCCAAAAATGAATCAACAACCTTCTTTTTAACTTGACTCTGACCTTTTCTGAAGCATCCCCCAGAGACACACAAACACACAAATGACCTCTGTGATGAAACTGACCTTTGCTTTTATCAAGACATGTCAGGCCCTTCTTCATGCATGTGCTTCCATTCTTTCTCTTGTCCAGCCTGTAATGCTCATGAGAAGATCTCCTCGTTGATCTGCATGCCTTCAGAAATCATGGTCAGCAGAATTGATGGTCAGCAGATGAGCCAGTGAACTGCTCATACCACCCACCTCATTCATAGTCTATAAAGAATTCATCCCTATAGACTCAAAATCACCCCTCAACAAAACTGCTTCTCCTACTCTACACGTTGAAGACACAGCTGTGTCTCCTTCTCCCAGTTCAAATTTTGGATTTCATTCTCAACTCAACTTTTATTCTGTGCCCAAGATAGTTGAAGGTTCCAACATTTCCACCTCTGCAATATCACCAAAATTAGACCATGCCTCTCTCAGTCTGCTGCTACAACTATTTAACCTTTCATTTCCAGCTCTTTGGACTACTGGAATGCTCTTCTTCCATTAACAAATGTAATGGCTTTGGCTATCAAGAGTGTATCAACTCTCTCTCTCCTTCCCTCTTAAAGCATATTGTTATTTGATGAATAAACAGGTAGAATGTGACTTTTGTTTGAGTGAAAAAATGCTCGGATGTGGTTTTACAAGCCCAGTTATTTATCAGAATGAAACATGCAGATTTTTCTTTTACAGAGTGGTAAATGGTAAATAAGTTAAGGTTAGCTTTTAGCCTAGCAGCCACTAGCTTTACCCAACTTTAGCTTCCTGGCTCAACGAATGGGGATATTCTTCTGAGGACATCGGGTAGACACTGGGCCGTAGCATTTTTTCCTAAATTTGCATCTCTATGTGTATGGCAGCATTTCATCAAACAAAGTTGAATGACCTGAGTTTGCAGACTATTAATTGCATAAAGTCACCCAACATCAAGGTGAAAGACTAGTGGAGAGACTTTAAATTTGAATAATAACTTCTTTGCATTATGATTATTAGAATAATTAAGTTGCATTATTTAAGCCGCTGTTTTTAAGAAATTGTCATTTCTGCAGATAAATGCTCTGAATAGCAATATTTGTATTTGGAATTTAAGGGAAATGTTGTCCATGATTTATGAAATAAAATGCAAATGTTAATTTCCCTAAACACACTACCTATGAACAGTAAAACCATGGAAACTGATAATGTAGGGTGGTCTCATTTTTTTTTCCGGAGCTATACGTTGGGTGACAGTTTAGGGTTTTGAAATTGGCCCAGTTTACAGCTGTTTTGGTTTTGACAGATAAGTGTTTTAGGCTTACTTCCATGTACCAAACTTATTATTCAACTATGCCAAGGTAAATACAGTTTCCTACTCTAGAGCCTCTTTAATTGTGAAATGATTGACTTATTTGCATGTTTAGTGCCAAAATAACACAGGCATTGGATAAGACTGCTGGCTCTGCTTGTAGTAGCATGGACTTCCACAATAGCAAGATTGGGAATTCCAGAATGGGCTGAATGTATTAAAGAGGAAAAGGAAAAAGATTGTTTGCAGTCATTACTGGAAGTAATTCAGGTCACATTATGACTCTCATATCACTCAGAGAAGGAGCTGGATGTTCTCGTCCCATAAAAAGTGAACTACACCTTCACCTCTTCCTGTCAGACCACAGCTACACAGCTGACAGCAGGGTAGGGACACTGAGACTCAGCTGTGGGCGTGACCCCCCTCCACACACACATACTCATAAATACACGTGCACGCACCTAGGGCTCGGCACACCAAGCCTTTCACTGGCAAGAGAGTCATGCCAATTAACATCCAGCTGTTCGCTGGCACAGACTGGTGGGGAGTCGAAGAAAGTGGCACTGGCATGCCAGTCCCCGACAGACACAACTTTAAAACACAAATACTTGGCTGCTACTAAATTATAGACGCCCTGCTCTGTTTTGTGGTTATTTGCTTTAGTTGGACCATTTGAAGAATTTTGTTAGATGCATCTCATAAATCTAGTATAATCGTGATGCTCTTGACACAGGAAGTTTTTACACATGGAATTTTAGTTTTACACCAGTGAGTGAGGAGTTTTCACATAGAGAACAAATTCAGTGATGGTAATAGTTAACCTGGAGTATATTCAGGATCTTCTGTGGACAATTTAGCCTATTTAACTGTAACTAATAGGAGTTATATGGATGCTAGGAGAGCTGAATGTAGAAGAAAAGTCACATCAGCTTTGGTCAGCAAGTGAGTAATATTACATTCTTTTCAATTACATTTTCTGCAATAAGCAATTTTGTCTAGGCAGACTCCGGAGGGAATAGATTTTGGGTGTAAGACTTTGCCGTATTCTCTATATATTGCACCACTTTGGGGTTCCAATATTTTTTAGTGGTGGCCGAAAATGTAGTGCAGAATTTTATATAATGCACCATACTGTGTAGTGCACAGACGATGTACACTAAACGGACATGGAATACCCATAATTCATAATTCAATGCAAATGCTGATTTCAGATTTGCTTTTTTACAGCAAACTTCATTACAGTAACGTTGGATTTAAAGAGTCCATCTTTTGTTGAGTCGATTCTTAGTTGCAATTCAACTCTGGCAGGTAGTCTTTTCTTTGTCGCTAGAGGTGGTGTTTTTATCTGAACGTAAAAAAGGCCTGTTTTACAAGATGATAACAAATGGCCAATGTGGACGTTTTTACTGTGAGCCTGAGATTTTCACATGTAGGGAATAGTGGACAGTGCACAGTTTTGGACACAGCTCACGTTTTTGTGCAACAGCAATGAAAAGAAGGTTGCCACATCTGGAATATTGTCATACAAAAGGCGTTACCCAGCCACAAGCATCACAACAGTAGCCACCACCTTTGTGTCCAGCAGCAGGCTGGCAGCATTATATAAATTCCTGTGACTGTCATGAGGAAAATGGCAGATGCTTCAAATATCATACAAAACAATATTGTTTAGATTTCAAAATGTCCCGTACATTTAGCCATTTCATATGTTAATGTGGACCAATTATTATTTTTTACTAATAAGACTTTCTGTTGGTGGTTAAATGTTAGTAACTTATTTTAAAATACTTGCTGAAGCTAAAAGGTAAAGCACCGACTGATGGAAAACATTGTAGATAAATGGCGGCTTTATGTCTTTTGTGGAACATTTAATAATGTTTAATAAATCAATTAACTTTAAGTCAGTCAGTCCAAACCCTTTCAGAAGGTTAGTCTTTCTGTAAAGCTGTACCGATTCATAATTAGGGGGATGTGTAATAAACATTTTACACGTCTCAATAATGATTAAACTCTCACACTCATCTGTTGAGTGCGTTTGTCAGCTTTTCACATTTGATGTTTCAGACTGACAACAGCAAGGTTTCCATTTAAAGGTTTGCAAATCATAAGCAAATTTCTAAAAGCTGGTGGTAAGAGAAAGTGAAAGTTTCCATTAACTACTGTTTTGCACTGATTCCCAAAGGGGTTTCTCTCTATTTGTCCATGACATTTACAATGAAGGGTCTCTGTAGAGCAGTTCAGATGGCCCTCTGTCAGCTGTACATGATTGAAGCTCCAGTGGGTGGAGCAGTGGGCAGTGGCTCATTTAATAAGGGTTGAAGTCACAGTCTCACATCACCATCTCCCACAGAAGCCTGTAAACACCACCACACAAGGATGCCAAGTTCAGGCCAAAAAATCTTCAGCCCTAAATTTACTTTAAATCTGTCCCTGATAAAACAAAACTTATGTAGATGTGGATGCTGAAAAGCTCAAAACAGCTTATGCTGTGTTAGGCTGATTTTTGGTGAAGATGGTTGAAAAGCTGCTCATCCAGGGGAAAACAAACACCCTGTGCCCTCTGCTCTTGACCAGTATAGTGTATGTTGCATTTCATTTTGGTGGACTAGCTGGTCTATAAGCATGACATAATTGACAAGCTGGTTATAGTGAAGGACCTAGGCTGGTCAGGCTGCTCATGTTGGTCAGCCAGCCAAACCACACTGTATAGGAAGTTTGCTTCTTTCATCTGGGGGGAGATGCTAGGCTAACATTGATAACAAACATTGAACGTAGTCACCAATCTTATCTCCAGAAATGAACACCCCCAAATAATGTCACCGTTGCTTAAAACGCAAAAAAAAAAAAAAAAAGGAAATTATCTGCATAGTTGAATGGTGTGACAGCTGATCCAAGTAGCGGGATGTTATGTGAATAATAAGATAGTTGCAATTTTAGCTTACAATTTCTCGCCATTCCATTTTACTATATGGGGTTTTGCAGCATTTCAATAGATGTTTATTGCAAATAAATTAAGATTTTGCTAAATATTTACAGAGATGAGATTGGTGACAGTCTAAGACCAGTGTCTGTTAACAGTGTTAGCCTAGCATCTCCCACTTAATCTAAGGAAGCATGTCAGATACTAAACACGCCCTGGCTGATCGACTGTATTATGAGGTCAGTGATAAATCATGTTAATTAGCTTTTCTGTTGAACTATATATGAAGTTGCTCTTTATTGTGCTTTGTTATATAAAATTGTTACCAGAAAACCCACCGGTACACGTGAATGAAGGAAGTATGGGCTTATTGTCCTGTATGTGTGCTTCATTGCACTACAGCATTACTTACGTAAACCACAAGGGCTTCCACTCCAGCAATATTCATCTAACTTGTCATGCAAACTGCAAACTGCCACAAGTATTCGCAAATTAGCCCGGGGGGGCCTCGGAAGCAGACGAAATCAGATTCTCTGATAAACATTTTCTTGCAAGAGCGCACATCTGGTGATGCAAGGAGTGAATGCCCACTTGTCTGCTTACAATGTGCCAGAAGCACTTGGAACTGTTTGGGGAATAGAATAGCAGCTCAAAGGCTACGTTAGCAAGCTAGTGGAGTGATTTGATCATCCAGGGATGAAATGTGGAAGAGTTCGAAATAGCTGGGTTTTCACAAGCTCCAGAAGATGAGGAATGATATTAATTGTAGAAAATTACCGCCATTCACAGTTTTACGATGTAACATTTATGAATACCTTTCCACCCATAAGCCCTCCAGCTAGCACAATGCAAGACCTTTCACACCCCAGAAAACAACACTAAAGGAGCACATTCCTCAAAGAGTTGTCCGTCTTGCTGAAATGTAATCACCCCTGCAGAAGGCAGCTCCAATCGCCGTCTTCTTCCATCTTTTCTTCACAGACCTTTTTTTTCCATTTCAGCTCAGTAAGGATCAATAAATAACCATCTCTCCAAATACAATGACAAACGATTCATGGATAATTTAAGACAGCATGAAGATAAATGGGCAATTTTCCCTCCGTCTCTGTCACTGGAGCCGACTTGAGGGGGGAACAGAAATCCATAGCCACGTTCCCTCCGAGATGATGATGGACACATGTCTCAACAGAGGTGGGTGCCAAAGGGGCCCTTTTCACACCTGTCTGGACCAGAGTACTTTTCTCACCGCTTTGAAATAAAAGGCAGCCAAAAGAGAACAATGGGAATAAGAATAACACTGAGAGACCAGAGATTTAACATTTAAAGTTTCTATGGAAAATGGACATTTGCATGGACAAAAATACGCAGCCTTGTTTAAACAGTATTAGCAATTGGCTGATCAATTACATTTGGCGTAAGAGGACGATGAAATTTGGGCAATTTAAGCTCCCTGTAATTACGCTAATCCTTGTGTAGTCTTAACACTCTGCATACTCCCCTTGTCCTCATCATTTCCAAAGCTCCTGGCACACCTTAAGTGTACAATTGTTCTATACCCTAAGAAACCCTTCAAATCTGCCATCAGGAGCTCTGCTCAGTTTTCTTCCAATTTTCTTCCAATATAATTGGACATACGTCCACAAGGGAAGGATGTGGACTAATGTCATTAGACAGTTAAGCATGCTTGGAAGAAAGCGCTAACTAAAATGAATAAGCAGAAGGGTATCTTCAAGTGCAAAACAATTCTATGATCAAAATAGGCTGACTGTGACGTTGGACAGATTACTTTCCAATGTGGAAAAGCAACGGGAGAGCTGTAGCTTGATGGTTGAATATCTGATTGCTTTGATTTTAGCTAACCTGGTAGCCATGAGGATCCACTTTATAGTCAGCTTAGCCACAATTTAATGATGCTACAAATTATGCAAAGTGCCAATTCATTGAGTTCCCCTAGATTTCAATTGATTTTGCATTGTTTGCTCCTCATAAAATAGACAAAACAGTGACACTGGGTCTACTTTCCATTTTGTTAAAGTCTGCTTGTTTGAATAGTCTGCATGTTTGAATAGTTAAATAAAACTTCCCTTCCTTTCTGCTTGTCTTGATTTTGCCAAAAGGTTGCACCGGTAGCCATTTGGATCCACTTGATAGCCAGCTCAGATAATATTTAATGAGGTCATGGGCTACAAATCTAGCAGAAGCAAGGAAAGCATTCAGTGAGAAAGACATTAAATGTCCAGAGTTCTGTCATAAATCCTATTAAGCAGCTTGATTGTAGCCATTACAATACCAGAATCAACAGTGATTGGTTGAGTAAGATTATTTCACTGAATACAATAATGCCACATTTTCAGCAACACATAGTCATGTTTGGTGGCTAATGATATCACCTGTGTCCATTGTAAAACAAGCATCGCAGAATGGTTCCAGGAATGGCCCCAGCTGACCTCGCGCCTGGCTGCAGAACCACTGCGTGGTGGTTGTTGTTGTTTTTTACCATATCTGACTCAAACTCTGCCGAAGCTGCTGTAAAATGCCTAAAATTAACGAGCCTCCTGGGGAAAAAGAGTTAAGACTTTTAATACCACTGACCGGATACACACTGAGAATCTCTAAGCCCAGTAGAGTAAGGAATTAGAACACCGCAGACAAACACCACTAATAGCACAAAAGTCTACATGATAATGGTTGAGCATGGCCACACATTTGAAGTGACATTGATCTGATGTGTCAGTGGAGGGTAAAGTTTGTTTTTGGGTCAATTTGCAGATCAACGGGAAAGAGCTGGGAAGTATTTGTTTAAAACCGTGGTTTTATTTTATTTATGTTTTATTTATTTAGGATCTTTAACCCCTTAAAAAGCCTATGGCCCACCGGTGGTCCATAGTTGTCTTAATACAAACTTCTGCTATTATCCAGGAATAGCCCCACCAGTTTGTACAGAAGTCCCTGTAGTTACTGAGTAACCTTAGTGTGTAATAATAGTGTGTAATAAGCTATTCTGTGCTAAGGGCTTAAAAGTATTTGCATTATTATGATTATTATATTATAATTTTATCAGTGACATGAAATGCTATTAAAATGACAATAATATTGTGTATTGCAATTATTTCTGAGACAATTTATTCTCCAAAAAATAAAAAAGTTATTGTGACAGGCCTAATTGACAGGCTAACAAAACTGGTGCAAGAAAAATTTTCCTACTCTTTTACCTAGGGAAAACATATATCATGTTTTATATAATATACCTTACTAACATGAGACATATCTAACCCTTTAGCAATCATCTTAAGGAAATGTTGTTTATGCCAGTGGGCATAGGCCTCCCTTGTTTGTGTTTAAAAGGTGATAACTGATCCTGGATCCACACTGCTCTTCTAAGAAGTTTAGAGAAACATGGAGCATTGTTTATTGCTTGCTATTGCCCTGCAGGGTAAAGTTACAAACATGTGTCGTGCAAAATGTTGCCAGAACCCAAATGGAAAGTTCCCGTCATGCAAGATCTTGATGTAGCACTTGATCTAATTCCATCTGATTCTATCTCTGAAATGCTATTTCAGGTAATGGTACAGCGAACGATAAAAAAATAGATAGATATCTCTTTCCGGTACCATATGCTTTACTTTTACCTAGAATAGCGTGTAAAACAGTGCACAAAGCTCTCCTGTGGGTAAGCGAACCAAAAAGGAGTCTGACATGAATGACAGGTACGTCTGAAGCTGAGTGAAGCATATAATAAAGGGATTTTATACGTTGTCACGAATCCCTTGGGTCTTATCATCACATAGAGAACAGTGGCACTTCAGATATTCCCTGGTGATCAAGTTTTACATGTGTGTTAATCAGTCAATAAATAAATTAATATGTATCATATCTGTAATAACAGCATTGTTACATCTGGAATTTATATATTTATCTTTTTTTTGGGGGGGGGGGTTTAACAATAAAATCTCATAAAAACTCAAAAAAGAAATGTAACTTAACATGTAACATAACAAGTTACTTGAACTGTTCCACATAACATTTACATGACCATGCCATAAACATTTTTTTTAGTTACCATTAACAGAACATTATCTAGCATTTTTACCCTAAAATAACAGCTTGAAAAGTGAATTTAAATTGCTAGTCTGGGTTTGGCACACTGCTAACTGCAGTATGTAACTTTGGAGTATCAAGCAGAATAGTGCATGCGAGAACTGTATCGCGCTGTGCAACTCAAGTCATATTTATGTACAATCCGGTAATATAACTCAACCGTGTCAGTCCACATGCTTCTTTCACTTTCAGCGATGGTTTTGTATCTCTCAGCTTGTCCAGAAAAAACGTGTTATTTAGTGGAGGCTAGTAGTGAGAATTACATTTCCTGACTGTAGGTGAGCCCAGGAGCAAGAAATGCCAATTTTCCATAATATTGCTTTAAAGAATATTTTTTGTTTTTCATTTTCGGACATAATATGAATCCGACAGTTGTTCTTTACATTAAGTCAACATTTCATGATAAATGGACTTTGGAATGAGAAATGCTCCGAAAAGGAATCAAATGTTTTACATTGACTTTCATTGAAAGTTAAGAAGCTTTTTTCCATGAAAAGTTGAAAGACATTTTGGAGATACAGGGTTTTTGCAGGACAGTGATGATATCCACCCTCTGTATTATTGGGTAAAAAATGCACTCACAACAACTTACCACAGCATGTGACATCTGCTATGACATGTTCATGGTATTGTTCTGTATCAGTGTTTAAGTAAAACAATAAGACTTCCATTCAAAGTTAAGAACATTTTTGCCTACTCTTATAAAGTCACCATTTTGGAGATCATTTTTTATTATTTTTTTATTTTTTATTTTTTGATGTACAAAAAAACATTTTAAAACTTTTATAATATTAAAATATAATTTAGGCCATTTACATGTATGTCATTTGTATGATTTTTTCAGATAATGCTGCAGTTCTGGCATAAACCATTATTTCCACTTATTGTTGTGAAAACATTTCCAGAATTTGTTCAAATCAAGAAATTATCCTTTTACTTTAGTAAAAATGTAAATCATACTTCAACTTAGACTTAAGTATTTTCTAACTGGAATATTTATCATTTTACTGAGGTATGGAACTTGCATACTTCTGCAATTTCTGTTTTACTTTACTGATGTAGTCTTAAATTTGTGCACACATGCCAATTATGACCCTATGTGTCCTTTAAAAGTACTCCTCACTTAAGCACTTCACCTAAGATGACCATCTAAAGGTAAGCTATCACACTCAAACTACTCACACACTCGACTACCCTGCAGGAAGACACACACAGCTAACAACATGACATCCCACAGTGTGATACCCTTCAATACCAATATGCCATCTCTAACACAAACATCAAATAAAGCATGCGATCAGGACGTGGCAGCACAGTGGGAGATGGTGAATCCAAAGCTGCTCTGCTTAAAAAATAAATAAATAAATAAATAAATAAAAAGTCTAAAAACTGTTTTTGTTGTTTTGTTTTTTTTTTTTGTTTGTTTGTTTGTTTAAACCTTTTTAAAGGCAAATAAATTCACACATAAAAGCTAGCAATTAACAAAATAGAGATAACAGATACACAATATGGAAAAAAGAATTGGGACATCTGTTCAATTATTGTTTTTATGAAATCCATGGTATTAAAAAAGGAGTTTATCCTGCTTGTGTTGAAGTAACTGTCTCTACTGTCCAGAAAATACTTTCTACTAGATTTAGGAGAAGCATTGCAGTGAGAATTGCAATGATGAATGACTGCATTCAAGATAAGAGCATTAATGAGGTCAGGATGTTGGATGATCACCACCCCATCTCATCCCCAGCTCCCCAACTCATTCCCAAAGTGTTGGATGGAGCACCAGCCATCATTTAAGAGAGTGCCGCACAGCTCAATGCTGGGGGCTTTATACCCCTCTAGCCCAAATCTGGAATTAGGTATGATGCAGATGGGTTCATATTTATCTGCTTCAGAGAGTCCCACTCTATTGGCAACGCTTCTCTACAGGGATTCAACAAGCTCTGTGTGTGAGTGCATTTGCACATCTGTGTCAGCAATGGGTGCAACTTAAAGTAGCTAAATGCATAAATTCAAAGGGGTGTCCAGAAACATTTGGATATATATTGTACATGTGTGGCCTGAAGAAATCCTTCACTTAGAGAAATTCTGAACCTGAGAAAACTTATTTAAACATCCTCCTTCTCTTCAACTCCAACCCCTGTTAAGCCAATCAAGCACTTCTGAAGGCAGTAAATAGTTGTGAAGTGTGGTGGATTAGGGTTTTCAAGGTCTAAAACTTTAAAACAACAGTGCTGTAGTTGACATTTTGTTCGATTTTAACTCATTGTCCTACATCATCAGCCAGCAAAGTCATTATTAAAAGTGGGAAACTCTAGATAGATGACACACAGTACATGTAACATACAGACCATGCTCACCTTTCACCTTTTTACCTATAAAAAACAATGAAATAACTTCTATGTGATCTCTACAGCAAAAAAGGGGAGAATTGGTAAATGGACCTCTAAGCTTTTAGTTTTCATATTGTGGGTTTGTATCTACTAGGTACCATCTGGTATATACAACCTTCAAAGGAGCACCAGAATGCAGTATTATTTCCACCTGCAGGCGAAGGTTGTCCCCATCATGTAATCCTGATGATGGAACACTGTGACATTGCTGGAATTCAAACTTGTGGTCTGCTTTCTTTTGACAAGCAGGTATTTGGACAGATGATCCACTGTTGCACACAGCTGTAAAATTACATTATATAAAATTCCACTGTTCTGAGTAAACCTTTGCATACTTCTGTCGTCATATGGCCATTGAGCATTTTATTACAACACCTGTCCAACTCCAACAACAAAATTTAATATATTTCCATTTGTACATTTACCACTAAAGTGCACCCCATGAAATTCGTAACAATCCAAAAAGGTCCAAAAAGTAGATCAAACAATCAAAACAAATGGGACAAAATATTAGACGTGGTATATTTATTGAGGAAAATCATCCAATATTACATACCTCTAAGCTTTCAGCTTAGAAACCCAAGGTAACTTCTAAGCAACTAAAGGCCTTTTTAATATTGGCCATTAGGAGAAGTCAAGTCAAGTCAGATTTATTTGTATAGCGCTTTTTACAACTGTTGTCACAAAGCTTTACATAAATAGTAATTAATAAAAGACAGAGACAAAGGAGTAAGAAGAAATAAGGTAAGACATGATGGATCAAAGACCCCCAGTGAGCAAGCTAATGGCAACAGTGTGAAGGAAAAACTCCCTCAGAGCTGGAGGAATAAACCTTGGGAGGAACCAAGACTCACAAGGGGGACCCATCCTCCAACAACAGTTAGTTAATAATAGTGATATTAATAGTGACAGATAGCTGCAAGTCCATTTTTTTAGGTTTTAACATGGTCACTAAACAGGTAGGAGTGGTAGGCGGGTGAGCCGCTGGTCTGCTATGGGTGGTGGTGGGTGGGGGGCCTGCTGGTTGGACTGGTAGGTGGCAGGTGTTATGGACAAGCAAACATGATGGTGGTAGTATCTTGTTTTGGGCCTGTTTTGTGGTATCTAGGCCAGGTTGGCTTGCCATCACTGATGGAACAATGAATTCTGAATTATGCCAGCAAATGCTAAAGAAAAATGTCAGGACATCTGTCTATGAGCTGAATGTCAAGAGAAAGGGGACCATGCAGCAGGACAACAACTCTGAGCACACAAGGCGTTCTACCAAAGAATGGGTAAAGAAGAATAAAGTTCAGGTTTTGGGAAGGTCAAAAGTCAAAGTCCTGACCGTAATCCAATAGAAATGTCATAAAAGGATCAAAAGCAAGCAGTTCATGGGAGGAAACCCACCAACATAACGGAGTTGTTTTGTTTGGAGCACTGTGCTGAAATTGTTCGTCGATGTGCAGGACTTAGCAACCATCACCGAAATGTTTAGATGAAGTTATTGCTGCACAAGAAGGTTAAAGGTTCACACTTCAGCCACTTACAGATCTGTAATATTGGATAATTTTCCTCAATAAAAAAAAAGTTTAATATTTTTTGTTTGTTTGTTAAATTTGGTTCTCCAAATCCACCTTTATACCCTGCTGAAGTTTTAGGTAAAATATATGCAAAAGTATAGAAACTTTTAACAAACGTTCAAGCACCACTGTTTTTACTGTTCACAAGGAGCCTCCACTGGTGGCACTGCCATGTACTCAAATTTGCTACTCAATTTGTGTGACCAGCCAGCTTTGTATGAACATGTGCATGCATGAGTAGTGCAAATTGAGGGACACAGATTGGGTAGCGATAGAGCCAAGTTTGTCGGTGGAGGTATTGCTGCCTTTGGCTCCTAACTCTACTTCTAACTTAGCTTAGAATTAGGTTCAGTAATATGTATGAATCCTAAAATGGTCTGTAAAATGTACAAATTTCTCTTGACACCAGTCCAACACCTCTTCTTTTAGGTGGCGGTGCCCATTTTGGGCAGTTGTTGCCAATCAATCAACTCTTGAATTCTAGAGTCTGCTCAAGTATTGTTGTTGACCATGTGTATCCCTTCATGACCAGAATGTACCAACTTCTAACGCCAAGTATTGGTAGTCAAAAGTCTTGCTAATTAAAGCACTTGGTGAGTGTTTCTTTGTTTCTTGAGTTTCTTTTGTTGCGTCTCAAAATCAGAGCTGGAACCACCAGCGTGCTGAATTCTGAAGTGTACAGAAGCATCTTAACTGCTCAAAGCAAACCGCAAGCTGCAGATTTTACAGCATTCTCCTCTTTTAGCGGAACAATGACTCAAAACATACTGCCAAAACAGACATGGACTTATTCAAGACCAGAGAGTGCAATGGGGTTTTTCCAGCCATGTCAGTTCTCCTGAGAATCTCACATCCTAAGGATTAGCCTTGCTTGCTTACAGGCCTAGCACATGGCAATGTCAATGAGATACAGACCTACGGCAGTCATTGATTGCACTGGCAGTTCCTTTGTCCAACTACCGGCCCCTGAAATGGACAGACAATGTGTAAAACAGCTATGATTCCACCTATATATATATGCAAACCTCACAATTAAAGCAGGCATGATGCATTTTCTTTTTTATTTTAAGTCCAATGTACTGGAGAACAGAACTAACATCACACAAAATGTTACTCATACACTGCAGTATATATATATATATATATATATATATATATATATATATATATATATATAGTTAAAGTTAAAGTTATCACAGTGCCAACAGCAGCATGTCCTTATGGCACACAGTGCACTTCCCTATTAAAAGCTCTGACTATCTCCATATTAAAATGTCTGATAGCCTCTGGATATGTGCTATTTTAAAACTGTTCTACATTGAATGCTCTGGATCCTCCTTCTAAAGGAAAGATGCTTAAGGAAAGAAGAAAATTTGAATTAGAATAAACTTTTTTTGGCAAAGTACACATGATTTGCCTTGGTTAATCTGGTGGACACTACAGAATAAAATTTCAAGTCATTTTGGAGAATTATATATATTTATGTGGTCCATATATATACACTCATGGACAAAATTGTTGGTACCCCTCGGTTAATGAAAGAAATATCCACAATGGTCACAGAAATAACTTGACTCTGACTAAAGTAATAATAAATAAAAAATCTATAAAAATTAACAAATGAAAATCCGACATTGATTTTGAACCATGCTTTAACAGAATGATGGTACAATAATGGTACCCCTGAAAATAATGTGACCAAAGGGACATGTTAAATCAAGGTGTGTCCACTAATTAGCATCACAGGTGTCTACAATCTTGTAATCAGTCAGTGGGCCTATATATAGGGCTACAGGTAGTCACTGTGCTGTTTGGTGACATGGTGTGTACCACACTCAACATGGACCAGAGGAAGCGAAGGAAAGAGTTGTCTCAGAAGATTAGAAAGAAAATGATAGACAAGCATGTTAAAGGTAAGGAGTATAAGACCATCTCCAAGCAGCTTGACTACAGTTGCACATATTATTCAGAAATGTAAGATCCATGGGACTAGAGCCAACCTCCCTGGATGTGGCCGCAGGAGGAAAATTGATGACAAATTAAAGAGACGGATAATACGAATGGTAAAAAAAAGAGCCCAGAAAAAACTTTAAGATGAACTTCAAGCTCAAGGAATGTCAGTATCAGATCGCATTATCCGTCATTGTTTGCACCAAAGTGGACTTCATGGGAGACGACCAAAGAGGATACCATTGTTAAAAACAAATCATAAAAAAGCCAGACTGGAATTTGCCAAACTACATGTTGACAAGCCCCAAAGCTTCTGGGAGAATGTCCCACTGTCCTATGTCCTATGGAACTTTTTGCCAAGGCACATCAACTCTATGTTCACAGATGGAAAAATGAAGCATATCAAGAAAAGAGCAGTGTCCCTACTGTGAAACATCTGGCACAGGGTGTCTTGAATCTGTGCAGGGTACAATGAATCTCAAAGACTATCAAGGGATTCTAGATAGGAATGTGCTGCCCAGTGTCAGAAAGCTTGGTCTCAGTCACAGGTCATGGGTCTTGCAATAGGATAATGACCCAAAACACACAGCTAAAAACACCCAAGAATAGAGGAATAGAGGAATAGAGGAAAACGTTGGACTATTCTGAAGTGGCCTTCTATGAAACCTGACCTACATCCCATTGAGCATCTTTGGAAGGAGCTGAAACATGCCATCTGGAAAGGGTACCCTTTAAATCTGAGACAATTGGAGCAGTTTGCTCCAGGAGTGGGACAAAATACCTGCTGAGAGGTGCAGAAGTCTCACTGACCATTACAGGAATCATTTGATTGCAGTGATTGGCTCAAAAGTTTGTGTAACAAAGTATTAAGTTAAGGGTACCATCATTTCTGTCCAGGTCTGTTTGTTGAGTTTATTTTTTCAAAATAATTTTGTTGAAGCATGGTTGAAAAGCAATGTTTGATTTTCATTGGTTAATTTTCATAGCATTCTCCACCATTGTCAAACACCAAGCTTTTTTAACTTTTACTTGCCTGACATGGTACAAATGGCCCTTATCTCATTTATTCTTAATGTAAAAATACTTTCCTTTTCATTACATTGCATTAAAATTCAAACACTTAACATCTCCACATATCACAACCGAAGCAATAAAAATAAACCTCTGCTTCTTTATGACTAATTGGTTTGGCAATTCAAATGAAACCAACCAAGTTGCTGATGTTTGGTCAAGAATATGTTCCACCATCCTTTTGCCAAAATCAAATGCATTGCTTCGCTATTTTACGGCTCATCTGCCATTATTAGCAGCAGCTTGTGCTGCAGGAACGATATGAGCATTCACGAACAGTCAAATTTTCAAGAGGCAGATTATGCAGACAGTTGGTGTGCTGCTAGAAGAAGAGCAAAGTATGCTTTGATGTTGAATACCCTCATTTGGTGTTTTCGACACAACAACTAACTGGTCCAGGAGAATTAGCAGAGACTTAGTTTTTGGACGACTGCGGTTCAGTTAGTTTTCCCTGCATGCTCAGGTGGAATGGATGGAATGTTAACACCTGTCACAACAAACCGAATTAGCTTCAAAAAAGTGTCCAGTGTCCAGGTGTTTTCACTCCTAGGTCTGAACCAAGGCTCATTACATTGTGTACATTTGGCTTTACATTGCATAATACTTTGCATGATATACCTACTTTCATACCTACATCATCACGTACATCGGCTGCATCTCCCTAGACTTGATGTTGATTGGTTTGTAGAGGGGCGTGCATCTGACTTTCCCAGATGATCCCTGTGTGCTCTCACTGCTCATTTTACTTCTATGGGTTTAATGGGTGATGGCAGCAGGCCTCCACTTCCTGTAATTGGTCAGAAATCCCATGAAAAAGTTTTTCACACTGCAAACAAATCAAATCATGATTCAGTTTGCTTGGGACAGATTTTGGCCCCTTTGTCCGGACCATGTTCTGAGGCACCTTTACACATTCTGACATTTTGGATTGGACCAAACTGAAAAGTCCAAATGTCCGGACCAAACAGGGCAGGTGTGAAATTATCCTAGTTTTCACTTCTTCCTGTTCTGATCCTTTAGTTTTAGTTTACCATCCTCTTCTTCTTCTCAGATCTGTACTCTCCAGTTTCCTTCTCTCAACTCTGCTGCACTGTCTCTCGCTCACCCTTTAGCTCTCCCTCTCAGCACCATCCATTTCACTCTCAGTGAGGTTTGCTCGGTTTCATCCCTCATGCATTCCTTTCTCTCATTTTTCCTCTCCATCTCTTGCTCTTCCACCCCCACCCTCGCCCAATTCCCTTTTTCTTCCTCTTTAGGCTGGAAGAGATGGATTGGGCCTGCTGCCCAGGTGCTGGTGCATTTGTCTTTGCCGCCCCTGGACGCCAGCTGGAGTGCTGCCCTGTATGCGCCTGAGCATATCAAAGGGCTCCTTTTCGGAGATGCCAAGCGCAGTGAATATGGATGGCGGAGAAGCCGCCTCTCTTACTGGTGCAGAGCAAGCCATTGAGCAATTGTGTTCTTTCACCGCTAGAATTCATGTGTGCCGTAAATGGTGGGAAAAAAGCTGGATTATTGAACGTCTCCAGATATATGAGCGGTACCGTGGACAGCAGTGGCTTACGGCCAGAGTCCCCTACTGTAGGCCTTCAAGGTGCTGGATAGTTTGACAAGAAAAATTGAATATAAATATAGACAATTCTGCCATGTAGTCCAACCATATCTATAGCCATTGCATCACTGCATTTCCTAAAATGCAAATTACCACTGGGACCAGGTCTTATCTGCCTCTCGCTCCTACACCATTCAATAAATCAATGAATAAAAATCATAGGACTCATAGGACATAGGATTTTCTATTTTCATACAGGTGCAAACCAGTGGCTGCTGATAGGGAGGCATTTGTAACCTCCATAGCACTTCTGCTAACTGACTGAAGTCTGGTTGAAAAAGCTTAAAACAAGCTCAAAGCGATAAGAACTATGATATTGAGTGAAATATTAGTATTCATGAACCAGACAAATATTTCAGCCTTTGGAAGTTAACACAGAAGTTTTTAGCGAACACTATACTAAGGTATGTCCCCTCACAAAATGGGTGTGGTTGCGAGCAGGGCTGGAAATCAGTGGTGTAAACTAGTCTTCCATTTTGCTCCATTTTGTCTAATCCCACTTCCTGACTGACTGTGTACCATACTGGCGCTTGCTTCCGAAGCAGGCTGCAGTTCTCAGCTGTTACGCACCTACATTCTGGCCAATTTGAAAAACACAACCAATGTTTCTTCCCCGGCCCTCGGTTATCCACAGTTCTTTATCTACATACATTGCAGCAAAATGGACACCTGAATCCAGCAATTAGGTCTTCACAGCCTCGTAACTCCAGATGTGAGTCACATTCTATCTGGCAATGAGACCCAATTAAAAGGCTGGTTAGACTGTTCCATTGTGTGACTTAAAGGCTGCTAAGAATGAGTTTACATAGGACAGACTGCAGCCTAGGTTTACGGTAAGGTAATGTCTCCAGTTTTAACACCGCAATTGACGTTTTCTCCATGTTGGCTCAGACAGAGCACCGTCATAGGTCACACAGAGCAGCAGCGCTATTGGTTGGGGATGCAAATTTGCATGGGCCGCATGGCAAAAAACATGGCATTTTGCACACAGAAATTTGCAGACAATGTGTGACTGGGTCTTCATGCCAGAATCTGTATTTTCTGAGAGTATTTCCTTCATTTGATTAAGAAAGTAATGCTTGGAGATGGTTGTTAAGCAGTGATTGGTTGAGAGTCATGTCAACTGACCTAGTTTGCTTAATTTACTGGATACATTTGCTTTTTTTAAGCATGGTGCTAATGCGCTTAATTCTGTTATGTATTTTAAAATAGGGGCCACTGTTTTGCAAAAACCATGTTACATAAATCAGCAAATATCAAAACAGAAATAAAGAAAGTACCGTGACTAAGTTATAGTTCCTTTTTCTTCTTATGAAGCTGTGCTTGCGTTGCATAAATATGTCAACCCTGGTGCAAATGCAGATTGCTGGTATAACAGCACTGCTTACTGGTGATTTTTACCCATTTGTTTCCAGTTGTTTGCCAAGAAATAACATGGCCTATGCTGATGTGTGTAGAATGCAGCAATGGGGGGTTTCAACACAGAGGTACTTTTCTGACCTACTTTGGTTCAGTGTTGTGTTTACATCCACTTACAGGACAACTCTCAAGTGCACTATAAGACAAAAACACACTTCTAAATGATGTCAGCCATAGTTTATTACCACTAAATTGGAACACCAAAAAGGTGAAAGTTTCTTTCCTACCCACATAAGTAATGGAAACATTTACATTTGTGCCTGGATGTTTATGATCATACACTCATCATGGACATGAATGTTCTGTCAATATTGACAAAGTCCTGTTCTATATATATATATATATATATATATATATATATATATATATATATATATATATATATATATTTATTTATTTATTTATTTATTTTTTATTAAAAAAAAAGATTTTGGTTCATAAGTTTTTTTTCTGAAATCAACACAAGTCAAAATAATCATCAGATAAAATATACAATTAAAGATAATAATCACAATCAGATAAAATATACAACCAAAAAATATATATACAAACCCTTGGATTATTGATTCAGTGGTTTACTTGCCCAGCCTGAGGCCTCTTAACTTCCTGTTAGTGATCATGACTGACTACTGCACTACACTTCACTGTGTTGTGTTGCGATGGAAGACACTTGCTGCTCTGTTAACCGTAAACTTTAATAACAAACTGTGCATTTAACAACATCTTACATCCCCCCAGGTCCATCTCTCAAAGAGTCCTACCCAATACATACCCCTCACATGTCCCCGGTACAAGTACAGCTGGTAACTTCTCTGTGTGACATAAAAAGGGTTTGTTTGAGAGCACTCCTTCGACTGACCAACTCACAATACAATAGGAAAGTCCAAGAAGCTCAGTTTGGATCTGAGAAGGATGACTGTAGAATTCCAAGATCATCATTTCAAACATCACCATTGATGAAAATGTAAGTACAAGTTACTTTGAGGAGTAGCCACTTTGGAAGAATAAAGAAGACCCAAAGAAGACCCTAACTGTCACCCTCAGCTAAGAGGAAATTGATTTTGAATTGGTTAGATGAGATAAAGATTTAGTTGATCCACAATGACCAGAGATATTGAGTACCAACTGTTAAGCATGGTGGGGGGTAGTATCATGCTCTGGGGCTACATACAGTGTGTGCAGAATTATTAGGCAAGTTGTATTTGAGAGGATTCTTTTTATGATTGAACAACAACTATGTTCTCAATCAACCCAAAAGCTTAATATTTTTGGAAGTTGGAGTGGGTTTTTTTTTTTTTAGATTTGGCTATCTTAGGAGGATATCTGTTTGTGCAGGTAACTATTACTGTGCAGAATTATTAGGCAACTTAATAAAAAACAAATATATACCCATCTCACTTGTTTATTTTTACCAGGTAAACTAATATAACAACACAAAATTTAGAAATAAACATTTCAGACGTTCAAAAACAAAACCAAAAACAAATCAGTGACCAATATAGCCACCTTTCTTTACGATGACACTGAAAAGCCTTCCATCCATAGATTCTGTCAGTTGCTTGATCTGTTTACGATAAACATTGCATGCAGCAGACACCACAGCCTCCCAGACACTGTTCAGAGAGGTGTACTGTTTTCCCTCCCTGTAGATCTCACATTTTATGAGGGACCACAGGTTCTCTATGGGGTTCAAATCAGGTGAACAAGGGGGCCATTTCATCATTTTTTCTTCTTTTAGACCCTTACAGACCAGCCACGCTGTGGAGTATTTGGATGCATGTGATGGTGCATTGTCCTGCATGAAAATCATGTTTTTCTTGAACGATACCGACTTCTTTCTGTACCACTGCTTGAAGAAGGTGTCTTTCAGAAACTGGCAGTAGGTCTGGGAGTTGAGCTTCACTCCATCCTTAACCCAAAAAGGTCCCACAAGTTCATCTTTGATGATACCAGCCCATACCAGTACCCCACCTCCACCTTGCTGTCGTCTGAGTTGGAGTGGAGCTCTCTGCCCTTTACTGATCCAGCCTCGGGCCCATCCATCTGCCCCATCAAGAGTCACTCGCATTTCATCAGTCCATAAAACCTTAGAAAAATTAGTCTTAAGATATTTCTTGGCCCAGTCTTGACGTTTTATCTTATGTTTCTTGTTCAAAGATGGTCATTTTTCAGCCTTCCTTACCTTGGCTATGTCCCTGAGTATCGCACACCTTGTGCTTTTTGATACTCCAGTAACTTTGCAGCTCTGAAATATGGCAAAAATGGTGGCAAATGGCATCTTGGCAGCTTCACGCTTGATTTTCCTCAATTCAGTTATTTTGCGCCTTTTTTTTCCAACACGTTTCTTGCGACCCTGTTGGCTATTTGCCATGAAACGCTTGATTGTTCGGTGATCACGCTTCCAGTTTGGCAATTTCAAGACTGCTGCATCCCTCTGCAAGACATCTCACAATTTTTGTTACTTTTCAGAGTCCGTCAAATCTCTCTTCTGACCCATTTTGCCAAAGGAAAGGAAATTGCCTAATAATTAAGCACACCTTATATAGGGTGTTGATGTCATTAGACCACACCCCTTCTCATTATAGAGATGCACATCACTTGATTTACTTGATTGGTAGTTGGCTTTCAAGCCTATAGAGCTTGGAGTAGGACAACATGTATAAAAAGGATGATGTGATCAAAATACTTATTTGCCTAATAATTCTGCACACAGTGTATAACCAAATATTAGGTGCACTCTCTGTATATTTCTGACCCGTTATGTCATTGGCCAGTTGGTTCAGAAAACCCCTAGAAATCAACTTGTGCACTAAATTCTCATTTTTCTACAAAAATGACTAAAAGCCCAATATTGCCATGGCAGTCATGTCCTGAATGAAAACTTCCAACCACTATTGTATTTTCAAGGTGGAGCCTGCCATTAGGTAAATTTCACTGCACACACTCATCTAAGCTCACCATCACAAGTAGTTACAACTTGATCACGCCTCAGATTAACCTCATGGGTTGCAATATTGCCTCTGCAATTGAATCCAGCCCCCAAGATACCAAGGTATTATCTGCTACATAAAGCTGTAATTGCACATGCACTGTAATTCCCTCCCTTATTTGTCCATGATGGTAAAGGAAGCACATGCTAGCCTTCCCCTTCCAAGCTTGGTGAAAATAATTTTGATAAGAGGGGACCTAGTGGGTCGAGTTACACTGCGTTATGCAATTCTTGCAAGTGTTTTCTTGCCCGCTTCTTTAAAGTTACATACTGCTGTAGCGGTGTGCTGAGCCCAGAGTAGCCACGATATAGACGTTTTTCCCCCTAAAAAGTGGTCAGTGGAGCACCACAATGATTTTGACGCAGTTATTATAAGGTAAACATGCTACATAGTGCATTAAATCTTTGGCTTAAACTTTAGGAAGGTTATACCCTTACCTGGGAATCCATTTTGCTCCTTAACAAAAAGCGAGATGTAACATCATCTACCTCAGTGAGAGAGTTAGTCTCTTTATTTGGAGACGTACCAGGAGAGTCAGAAGATGTCTGCTGTGCTATGTGAGACACAACCTGACGTCATTCCTCTGCACTGGGAGCGCAAGGTGTGACATGGTCGCTAGGAGACACCTGTTCTCAAAAACGCCTTTACTCCCCCAAAGAAGGTGCAAAATCGAGCAGCACTGGAGACAATACATCTGCTTCATCATTGTCTGTTACTGAATACAGCATTGATAGAAGCAGCAGCCACCAAAATGCCATGATAGGAGAGTCTGTCTGACCCATTCTGACATTTGTTTTTGTTGTAGTCGTAACAGAAAAAAAGACACATAAAATCACATAAACTTTAACTTCTTCCAGTTAAATTCATGGGAATCACTTTTTCAGCAGGTCAACATATAGGTACTTTACTAAGAATAATCCTAAAGGTGTATATGCTCATTACTAAAGACTGGAGATTCAACTCGGGCATCCAAAGACTCGGTACTCTGACTTTATGAGAATTTTTTATCAGAATTTCAAGGCTTATAAGCACTTTTTGAAGCAGCTAAGCTCATTTTCAATATCTCAAAAAATGTGGTAAGAGTTATGTTGCGGAAATGCTAAGAAAAATAATAATAAAAAGAGGAAAAATATATGTCAGATGGCAATATAGTTATTAAACAGCATAATTATGTCAGAAATTGGAGAATCAGCTGCTTTGTGGCCATCAATTATTTGTAATGGTCGGAGTGGTAGGCTGCTGTTTAGAGGAGCCCATGGCTTCTGATTGTTGGTACAAGGTTTATCAAGATAATTAAGGCTTGAAAGCTTGGAAGAAGTTATCTGAGAGTTCAAATCGTTTTGGAGATTTTTTCTGTAAGTTTTGGGGATTTTTTCTGTAAGTTTTGGGGTATTTCGTGATCTCTCTGGTGAGAATGTGTCATTGCACAGAGCCCTTGGAAGAGTACTTGTAAAATGTTGATTTGTGGTGCAGTCTTCTTTCAGAGTGGATGAATCTTATCATTGCACATTTATGTTCTTTCAGTCAGTGGAGTATTTACAGAGAGCTCAGATCAGAACTTGGTGAAGGAACTTGGTGTCTTTAGAGGATGGAAGAGAATTATATACAGTTGCCATTCTTATTAGCATAATAATTGCTTTTAGTTTTCAAACCATTTAAATGCAGATACGCATCATCACTGTCTACAAAAAAACATTGCAGTGTGAAACTGTATTCTGTGTTTTTGAGTATATTGTTCTGCTCATTTAAGATAATCACTGTTACAGTGTAGAGAGCAAACGCGTCCAACAAACGTAGAAAAAAAAATGGGGATAATGGAGTGGAAAGGCTTTCTCTGAGGTGCAGAGTTGCAATGTTCATTAATAAACACTGACTATAAGAGCACAGCTGGTTAGCATGAGTCCTGAAGCTATATAAAGCATCCTCTCAGTCATGTATCTGTTTAGGTGGTCATGTGGTCATTTAGACTAGCTCTGTCTTATCAAACAACAGCTGCAAAAAACAGTGTTTGCAAGCTAACCGCAATACAGCTACTGTAGCCACTGTACTACACTGTAATGTAGGTACACCCAAATACCACATCAGTGATATCCTGGCTGCCTGTTATGTATATATATATATATATATATATATATATATATATATATATATATATATATATATATATATATATATATATATATCTTACCTACTCAGCAAGAAAAACGACAACTCCGCATCACTTTTGAATTCTTTCAGTTCACAGAGCTTTCACCTCCTTTCAAATATCTAGCCAGTGTTTATCCTGGTTTTAGCGAGGACTCTGTCACACTCTCTTCAGTTTTAATTCTGCCTTTCTTTGGTCTGATAAGTCAACTGTTCCACAGGTGCTCAGATAACCAGCAAACAGAGCTGGATCTTCTTTTAGAGGTTGTTCATGTGACCTAAGTACCTAAAGATGTGATGTGGCCAGAAAAAACCTGCTACCTACCAGACCACTCTGCTTTTCGAATTAATATATTAGGTGTTGCAGGGAGAGTCATGCCAGAACACTGATACCACTTATTAGAATACTTTGTCCCCTCTTTACTCATAAATACTACTGCTTTCAGTTTAAACAAACAAAAAACCTTAAGGACTGCTGCTTTAAAGCATATAACATTTCATTGTATATGTGTGTAATTGTACTGTATTGTTGTTAGATTGCCTGACCTCTGAAGGGATCCTCAGCCCAGTACAATTTGTATTGTGCTTTTACACACATATCAGACTGTTCAGTTTTAATTAATCACCAACATTAAAGTGCCCACCCACAGCTTCCAAATGAACCCTGGCACAGTTACAGGCATGTATACATGTTAAACTTAACAGTGTTTGCACACACATAGAGAAGGTGGACTTTTAATTTATTTTCCAGTACTTTAAATAGATTTATTCATTGTTTCTTGCTGAAAAACAATGAAATTATAATGTGTTAACTGTGATCTACTGTATACGGTCTTTACACCAACATCTAGTTTTATTAAGAAATGTGACATTTGCTGTGGCATATTCGTCGATAAGTGTCAAAGTGTTTTTTGCTTGCTTTGTGAAAGCTTATGAGCACTCTCTCGCTGCCTTTTGAAGCGAAATCTCTGTGTGGTTGTAACCTGGAAAGGGGGAGCTTCAGTGTCTCAGACAGTCTTGGAAAGATATCAGAAGTTGCTTTGAGTATGTTGCTTCCAGAAGAATGTTTTGCAGCCTTTCCATGCATCTATTTTGGCCACTTCTGCGCTTCTATTGTGAATGGAGAATATGACAGCGCAGTTGGTAATCTTTGAAATTAGCGCCTTTGCAACTCTTGGAGCTCTTTTCTGAGGTCTTCAGTCATTTGTGCCTTTTCTTCTTTTCTGCGCCTGTCTCTGCAAGGAACTGAACGCCTTCTCAAAAGTAGTTAACGCTTGTCTGAGACTGTTGGGGGCACCTTTTGTTCTATTGTGAAAACTCCACGTATTTCAAGCATTCCTGAAGTGTTCTGCACATTCTGCCTAGACAGATCAATCAAAAAAGAGGTTGAGCAGAAGAAGCAGGAAGCGTGTGCTGGGGTTGAAAACTTATTGTCTATCACAGCAGTTCATACTCACAAATTCATGGCATCTAGTTAACATGAGGAGACACAATTTAGCACCTGGATGATGATAGATGCCCAGGTTGGACTTGTGCTAATTTCATTTCTTTTAATTGAGCAAGACTTTAGAGGTCAGTACCCACATTTTCACTCAAGTGCAGTTTCTCACTCTCTAAGCTTTAAGTGGCTGAATACAGCATTTGTTCCTAATGGCGATTTACATAAATCAGGGCATTTGTGGGTCGAGAGATTCTGACTCTATGCAGACTTCTTCCAATAAAATACAGCAGAATTGAAGGTTTTTGATAAAAGACTTTTAATATTCATAGCGCCGCTTGCCGAGTCAAACGATTTCCCTGAGTGTTGCTGAGGTGCCATTTTACAGCAATTACAGCAGACAAGGGAGTGGCATCTTTGACACCTTGCCCAAGGCTACGAAAATGCTACAGCAAACTCAATCCATCTCATCATTAGACAGATTCTACTTCCCCATCTTATCTATCTGCACAGCCTTCCAGAAACCCAGCTGACAGGAACTGGCAGACGGGATGGTGTCACCGGCCAACTATGAGTGTAGATCTTTGCGAAAAGTCCTGTACTTGAAATCCAAAAGGCTTGGATCCCCGCTTCTGGCTGAGGACCCTTGCGGACGTGCAGGGGCAAATTGCAGGAGGCATGTTGCCAAGGCTTAAAAAGGTATGCAAATATATCTGGCTCAGTTATGGCTGACTGTAGTTGCTTCCATACTTCCAAAATGAGTCGTCATATCAGGTTTATGGATGTAGAGGAGGCTTTTTTTTCTCAGTTCTTGAAAACTGTTTAATCCTTTTTCTGCATGAATTGATTTCAAAAGTTTTGAGTTATTAATACAGGTGTTGAATTATAAAATGTTACAAATTATGTGCAAATGGAGCTATTCCATATGCCCAAAGCTAGTGTATTGGTTACATGTGTGCTGATCATCATCATCTTAAAATCATTTGATCCAAGGGTGACTATATTTTTGTATAGTAATCCTTGGGGACACACGGGTATCCACTGTTGTTAGGATGGGGGGTTTCAAGTAGGCCTCAGTTGTGAGTTGAGCTGAAAGGAGGTCACATAGGCTATTAAGCTAGTTATTGGTATGTATTCATGTACATTAACGTACTACTCAAACACTGCACCATCCCCATCCCCAGCAGAGACATCATAACCCGTATGTCCCCAATGTCCTCTTTTTTTAAAAAAAAAATACATTTACCGTGTTTTTATGTAGTGTAATTTTACAGCTCTAGAGTGGCCCTACATTGTAACTCCACTGTCAAAAGTTTCCCAGCTTGGGGACTTCATGTGATAGGTGGAGCTTTAACCTGCAGATGGGAATAAACAGTAAATAAATTGAGGGGGAGGAGCACAGTCTTAACATCTCACAAAATATATGTAATTTCAGTTGCTCAGGTCAGTGTGTATTGTTGACCAAACTAAAAAAAGTTTTAGGAGAAAGTTTATGTTATATATATATAATATATATATATATATATATATATATATATATATATATATATATATATATATATATATATATATATATATATAACTTTTTCAACTTTCTAAGTTGAGTTTATTAAGATCAATTAGTTAAGTTTAAATAATTATGTAATATAACTGAATGTATAACTAAACCATAACTTTACTTCTTGGATTTTACTTCTTCTTTTTGGTTATTGTTCCTTTGATCTACAGGTCCGTTTTGTTGGTATTCACCTGCTTCTTCTTTCATTCTCTGTGGTTTCTCTTCTCTCTCACTTCTCCCAAGATGCCCAGTAGAGCCCCCAGTAGGCGGATGCTCTTGTTAAGCCTGTAAAGCTCCTTAAGAAGCTCATGGGGGGGCGTTAGCATTACCCAGTGGACGGAGCCCCATTTCCACGCTACATTTCCCCAGCCACACACACCCAACGCTCAGCCATCCAGCCAGTTACTTCTCAATCCCCCTCCCCTTTCAAGCAGACCATCCCCCGTTGTGATTCCGCAGCAGGTTTAGCAGTATTGTGGAAGCAAAAGTAAATCCGATTACTTCT
Organism: Salminus brasiliensis; assembly: GCF_030463535.1. Taxonomy (NCBI): domain Eukaryota; kingdom Metazoa; phylum Chordata; class Actinopteri; order Characiformes; family Bryconidae; genus Salminus; species Salminus brasiliensis. The sequence continues at coordinate 36,041,224 of NC_132885.1, read as the reverse complement.
GTCGTTGGAGAACTGTTTGGACTGCCACGGTTTCACCTAGAGATTTGTAATTTGAAATTGTTCTCTCACAGCACGTACAAATGACCTTGGTGCGCAGGGCAGCCCAGGGCTAGACCATGAGTAAAGTTCACCATCCAAAGAAGTATAAGTGGTTCCTAATCAAAATTTTATCAGGAGCTTACTGCTGTGGAAAATACGCCTTTTGGGAGCCTTAGTCTTTTAAGGCAGGAGCCCTGCTTTCACGCAATTAATGGCACAAATCAAAGGACTGTAATTAATGTAACAAGTCAAAGGATGGATTTTCTTTTCACTAAACAAGATAAAAACAATAGTCATTTCATCTCCTTGAAATACTAATAAAATATATCTTCCATATTTACAACCCGAGTGAGGATTCTAAAGAAAGAATCACTGAATTCTAAACTGAATGGCATTAAATCTTAAACCTAAACCTAATTATGCATAAAAGAGACCAAATAGCACATGCATTTACAAAGATTTGCATACAATAGGGAGTTAAACCCCACATAGCTTCAATATCTGCAGCCAAACATTCCCTGTAGTTGTTAGTGTGCCACAATGCCATAGAAGAATTTTGTCCTACTGCTCTTTAAAACTGCTCCAGCTCAGTGACATTAGTAGACCTTCAAGTTTAAACTGCACATACTACACACAACTGCCACAGCATTTCATGCCATTCCCATAGATCAAGAAGCATTGAATTTGCATGTGAAATATACTGTATGAATAAGGCCTATTACATGACATTTGTGCAATTACAAGTCATATTTACGCAATTACTATGCAAATGTAACTGAATTGTGAATATTTTGAAGAATGTACTTTACTGTACTTTATTCAGCAATAAATTAATTGTTATTAAGTTGTTGCTCCTAAAATAGTCCCACTCTGATCCAGGCATTTTTTAAATGGATCAGGTATTAGCTTTTAAAAGGCTGATCCACTTCTAATCCTTGCAGATCCTGTAGCGTCCACTATGCTCCACTGACAGGCATGACTTTAGCTGCCGCCTGCTGGAGCAGGGAACTCAAAAATTATCCTCAACATCCATTCAAACATTCATTTGTGACCTTATTACAGTGCACAAAACCAAAAAAAGAGCTTTATTTGAACTGATAAGTGTGGTGACGTTACCAGTTAGCAGACAAAACAAGGTTGGAAATGATGCAGCAGTTACATTCTGAAAATTTGAAATGTACACAATAACTTTATTTATAATTTAAGGTCAAGTGGACAATTAGAGTTAAAAGTCTTATTTTGGCTGCCTACTGGTAATGTCATTGCACTCATCAGTAATTTGTTCACAAAACATATTTGTTTGTAAAGAAAAGCCTGGATTAGACATTGTCCAGTATGCATTAAGCTTCATTTATGATGACCTTTTAATGTGAAAATCTTTATAATTACATTACTTAATACTTTAATGCTGTACATTCAGAAACACTTTATCAAGACCCTGTTATGCAAATTATTGAGCATGATTACTTACTGAAGTGTATGTTATAGAGTTAATAAGAGTGTAATCATCACTAATACATCAGTGTTCCATCTTCTTAAGTGAGGTTTTACTCATCACTAATTAGAGATCAAAAAGCACAAAATAAGATTCTGAGTCAGTCTGCAGCAGGAATTCAGTATCTATTCATCAGACGTTGGTTAAAAAAACAGAATTTCTATAATATCAGTGGTGCAGTGGTGGCTCCACTGTTGGGCCCTTGAGCAAGGACCTTTACCCCGGGCGCTGGAGTTGGCTGCCCACCGCTCTGGGGGTGTGTGTGTACTCACTGCAGGACACATGTGAGTGTGTGTTCACTACCAGATGGGTTAAATGCGGAAGACACATTTCGCATTTCATCAGTTATATAATTTGCATAACAGGGTGGTAACAAATTGTGCATTATTAACTTCTAATGCAATAATTAGTGCTTTTCACATAATAGACCTCCAAATATGTACAAATAAAGGTCAATAAAGGTCAATAAAGGTCAGGCTGATTTGAACAAGGAACAAGACCTTTAAATTTAATTTAAAGTTTAACCTCATTTTATTGTACTATACATACTATTGTATGCCAATTAAATCTATGATATAAATCAAATCCAATCCCGGCAGTGCTCAAGTGCGTGATAAGTTTTGTTAAAGTTTTAAAAAGAATTATTCTGAAAATATAGAAAATCTGGATATCTTTTTTTTTAAAAGAAGTTAACTAAATAATTTTTGGACCACAAAAAAATCCCAGAATTTGTCTAAAATCTAATTGGCAGCACCGACCATGGTATGAGTCACAGTCGGTTAAATTAATCAATTTTTTCCCTCTCATCCTCCGGAGTGAGAGATGAAAGAGGCTCTCTTCTCTGCTTATCGTTCTGTAGCCGCGACTATTTTGAAACTGACCCCGGCCGGTTCGCCTGGGAAATATATCGTCTCACTGGAAGCAGCGGGCCTCATCCAGGCAGAGTAAAAGAGCTGTCAGGCAGGGAATGGAGGTTTGATTACTCTCATATACACACACCTGCGTCTTTCCCAGGCTCACACTCTGTGCCGCACGTCCTCTCCGGGCCTCATCCAAGAAAACGGCAACTCCATTTGGGCCAAGCACAAAGTGATGCATGCAGATGCATACAAACAAAGATCCAAGGTCCACAGAGGTCCAATCTTTTTCCATACTAGGGACACAAATGTACAGTACTGTTCACAAGCTCAATCTTCATTTATTTCATTTCTGGTCAAATCTGACCATTAAGTAAAAGTTATCCATCCTTCTTAGGAGATTAGACACAAGATAAACCTTCTTCAGAAGAAAACTGAAGACAGCCACGTGTTTCTGTCCATCCTTCCACTGTGAGAAGATGTCTCAACACTGTGAGTCTAAGACGATGTGGAGCTGATCAAGACGCTCTTTCTAAATGAAGCAAACAGACACAAAAATAGAACATTTGAGCAATTGAAACTGCAAAAGCCGCTGCTGTTCTCAGCCGACCGACCACCTTGACCTCCTGACCTCAACGTCATTGAATGCATTTAGGGAGGCTTGGATGGTTTGAAGCAGAAAAATATATAGAAGGATACATGTTGTTATGCCCCTGTATCTGAAGCATTACTAGTGCTAGGGGGAGTCTCCTGAAATGAATGGAAGCTGTGATAAAGGTAAGGAGTGATTCACTGAACATACACAGATTCAGTTGTTCTGGCTTCTGTATAAAATTCTCTTAACATTTTCTGCCTTTGTCCCTGACTCCTTGGCCTCATTCACCAGTATCTTCCTAAGAATAGTTTTAAGTCTAAACAACCACAACATAAAAACAACCACTAAATCAAATTCATGTGACCTGTCCTTGTAATCTAAACAAATCCCAAATAAGAAAACTAAACCAGGTGAGGAGAACTGCTGGGTGCTTATAACAGGTTAACAAGCTGTATCCTATATTTGCTGTACCGAACATTTTGTCCTCATTACAGTAGACCATCAAGGCGAAAATGATGTCACTTACTCATCATCTTGTCACTGTATGTGAATGTTAAAGAAACAGAAACAGGCATCTGAGCATGGCAAAGGCTTGACATTAATTCAAGTTGCAAACCCTAATGTAGCACTGAGTGAATGATTTACACAGTAGAAACATTTGTTCTTGGGTAAAACATTGCTAAATTATATGGACAAAAGTATTGGGACACCAGCTTATTCACTATTTCTTCTAAAATTAAGCATATTAAAAATGTTTCTACTGTCTCTACTGTTCAGAAAAGAGCGTTGTGGATGGAGGATGTTCACCGCCCCACCTCATCTCCAACTCATCCCAAAAGTACTTGATGAAGCACCAACATTATTCCAGAAAACACTGGGGGGCTTTTTACTAATCAAGCCCATGTCCTGCATTAGGCATAGTGCCAATAGATTTATGTTTTTCAGCTCCAAAGAGTCCTATTCTATTGGCAATATTTGTCTGTAGGGACTAGATAAGTTGTGTGTGTGTGTGTGTGTGTGTGCATTCGCCCATGTGTGTCTGAAATGGGTGCAACTTAAAGTAGTTGAATGCATTCATTAGAAGGGATGTCCACACACATTTGGACACAGTGTATGCAAGTGCACTCATGGCTTGAATGTAAAATGCTGAATATTGTATTTTCTTCTTTGCAGTATTTTGATGTAATACTGTAATAATACAGAAACAGCTCATCACAATCCATCTACCCTTCTGTCAACTCGATCCTTTGCCCCTCCAAGGAGTCACCTGAATGAACACAATAATAGAACAGTCCTTAAGATGACATCCCGGATTCCCTGAAGGAGAAAAGGTGTTGAAATGTAGCAGAGGTATGAACGTTAGTCTTATTTTCTTATTGAGAAAACATGATTGAAGCAACATGGGACTGAAACATTAGACCGGTGAAATATACTGTATCATTGTTTCCAAAATTACAAAGAGGGACTAGGGGAACATAGGATCCTGGAAACATGAGTCAGGTTCTGCAGGGAAGTTGGAAAACGGCATAACACCTGGTGTCTAAAGAGGTTCCCCCGGCGTTCATCAACTATTATTTCTTTTTAGCTCACACCAAGTCATATTGCACCCTAAACCACATCACAAAGTGTATGGGGCCTAAATGAAGACCTAAAAGAGGTTTGAGAGGCTTGAGAGAAGTGAGTATGCCCACCCACTCACACGTATTACGGAGATGGTTTTGCGTGACTATTGACTTCTGGTGTTTGCTGCTACATAGCTTTGTAGCTTCAGGGAAAAAATGGAAACTAAACATGTCTTGGCTGATTGACTACACCTGGGGTAAGAAGAAAAATGTTTTTTTTTGCAAAACTATTCCTTTACCCCTTAATGCTTCGTGACATGTATTATACCTTAAGCATTACTAATTGGTAACGGTATGTTTTGGGTAATTTTTTTTTCACCTGTATTGTGAAGCGACATCTTATCAATTTTGCAGCAGTTCACTGTATCTAAGCGGAAAGTATTGCTCTTTGCTACTTCTATCAACACCATCACACCATCAATAAACACCAGCGACCCAGTTTCACTGACAGCCATACATGCCTGTGCCACAACAGTGCCTCCACAATGTTTGACAGATGATGCAGAATTCTTATCATGAACCCTTTTTTGCTTCCTTCACTCTTAATTAGTCTTGGTTTTATAATTCCACTGAATCTTGTTTTAGAACCAGGCAAGCTTTTTTTTTTTTTACATGTTTTCCATCACCCTAATCTGACATTTCTGTTTTTGAGTGTTAACAGTGTTTTGCATCTTGAGCTGAACTCTCTATATTTAAATTCATTAAGGCCTCTGTTGATTGCAGGGCCTATAATATACCTGCCTCCTCAAGAATGTTGCTAACCGGACTAGATGTTGGGAGGAGTCTTTTTTTTTTTACACCTAGAAAAGAATTCTAGTGTTTCTAGAAACTTATTTTTCTGTGGTTTTTCAGGTCTGTTCATGTTGCCGAGCACACTGGAAGGACTATGGATAAATGTGTGTAATGCACAACAGTTTTAACAGTGGGGAAGAAAATGTCAGTAAGCACCGGAGGTCAATTGACATTAAAGTTAATATAGTCAGATTCATAAGTACTTGAACAGTGATGTTTTTTTGTGTTTTGGCTCTGTAAATCACCTCAATAGAGTATAGTCTTTCACCTTTAATTCAAGGGGTTTAACAAAAATACTGCATTACAACCATTGTTCCATAGTCCTACCCTTTCCACATGCCCAAAAGTAAGTTATGGTCAGGTCTGGCCTGTTCTTTTACCATTTCATCACAAATTATGGACAACAATTGTCTGGAGTTGATTCCAAGTCTTGAACTTGTGTTGAATTTTGAAGCTGCTCCTGGGAACTTTCAACATGCAGTCCAAAGAGATGTCAATGCTAGTGAAGGAGGCCATCATTAGACAAAAACCAAAGCAACCTCTCAGAGAGCAGAGCAGAAATGTTAGGTGACCAAATCAACAGTTTAGTACATTTTTTAAAAAGAAGGAATGCACTTCTGTGCTCGGCAACATAAACAGACCCGAAAGACCACAGAAGACAGCTCCAGCAGATGAATTCTTTAACCTCTTCACAATATATAGTCCGGTTAGCACCATTCTTAAGGAGGCATGTGTATTATTGCCATTGTCTACAATCAACAGAGGCCTAAATTAATTTAAATATAGAGGCTGATAACACTCAAGAACAGAAAGGTCAGTTTAGGGTAATAGAAGACATGTGAGAAAAGCCTGTCCAGTTCTAGAACAAGATTTGCTGTAATGAAGAAACAAAGACTAATTGAGAATAAAGAACGCAAGAAATGGTTCATGAGCATAAGCATACTGCATCATCTGGCAAACATGGTGGAGGCACTGTTCTGGCATAGGCATGTATGGCTGCCAGTGGAACTGGCTCAATGGTGTTTATTGATGGTGTGACTGTTGGTAGAAGTAGCAGGATGGACCTAAATGTGTACAGGGCTATATTTTCCTTATAGATACAGTAAACTGCTGAAAACCTGATAAGGTGGTGCTTCACAGTACAGGTGGGAAATGACCCAAAACATACAGTAAAAGCAAAGTTTCTTAAAAATTTGAATAAATGTGTCACTGGGTTAAGGTTAAGGGTAGAATTAGGGCCAGGATGGGGGTTAGGATTAGGTTTTGGGTAAGGCTGGATTAACTCTGCTTGATGTAACATATCAATAATCAGCAACATATCAGCAAATCGTCTTTGGCAGTTGCTGGCTTTACATGTGTCTGAGGAAATGTGCTAGTCTTAACCCTCCATGTGTTAGGGCCATTACTAGTGATAGGGGAAACATGAGTTCATATAAGGCACTGGCCTTCCAAATGGGGTAAATGGTAAATGGGGTTAAATTAAAAATAAATAAAGTTTTTCATAAGGTGTCCTATTTTTATTTTTTCAGAAGACCAACTCTAACCCTTAACCCTAAAGCTTAACCTCAACCCAAAAACCAGGTCCTTACTGGAAACCTCAATAATGTTGCTAATGACCTAGTTTGTTAACAATATAAGCTGTTCTAGATAAGCTATAAGGGACTGTCAAGAACAAACAGAAGTAATCTCGAAGGCGCTAACACATACAATAAACAGAGATCTCTCAAGCAGCTTGAGCAGAAGAGCCCTGGAGAACCAGGAGATAGGCACACACACACTCAGAGTCGCTCAAGCACAGACTGTCTGCCCCACTTTCGAGTGGGCAATTCCTCATGTGGCCCTCTGGAAAGTCCTCTATTCTTACCACAGGCAGGCTAATGCACATCATCTATCTATGAAGACCCAGCAGGAGTCTGCACATGCATAACTATATATGGACTCATTATCCAAGCCGCCGCTACTGTAAACAGGATATGCTTACTTGGAGACTCTGTTTGGGTGTGGCTGCTGTAACTGCATCATAGTACTTATTATTGGGACCCGGAGACATAGACAAATAGATAGAATTCAGGTCACTGGAGTGACGTAAAAAGGATTTACCAGCAATGCGTGCATTTGGCTGAGAACTGAAGCACTGGTCGATGTAGTTCAAACTGAACTCCAAATTTGGACCGCAGGACTGAATGGAATGATCTCATTTATAATCCTGAACCTTGTTAGCCTCAAGAGAAACTTCTTCTTACATTTATCCTCAAAGTACGCAGATTCCTGGACAGCTCTGAAGTACTAGACTCTAGTATGTGTTATTATAGAGCTCCTTGAGGTCATCATATCAATGTAGGCACAAGAAGAAAGAATTAATAAATAATAATTAAAGATGATATTTGTTCAATATACTTTTACTAGGTAGGGCCTTTATTGTTCATAGCATGAATTATACTAGATGACCATTGAAATGACCATTTCCTGAGGATTTCTCTTATTCTGCCACATCCCAAAGATGTTCTATTGGATTCAGATCTGGCACCTGGGAGGACCACTGAAGAACACTGAACTTTTTGACATGTTTATTAAACCACCAAGAAAACATTCCCCATACCATTACATCACGTTAACCAGCCTGGATTGTTGACACAAGGCAGGTGGGGTTCATAGATGTATGCTGTTGGTGCCAAATTCTCTACCACTGTCGAGCCTCAGCAGAAATTGAGCTTCATCAGACTGGGATATGGTCAACCACTATTGAGCTGTGCAGTGTTGATGAGCCTGCGCCCACTGCAGCCTCAGCTTTCTGTTCTTTGCTAAAAGAAATGGAACCTGAGGTGATATTCTGATTCTGTAGCCCATCCTCCTCAAGGTTGAACATGTTGCGCATTCTGCTTGAAGCACTGAAAGTTGTTTACCTAAATCATTACCTAAAATTATCTAAAGTTGCTGGCCATTATGTACATGATTTTATGAATAGCACTGCTGTCACACGATTGGCTGATTATATAATTGAATGAACGAGTAGATATACAGGTGCTAATTAATTGCTCAGTGGGAACCTTATTTTTTATTAGAATTCCAAACTATCCCCTGTTCCTCCCTAATCTGTTTAAGTAAAGAATGACATACTGCATGATGTTTTAAACTTTGTAACTAATTTAGAATGCAAACATACAATGTAGCTGTAATCATGGGCAAAATTTCAAAATATGGGCGAAGTTCTCCTTTTAATGTGGACCCCCAGAGAGAGGATACACACCCACAGAGTGCACGCTGCCGGAGTCCAATTACTTCTCTGTGGCACATTAGCCAGCACTGGTGTGCATTAGCAGGGGAGCTAACCCTCCAGTACGTATCCCAGTGTCTCGACCTCCTGCCCACCAAATCAGTGATTAGCATAACAGCTAATGCGCGCTAATGCCTCACACTCCCCCATGGCGAGGCCGCCTCTCTCTAGCTCTCTCGATGTGAAGTCACGACCCTTGCTGAGTCAGTGGGATTGCGATGAACTCAGCCAGTTTTTCACAATTAGCAGTTAAAGCTAATAAATTGTGCTAATGAGTGTTGCTAAGCTCAGGCCTAAATGCTGAATCGAGGCAGGCCAACTTGATTCAGTTAGGCATGTTGTGAATACAGTACAGTGGCTGTTTAATGATATCAACTCAGTGGCAGACAACATTGTCATTAACGACATTTACATACTCTCAACAGCCCAGCTATTCTCAGTATAATTAACTGGACCAAGCCAAGACATTTACAAGCGCTGTATAAAAGACTACAACCTTTATAGTCTTGTTTACATGCACACCAGAATCTACCTTGAGTAGTTCAACCAATACTGACCTGGGCCACATTTGAATTGTTTTAGACTGCCGCTGACAACTGAACCATGCTGTTTGCATGATCATAGCATAGCTTAGGGAACAGGTGTCCCAATTTCAGGCTTAAACAGGGGTGAAAAATGGATCGGCACACACTGCGCTGAAGTTCTGGCACTCTTGCTATGTGTGAGCAGCAAGCTCTGGTTGAGCTCTGGTACTGCAAGCTGCAGTGGAGAACCCTGATTTTTGGATCTAGGCATTTGGTTCAGGCCTGCAAAAGAGCTACAGCTGCTGTTTTCCAACAACTGACTGAATCCTGGTTAGGCTACTGCTCATATTCACAGAAAGGGACATATGTAGGGCTTCCAGAAGTGATGTTTTCAGATGAAACTGGTACCACCCTTTGGAAATCGGGACAAGATTGTATTTGTGATTACGTTTTGGGTGTATAATCTAACCTTTATCGTTTCACCAATAAAAAAGCAGAGGTTAAAGAAGATATATGGTGGCACAGAGCTGAAAGACTGGGGAATGACAGTGAGAACTTTACAGCCACTTTATGTAGATGTGTTTATGTAGTGTCTAAGTGCATCCTAGTCTGTTCCTGTCCACAAAGAACCGCAAACAATAGCTTCTCTCGCTAATGACTACTCGTGTGGAGGCAGGGAAATTTAAAAGAGCAACAGAGGACAGTATGAATTTATGAGAGCTATGGAGTTTCTAGGTACATTTACAAAAGCACAGAAGGCAAAAAACGCATCAGTCTTTGTGTGAAGGTCCCACTTCACACACAGGCCTTAATGCAGATAAAAACTAATTTCACTCAAAACTAGTATAGTAACTGAGTCCTGCTGTCATCTGTCATGTTTGTTCCAATCTAAAGTTATTACCCATGATAATTTCTGAGAAATCTCAGATTATCAGCAGCAGGATGTCTGCTTGGGACAGAGTTTGTTAGAGCAGGGCTGTTTGTTTCCAGACAGTTTGGAGATTTATATCATATGAGTTGCTTCTAGACAATGTTCTTGATTTTTTGAGTTAACTCAACTTAATTTAGTCAAATGTTCTCCTAACTCACATTCCTTATTTCTGCATCTCAGATTGGCCTACAATAGATTTTGAGTTGAGCCTCAAAAGCATTAGTAAATGAGCTGCAGCTGAAACTGGTTAAATATTGTGTAAGATGTTAAGTCTGTGTCCCTTCCCTCAATTTGTTTACTGGGTTTAGTTATATTTCCCCATGATTCTCCTCTGTTAGTTCCTTTGGGTGGGAAGAGGTTGCAACACTGGCAACTTGATTTGATTGTAAGCTGAATTTAAACTTTTACACTTACCTTTGTTGTCTACTTTGTCCAAGGACGCATTTTTCAGAAAGGCTGACAAGACCGTGACAGCAGAATCTCTCATACCCTGTGAGTTGGCGCAGGGCTTTAACTTTAGTTGTTGCCTGTGTGAAGTCGAGTCCAAAGCCTTGGAGTCGACTCTTGAGTCCCAAATGCACGAATTCGGAAAGTCTACTTTTATTAGACCCATTTTTCAGACTCTCCCCAAATTTTAGATTTAATGATCCAGACACTGCAAGGGTGAGGACTGACATGCCTCCTCCAACACAAGCGCAACTGCCCACTGCCTCTTTGCCTCACCAAGCTTGGAGGAAAGTTCTGGGCTATCAAGTTCTGATGCAACAGCTAGCAGACACCCATGCCAGCCAGCATCACACTGAAGTAATGAGGAAAGAGAAGTTGAATAAAGGCCAGTTGTGCCCTCTCTGGTTCCAGCTGCTGATGGCAGGCAGCATGACCAGGGATTCGAACCAGCGATCATCATAGTGGGAGTGCCTTAGTCCACTGTAACACTTGGAGCCCTGGGCAAATCTTTTAATGTGGGTGACCGTGTGACTGTCAGATGAGTAAGAATGAAAAAAAAAAAAACAACCAAGTGAATCTAGGAATCTGTGATTATGCATGGCTAGGCAGGGCTCCTCAGGCCTTTGGAGCTGTGTGGTACACAAACTACCTGTTGTGCTATGCATGTATATATAATGTGTGCATGAACCTTATTTGACTCTTCAGAAGCCTTTAATACTAATCTGATGGCCAAAAAGACTGGATTTTGCATCTTATCCATAATGTGAAACAATGCCTCAGGAGTGCTGGAGAAGGAGGAGCAGAATTTTAGAATAAAACTTCAGAGATAGGATGACTAATTCTGTTTGTGGAGAACAGGATTTCTGCAGTTTGGTGAGGTTTCCTGCTCAAGCGCACCTGATTCAACTCAATTGTCAGATTAGATGGATGTACAAAAAATAGCTCCAAAGCTCTCCTCGTATTTCTGTATATACATGTGAGGTGTCCAGGAGAAACCTGTAACCAAGCTCAACTACTTTCTTCAACATTCATTCATTTCTTGCTGTATTTATGTTTACCTACATATGTTCTAATGGAATCTGGAGATTTTACAAGCACAAACTCTCTTATTGGATAAATGTTTTTAAATATTGTGATTTTGTGGCTTAAACTTCTGCACAGCATTACATATTATCATGATTATAACCTTTTGTCTGGTAAACTCAGTCTTTCTGCAATTCTTATTGTAATCTGAAAGTGAGGCTTCTCAAGTCCAGTTTTTCTGCACAATGCCCTTGATTCCAAAATATATATGATGTGAAAAATGTAAGGCAGACCAGCTTGATAAAGTGGTCCAGATCTGATTTTCTTACCAAATCCAATGTTTGTTTTAAGCTGTTTGCACAATTTTTAAAGAAACATGTATCCGACATTCCTCTTAACAGGAAACACTCCTAAACTGACCGGCACAAAAGAGCAAGGCTTCCACATGAAGTTTTACTTTCATCTTCACCAGAATCACAGGAGTTCTCAAGGAGTTTGACAGCTGGCCTTATAACTGAGAATGCTTTTGAGAAGCTCCCTGTAAAAAAGGGCACATTATTCAGCCACAGCCACGTCTTTGGTTTGTGGCAATAGTTTCCGTAAACTTTGACCTTGCAGCAGTGTGTCAGCTTTGGCCATTTCGTCAGGAATTTCTTCAAACACAGATCAATTGCAGTTGCACATCTAGGTCACATGTGACGAAAAACATTTGGGCCGATTTAACCCGTTGTGTGAACGTAACCAAATCTTCCTAACTTACATATTTTTAAGTTGCCCATCTCAGTCTGGATGAAAAATACAGTTTGTGAGTTGAGCCGATTAGCAAATGTGCTGCAACTGATATTGTGTAAATATTATGTAAGTCACAATAAATAAGAACATCCAACCAATGCCATGACCGTAAATGGAACTAAAAAATGTCCCTTAATTCAAATTCTTTGCGTGGATTACAATAAAACAGCTCCCACTAGACATACTGTCTATTGTTCATGTAAAGCCAGTGATCTTTCATTTAAGCCTAATTTTTATCTTATCAGAATGCATGCTAGCACCTAGCATCTGCTTTAGTGCAACTCTGACCCTGAGCTACAATAGGCTGGAAACGCTGTCATAAAGGCTAAAGGCAAAAGGAAGTTTCATGTCTGTATTTCTGTTAAACTCGTGTCGAGATGTGACAAGGTTACTGATCTTTGCCTGTGGCATAAATAGCGATTAAATTACAGAAAACACACACACACACACACACACACACACACACACACACACACACACACAAAAAAAAAACAAAAAAAAACCCACCACATTTCTTGCTATATCCAGCTTACCCGGGAGCGCTAAGCGGTCAAACTTTGAACAAAAGGAAGTGTTCTTATGTCGCATGTCACACGGACACATCCGCCTGTAGCCCGGGGTACTTTTGCAATGGACAAGAAGTGACAACTTACACAAGGTCAGAGGCTGGGTCATTGATCAGTCATCCTTTTTGTTCATGGCTGCTAGCTACAGATGTTCTGCAAAGGTCACCGTTGTACTGTAAGGTCCTGGTCTGCTCTGTTTAGCTTGACTGGGTCATAGCCTTTTTTCTGTTTAGCATATGTAATGTCAAAAGTTTACCACTTGTCAAAAGGCATGCTTAACAAAAGCCAAACCCTGTGGCTTTAAAGAAATACACAAAAACAAACAGTTAGTGAGATAGAAAACTAAACAGCCTATATTGATATGCTGGTCAACCAGCACCACACCCACACCAGCACCAGCTTAGCATAAAATAGCTTAGACCACCATGGCTTCCATGCAGGTCTAAGCTGCTTTGTCAGCATTCTGTTCCCTTTGTGATTGCCCCTAAAGGTTACAGTCGAATTATAGGGTCCTGGTCTGCCCTGCTTAGCATGATTGGGTCTTTCTATTTAGCATATGGATGTCAAGAGTTTTTCGACCATTTCTCAAAAGTCATGCTTAACACATGCCAAACTCTGTGGCTTTAAATGAATATTTAAATGACTATTGGACAATAACTTGTAATGTGTTCCTCTGGACTGAAATATTAGAATTTTATTAGAAGCCACTGGACTGAATTCAATGAATAAACAATTGAAATATGTGTTGATACAATGAGAATTTTAAATTATGGGAAAGCAGAGAGAGAGCTCCTAATGACTTTCATAAAGGTCATATTTGTCTAGGGGTTGCTGCACAGTAGAACAGTGCACCACAATTCCAGGGGCTGGTCAATCTTCTTGATGGTCTTTTTCAATCAAATTGGGATTTTTGACTTTCTATCAAAGTTCTATATAGTGCCATTCTACCTAGAGCTTGAAATGTTTTCCTATTCAAGAGAACCCTGTTATTCATGTCTGGCTCAGTCAGGTCCGAACATAATTTCTCCAAAAACTGTTGGGCTTTGATAAGGTTCAGATTTCACATTTGGGTTTCTCTCAGCCCATCTCACCACCTTTAATGGATTTTGGCCCGCATTTACCCCAGCTTTAATTTCACTCCTTTCTTTACTCTTACTCCCTACTATTATTACCACAGGACCAGCATGAGGACAAGGCATTATGTGAAGTTTATCCAGACTACAAACTTTTGTGATGTTGTTGTAAAATGTATGCAAGAGTATCCAATTGATCATATATTTCATTTAAATTATTGTTGATAATTATGCATCTGTGTGCAACCTATTAGAGTAATGTGAGCCCTTTGGAATAATGTTTAATACACCAAAAAAAAAGATTTTAAAAAGTTAATTACATGTTGTGGATGTTTTTGCTGCTCTTTATTTACGCTTAAGTTTTATGGACAGAGTTGGAAAGTCATTGTGTCTTGTATGACTGAGGGAAATCATGTGCCAGATATAATCCATGTTTCCAGATATACCCTTACCTTTGTTAACAACTGTGCCTGACATGTTTTTAATAAGAAACACAAATGTTTGACTGAGAAAGACAATAATCAATAGACAATAAGATCAATATCATATTTTTGATGTCTTTGAAAGTTCAATGGTTTACCCAAACTTTCAACATCGAAACACTTAAAAATCAATGATAACCTAGCTAATAAACTATCTGGCTGACCAATCCGCAATGCAATAACGAGGTATCACCGGCAGGAAAGGGCTTCAGAACGGATGCTCCAGGCTTATTGATGGACTTACATCACTTACGCACTGCAAAGCCCTTATTGCAACCAGACCCCTCTTATCTAATAGACATCTAAGGGTATGAGTCATTTTGTAGTCATCGACATGCCCAAACAAGGAATTTTCCTCAGGGGACAAATGAGTAGCATTTTCGCACCCTGTGCTAAATCAGGATGTTCCCCAACGGATACATTTTGTGACTTTAAAAGGGGGTTCATTATTGTGCATTAGTGCAATATGTGAGGAAACACTTAAGAGCAGCTGTTCCTCAGGTGACTGAGAACACCAGTGCATGACTAGAACAGAGTGTAAGAAAGAACAAACCCTTCACACATACTACATAGAGAGGGATACTGCGATAGCGCTGCATTCTATAAGCCCTTCGTCACAAAGACGAATGACAGTGGGGCAGTCTGGGTTGGCAGGATTATGCTAACTTTCAGAGTTAGTCCTCACCACAAAACACACCTGTCCAAATGTTAAGCACATGGGTAGATCAATCATGCTTTGAGCTTGTGTTGCATCTGATTTCAAGGGAAAGATATTTCACTGGCAGATGGACGAATGGATTCCAATAAAATTCCAGCACAGTTTGAGTGAAGTCATCACCATGGTCTGTAAAAAAAACTGAATACAGCTGTAACAAACTAAAGCTGAATATGAATAACAAACAGCTTCTACAACAAGATAAAGATACTAAACCCACCTCACATTCCACAAATTCAATGAAAGCTCTAGCAAACTTTCTACCAGGAGACTCTAATCCAGTCACCTTTCTTTAAAGGTGAGGTCCTTTGTTAAAAGACCTCTAATTACATGCTTTTTGTGCTGCTTCCGAAGTGACGTCACATCTCTCCTTCCTTTCTCCCCACCACCACCAGGTTTGCTCCCAACGGCTGGGTAAGCCCTGCCCCCTGCCTCCAAGTGCACCAGGAGATCCGATGTTGCAAGAGCTGCACTGACAATGTGGCCTACACCAAGGACAATCACCAGTTTTTAACTTGCTAGCATTGTTCCCATCTCATTATTTGTTTAGGTTAAATTCACGACTTACTGCTCGTGTCTCCAGAGTCTTCTGGTAGAACTACAGTTCAGTGCTTTGCCATGACCAATCACATCCAGTCACAATCCCATGACCCGAACATCATTATAAATGTGTGAATAGAGACAAGTGGAAATCTTGCTTAAAATCTTAAAGAAATGTCATCTTTAACTTTATGCATTCTAAAAATCAGGTCATTTTTTTACTCACTTAGCTTTTCACATGCATAGATATTCTAACCAGGGGTGCCAACTGTATATACACATATAGATGCTCTTAAGACCACAGCTTGTCTGATTATCCAACTCCAGCATCTCCAGGGATTGTAGAGTGGCCACTACACTAAACACCTCTAGACAACAAGAATCGCCTCAGGTTTCCACTCCAACAACCTTTTTTCAGCAACAGGCAACAAACAAACGGCATGCTAAACATTGCATGCTAATCATTGCTACCGGCCCAACTGCTCAGTTATCCAGTGAAGGCTTCCCCCAGGGAATATGCTGGGGTCTAAGTGACTGTCCTCTCTTCTCTGAAGCCCGTCTGTCAGTTGGTGAGGAGAGCGAGGTCTCCTTTGATCAAGCGACACTCTGAGCCGCGCATAAGCGCTGGGCGCACAAACAAAGTGCTTGCGACATGAAATGGATTAAAAATTTAATTAAGCGCCGCTCGGCCTCCGTCTTATTAATTATGCTTCAAAGTGGGGACAGCGAGCTCCGCATCATGACGGATTCACAGAAAATGTGGGTTATTGAGGCATGACAGGGAGAAAATAGACAGTAAACAAAGAGGACATTCAGAGCATGCACAAATTAGCTTTATATTAAAATGAAGGCTATACATTTAAAGACATACTGGGGACTTTGTGTACGGTGTCATATCCATCTCAAGTAATCGAGCCAGTTCCAATTTTCTGTAAAGTTGTTATAGTGAGAAAGTCAGCCTCAGTCTCCTTCCACTCCTCCTCCTTTTTTCAGTTAAAACTTGTTTTCAAATAATGGAACTAATAAATGTTTAAGCTTCTTTCTTAATGTCATTAAGGGTACGCATTTTGATATAATCACATAGATACAGTCACAGTTTGGATAAGTTCAGACCTGTTCATTAGCCAGACAATGTAATTTGTACAGTTAAACGAAATTATAAGATCCTTGAGGAACATTTGGAGGTTCTTCAGTTTGAAACTGTAAAGGAACCTCTTAAGGTACTCTGAAGAACCTTCAAAGAAGAACCTTCTTTTTCTTCTAAAAACCTTTTCTTTACAGTTCCACAAAGCACCTTAAGAGATTCATCCACAGTTCTTATACTTTTAAACAGTGTAGAAGGTTCCCCAAGCAGTTATAGGCCGGGCATTGAAGGTGCTCTAAAACGCCAAACTGTATCTGACCTGTGCAAGAGCTGCATGTCGCAAATGGCAAATAAAAACCAGCCTGGTGGTAGGCTAAAAGCTAACCCTATCATACCCTACTACAAACTGACTGATGCTGACCTGATGCTTGACATCAGTAGTACCCAGAGAGGACAGCAACACTATTCGGCAAGACTTGTGAGTAATTACAGAAATTATGTTTGCTTGGTTGCAGTTCTAAGCTAGGCTAGGCTATTCTAAGTTAAACTGAGATATGCTATGTGTCTGTGGGCCGTTACCAAAACCAGCCAATCAGAACAGAGGTTATCTATTTTCCACAAGCACTCCACAAGTAACTAGGCTGTAAATAGGTGTGTTAAACCGCATATAAGCATTTGTCGCCCAAATCAAAGTGTCAAATTTACTATTTATACACCAAAGAAGAACTTAATAGAAGTAAATAAAATTTACTGGGTATTTTATTAATGTATTCTAAATTATTTAAATAATCTATACAAAAATCAGTGATGGGTGAAGTCAGTAACACTGATTATCTGGTTCCAATGGAACCTGTTGTGAACAGTCAGTTCTTCAAGATGATGTGTTGAAAGCAGGAAACATGGTCAAGCATAAGTTGTGCAGTGGTCATTACCTAAAAAAATTCACCAAAGAAATGACAACTAGTGAACCAGCGACAGGGCCATGGCTGCGCAAATCTCATTGATTCCTTTTGGATCCAATGCAAATGATTTGCTGTTATCATTTTGATGTCAGATACTACAGGACGCCTTCAGTGGTCTTGTGAAGTTCATGCCTTGAATGGTCAGATCGGTTTTGGTAACACGAGGAGAACCTATACAATATTAGGCAGGTGGTTTTAATATTATGGCTGTATGCAAAAATGAAACTAACTTTCCTGCTTAGGTGACTTGGACTTTTGTTTCACGTTTTGGTACCCTTCCGTTCCACAAAGGTTCTACTACCACATTTTGAAATGTCAAGCTTGAGAAAAACGCTACTCTCACTTACAAAAACAACATCCCTAATTTCCTGTTGACAATGATCTACAACATGTAGAGGACAGAACAAGTAGCATTAGAGAATAATGAAGGAGCACACTTCCACTACACAGACAAGTGCAAATACACACAAAAGGCTGGCCATGGAGGTTTGCGTCTCTGACAAATGTCAGACAGTCAATTGAATCATTAAAACCTTATCGTTTCTGCCCTGACAGACAGCTGACTAAAGAACAACTCGCTTGCTTTGCATGTAGATTAGCAGTCACAAACAATCCTGCTTGTTTCCTTGTTTGTCCCGACTGATAGAGCTTGCCAGGCTTGTCTAGAAAAGTCAGCCCCCCACAAACTCAGACAAATGTAGAGATATAGGCGCTTCCCCTTTTAATTTGTTAGCTCTGGAATTGTTTTGAGCATTCTGAGATTGGCCTGCCAGATTGGATTTGTGGCCAAGCATAGGCCAGGTCAATTAAATGCGCTGGCATTTGGCACGGACACTGATTCCTAAATTATTAGGTGACGGCAACGACCTACTTAAGTGTAGCCAGGCATACTGTTTGGGTGAAAAAGACAGTATAGCCATTCCACACACTGTTTTAGTGATGTGTGTGTGTTTATATACATTCCAGAATTCCAGCAGCTTTATTTTCTTTCTCTGAAACCAATTGAGCTTTTCTTTGGCTGTGTGATCGGGATCAATGTCTTGCTAAAATGTCCACCCTTGTTTAATCTTTATAATCCTGGTAGATGGCAGCAGATTTTTATCAAGAATTTCTCAATACATTTGCCTATTCATGCTTCCTCCAATTATATGACCACACCACGATGTTCCCACCTCCAGACTTCACTGTTGGTATGGTGGTTTTGGGGTGATATGCAGTGCATTTTGACCTCCAAACATAGTGTGTATTAAGTACAATTTTGGTCTCATCTGACCAGACTATATTCTCCCAGTATTTCACAGGCTGAGTGTTTAATGTTCATTTTGTATGCGAATGCGAATTGTACCTGCTGATTCCAGGTGTTTCTGTAGCTCTCCACAGGTCTTGAACAAGGTCTTCTGATGATTCTTCTCACTGGTCTGTCTGAAATCTTGTGGGAAGCACATGGTTGTGGCTGGTTTATAGTGAAATGATGTTCTTTCCACTCCCAGAAAATGGCCCCGACAGTGCTCACTGGACGCTTCAGTAGTTTAGTTAACTTCTGTAACTAATGACATCAGTATGTTTTGCAACAAGTAGGTTGCAAAAGTCTTGAGAGAGATCACTGGTTTTACCTATCATGAGTTGTTTCTTGTGCGGCACCTTGGTAATGAGACACCTTTTTATAGGCCATCAGTTGAACCAGCTGATATTAAAGTGGCAGGATTTGCACCTATGTGTTCAATACTTTTGAGATGTGGGACGTAAAAAGTGAGACATGTTCTGGTTAGATTTTCAAACCAGCTGTGGTAAACTCCACAAGTCTTTAGCTAACTTTTATTTTTTTTAAATAGAGGACAATTTTTGGAATGCTTAACTGGAATGTGATCAACTGGGGTGTGATGTCATTCCCTGCGCCGACATCCAGCATACGTACCCTGGGTTAAGGGGGAGGGAACAAGAGAAAGAAGGTAAAGGGATGATCTGCTATTGCCATTTAAACCAAGACCTGGTTTGTTGTTGCTAGACGTAATGCTGTGGTCAGACATAATGTAGACGTAATGCAGTGCCCTCTCTTTACTGTCTATAGCTTATTGTATGTAATTCTGTTATGCCACGTGATCTTATAAGTGATTGTTAAATGTGAGCGCATGCTGTGGCTGGTGGTGTGGGATGACAATGACGCATTAGAGTCTGTATTGACCTTGCGTAGACATCTCACCATGTGTCTTTATTGAATGATACTGCATCAAACATGTAAATATACAGTATATACATATTTGCTGTTTATTGCAGTATTTACTGCCAGTCAAATGGTTCAGATGTACAGTTGCTGTTGAAAGTTTACATTAGTTCATCATTGACACAAGTGGCAAGCCATACAACTTTAATAAAAAAATTTTTTTTAAGAATTTGGTGCACAAGTTGCCATTTTGGGGTTCTTCTAAAGTCAGCACAAGGTCAAAATTACACATACAGAGTTAGAAATATACACACAGCCCATCCACAGTTTGGATAATGTACGCTTTTGGTTGCCATCAACAAGCTTCTTTCAGAATTCTGGTTGGATATTTGGCCACTCTTTTTGGGAGAATTGGTAGAGTTTGATTAAATTTGTTGGTTTCCTGGCATGGGCCAACTTTTAAGCACAGTTGATATATTTAAGGTTAGGACTTTGGGAAGGCCATTCCAGAAGATTAATGTGCAAAATTCATATTTTACGCTGCATATACACACAACTCTGCCTGTCATGTGCTCAAAGAAGAATTGACAAAACAGCAGCGCCACATCATTCTGCTTTTCTCCATTATGGAGCTTCTAAAATAACTATTGGAAAGATTTTTACATTGAACTATGGTTATGTTTAGGCTTAGAGTAAGGGTTCAGTTAGGTTAGGGTTAGGTTATGGTAAAGGTTAGGGTTCTTAACGGTTAGGCTAAATTTACGTTGTCCAAATGATGACATCCAGCATAAGTTGTGGCCACAACTTATTTATGACAAAGTCATAGAAAAGACATTAAGTTGTAAGGCGTAGGAACAAGATTCTAAGTTGTGCCCACAACTTAGCAAGGCAAGGGAATGAAGTAATGACTTGTCAGTAGTATAGTAGTTAATCAACTGCAGCTGCTTTGGGCTGTCTGATACTCGGTGGAGCTGTTGCTGAGCTTCGTAAGCAAAGGCCAGTTCAGAGAGTGGGCTACAGGTTCAAATAAATGCAGGGATCAGAATGTGTTGTTGGACAGTAAAGTTGATATTTGATATGGAATTGATATGTTAGTTAGAAGAACTCTAGCCACTGTATGGATTTGTCCAGTTTCACTAGCAACTCACCTACATTTACTTTAAAGATAGACTGATTAGATGGTCCAATCAGATGTCGAATCAGAACTGGAACGAAGAAGAGAGGAAGGAAAAAAGAAGGAAGAACCACTTAATCACCTTTCACATTATGCACACAGGAATTTGACTTTCGCCTTTAACCCATCCATACAGTGAATACACACATACACACACACACACACACACACACACACACACACACACACACACTAGAAGAACAGTGTGTACATGTGCCCGGAGCGGTGGGCAGCCCTAGCTGAGCCCTGGAGCAGTTGGGGGTTAGGTGCCTTGCTCAAAGGCATTGTGGTCATGTCCTGTCAGTTCAGGGGATCTCAAGGCTGCTTCTCATTCCTTCAGGCCACAACTGCCCCCAGCTAAAATACTGGCCTTGCTCAATAATAACACTAATAACAAGCACAATAAATGCTTATTGCCCAGATAAACAGCTTTACATATAGTGGCGGTTCCATAAGTGTAAGACTTTGATTTTATGTTATAAATTCTGTGGAAGGATTCTGCTCTCTTTCTGGTAAACATTGAACATGTTAAGGCCACAAAAGTGTCATGTGTTTATTGAACTGCATCTCTTCCTTTAAAGACTCTTTGGTAGCTTAGCACATAATAGCAAAGCCCATGCTAACTCAAGTTCCCCAACTTTCCTGTCTTTAAAACAAAAAGGGACCAAACTATAGGGTTAGTTCTGATCAGGTTAGTTTGGCCCTAGACCCAAACAGAGTCTCCTAATAACGAGTATGAGCCAATACAGATCCAATCTTTGTGTTTATAAATCCAGCCACACCGTTTCCATGAGATGGGCAGCTGACTAATACTTTTAGTAAAATAGCTAATACCTGATCCATTAACATATTCCTGGACAAAACAAATCTCAAAACAAAAACAAATAATAAGAAATTCTGAAATTCACGTTCAAACCAGTAGTCACCTCTATATAGTCACAATATTATATATGCATTTAATTCAATAACAGATTTTTAATTTAGGCTTGCATTAATATGAAAATACTGGCCTTTTGCTTTCATTTACCCAATCCCACACAACCCCACTTTGAGTATGCTTCATTGGAGAGTGTGAATGCCCATTAACTAGAGGACTAATGAGTATAAAAGCTTGTTAGTGACCAAAGGGGAAGCCAGAAGAAGCAGTCTAAGCAGAAAGAGGTCAATGTCCATCACTGATTTAAGGACAGATACGTCAATACTATTCCATGCGTATTAAGTGCAATTAAGCAAAGTGGCCCATCAAAATACACACAGCTTTAGGGGTCATGCAACCATCTCAGCATGAATGCTTATTTGTGTAGCGGCTAAAGAACCCCCAGGGTACACGTTGTGCTAGCGATGTAGGCCGGATTGCAAGATGGCTTCTCTTGCTCCGGCCCATTGATCTTCCATCCGCGTTTAAATGAGTTTCAAGGGTGAAGTTTTCCGAGGCGCTTTTTTTATCTCATGTCATTTGGCAGGGCTTTCGTTGATGTCCCTCGTGGTTCCTTACACTGTACGCCTCCGGGGCCTCCGAGAAAACGGTAACGGCTGATCGATAGCTTTCCTCATTGCTTCCCTGCCCGTGTGAAATTCAGACAGGTCTTAAGAAGATAACGGTGTTGAAAAGTCACTTGAAGGTACTTGGAAACTTATTCTGTCAGGGACTGGCGACTGTTTGACAGTGAAGCTTGATGGGGCCATTTCTGCTTTTTTTCCCCCAGCATCTTCTTCTCCTAGAGCAGTTTCAGTCTAGGACTTGAGGGTTTTAGCAACTTGCGGTCTAAACATTTGCAGAAAAGAGTGAGGTTAGTGGACCCACACTCAGTATCTTGGGATCTGTGCACAGTTTGTGCCACCTGACAGTGTATGTATTGAGGAAGCACTCATCATTTCTTCCAGGCTGAGATGGAAGAAGGCATACTGGAAAAGTATTAAGTAACTTTTTTTGCT
The DNA here is from genome assembly GCF_030463535.1 of Salminus brasiliensis. Classification (NCBI taxonomy): domain Eukaryota; kingdom Metazoa; phylum Chordata; class Actinopteri; order Characiformes; family Bryconidae; genus Salminus; species Salminus brasiliensis. Next base: position 36,018,141 of record NC_132885.1, on the reverse strand, counting down.
AGACAGACAGCATTATTTTGTATATGTCAGATAGAATCACTGACATCACAGCAAATATATTCAGGTCTGAAAGGGTACACTAGGTGTTGGGTTAAGAGCAACCCAATTTGGGTCCCAACTCCCCACTTACAGGTGCTGGTCATAAAATTAGAATATCATGAAAAAGTTGATTTATTTCAGTAATTCCATTTAAAAAGTGAAACTTGTATATTATATTCATTCATTACACACATACTGATATATTTCAAGTGTTATTTTGATGCTTATAACTGACAACTAATGAAAACCTCCAATTCATTATCTCAGAAAATAAGAATATTTTGAAAAGGTTCAATATTGAAGACACCTGGTTCCACACTCTAATCAGCTATTTAACTCAAAACATCTGCAAAGGTCTTTACATGGTCTCTCAGTCTAGTTCTGTTGGCTACACAATCATGGGGAGGACTGCTGACTTGACAGTTGTCCAAAAGACAACCATTGACATCTTGCACAAGGAGGGCAAAACACAAAAGGTCATTGCTAAAGAGGCTGGCTGTTTAAAGAGCTCTGTGTCCAAGAGGCGAGAGGCGAAGGGAAGGAAAAGATGTGATAGAAAAAAGTGTATAAGCAATAGGGATAACCACACCTTGGAAACAAAACCCATTCAAAAAGGTGGGGGACATTCACAAAGAGTGGACTGCAGCTGGAGTCAGTGCTTCAAGAACCACCACGCACAGACGTATGCAAGACATGGGTTTCAGTTGTCGCATTGCTTGTGTCAAGTCACTCTTGAACAAGAGACAGCGTCAGAAGCATCTCGCCTGGGCTAAAGACAAAAAGGACTGGACTGTTGATGAGTGGTCCAGAGTTATGTTCTCTGATGAAAGTAAATTTAGCATTTGCTTTGGAAATCAAGGTCCCAGAGTCTGGAGCAAGAGAGGAGATGCACAGAATCCATGTTGCTTGAGGTTTCCACAGTCAATGATGGTTTGGGGTGCCATGTCATCTGCTGGTGTTGATCCACTGTGTTTTTTGAGGTCCAAGGTCAACGCAGCCGTCTACCAGGTAGTTTTAGAGCACTTCATGCTTCCTGCTGCTGACCAACTTTATGGAGATTTTCTTGGCATCTGCACACAGTGCCAAAGCTACCAATGCCTGGTTTAAGAACCATGATATGCCCATTCTTAATTCTACTGTCCTAAGTAGAAGCAACTACATAAGTACAATTATTAGGATTATATAAACACTGTGAGTGTTAAAATAGCACTATTCAGAGTTATTTTTAACTCTCCAAGAGATATAACTCACATATTTCTACACACGTTTCTAACACTGGCAAAAGTGTTTAATGAATTCCAGCCAGGTCACAATTACAAATATTTTAAATTTTAAATAATGTTTTGTATTTTCATTTCTTACTTTTCTTCAAACAGATACAGGTAAACATAAATACTGTAAAATGAAACAAGAATTTTGAGAGAAACAAAAAGTAGTTCTTGTGAGCTATTCTGAGAACACAGCTTTGGAGTTTCCAGGTTTCTCCTGGATGTCCCCAGCCAGAGTATAGATGTGTTCAGTTTCCATCCAGCTTACCTGCTTTAACATAATTAAGCACTGATTTACCAAACCAGGTGTTGAATGTTAACAATAAATAATAAAATAATAATAATAGACTCCAATGAGGAGAGCTTTGTAGATATTGTGATGGAAAACCATGACTTTGTGTATTAATATTTCACAGGTGCCTAAAACCTTTGAGTAGTACTATATATATATATATACACATACACACACACACATAGTATATTGCACATTGTTTTCACTTAATAGCAAGTAGTACAACATCTAGATTTCACATATGTACGTATGAGTAACATCTACATCTACATGGCTGAAGAAAAGCTAAAAAAAACTGTTGTTGCAGCAGCATTGTTTTATTCATCTTGCTCAGGTGCCTAAAAATAGCAACGATGCTTGTGAATACATCTACGCCAATGGGCATGGTGATCTCAAAATGAAGTTGTTCAAGTACATTTCTGGCGTATTACTATCTTGACCACTGAAAACTCAGGTGCGCCACTGACTGAAAACAACCTAGGCAGATGTCAACAGTCAGTCGCTATCTTGGAAGTGAATTGTCAACACAGGCACGTGTCAATGCGTGTACACCACTGCCTGCTTTGCGCCATTGAACTAGCAATCCACCAAAGTCACACCGCACCAGGTTCTAAAAGGGGTAACGGCAAGTGACATACTGATTGGTTTAGTGCACAGTACACCCAAAACACAACCATGATTAATTAAGAGACTTAGTACATGACTTGTGTTTTGAGGCTGTGCAAGGCGTATTTTTCCTGACATTACAATAGCAAAGACACACTGACGCCCAAAATCAAGCTGCGCAGTGCACGGTTGGTGGCTCACCTAAGATTGCTAAAATAGGGCCCTAAGGTCCTACAGATACATCAATAGAAACTGGTGGGGCTTTTCTCTGTTAATAGAAGTTTGTAATAACACTTTCCGCCCAGAGATAGGCCATAGGTTTTTTAAGGGGTTAAGTGAACTTAACACATAGAATCAGGCTTTTCCTTACACTGCATCAACCTGATTTTCCGATTCTGACTATTGCGTTTGTCTTTTTATGCCTAGACTAATGCACTGTTTACAGGAATACCAAAGACCACAATAGATGGACTGCAACTTGTTCCAAATGCTGCAGCTTGAGTAAAAAATATGTATTACAAAACTTATTACAGTGCACTGGCTTCCTGCTTCTTTTATAGTTGATACTTTTATTGTTTTTTTAAAGTGCTTAATGGACTTTTATTAACAATTATAATTTACATTAATAATATATGTAATAGCAGGTGCAATCTGGAAATGTACAGTCATAAGGGTCAACCAGCAGTGGCAAAAATCCCAGTCTAAAGGAAATTTTTCCCAGAATTGTGTCCAGAAGACAAAACTGGCAAACAACTTGTGAATGAAAATTGCTTCGCTTTTAGAAGTCAATGCAGGTCCTTCACCACCAATTGCTGAAAGAACACGCTACAGGATGATCCATACAATTAACACATGGAGCAGAGTGACATGCAATAAGCCTTAATTTCTGCTCAAGTACAATGAGAATTTCCTGTAGACTGGGATTTCTGCCACTGTTGGTAGACCTGTATGACCATATGCTTCCAACACCAGCAAATTCAGCTACTTCTTTCGCACTATGGTCTTTGGCATGCCCAAATACCAATCATTTTGCCAATCATTAATATCTGCTTTGCAACCTTTTTCCAAACAACCAATGAGACAACCATTTATATAGTAATAACAATTATGTAGTTTTTCTTTAGAATAGACTACAAAGAAAGTCTAGCTAGTGGGGCAATGATATTTCAGGGGTTGGAGCTGATTTACTGGTTATATGGTTATGGGTTTGATACCCATCTGCTAAGCCGCCACTGTTGGGCCCTGTAGCATGGCTGACCCTGCACTCTTTCCAAGCTGGGGAATGTGAAGAGATCAACCTCATTTATACTGCATATGTAAGTATAAAGACTTCACTAATCCTTCAAAATTGAAATTTGAAAAGAAATTTAATGTTAAATGTTTACTTTTCTCACAAAGAAAATGAGAATAAAAAAAGTGTGTGTTTATGTGTGGAAATCAGTAGATTACTATATGATTAGATGGGATTAAACAGAATTGGAAAGATGTTTAAAGCTTCATATATAATTGAACCATTATATCTTACTGAGGTGTTGAAAATATTGTCAGTACCTAAGAGCATTTATAGATACACCCAAATAATATCTGGTTAATAGTGGTCCTGTGGTCAGAAATTGACCAATGATGAATGGAGTTTAGAGTGGATGGCAAATTGTGCACAAGGACAGATACGGTACGTCAGGTTAAAACAGCAAGGCCAACGTCAAGCAGAGCAGACGGCCTGATTGAAGTCATTATATGCCTCCCCCCACTGAAAAGTAATGATTAATTATTGCCCTTGTTGAGATTCTTGACCTCCAGCACAAGGCGCCACGCTCCTATGAGACGTTTTCAGATCTGTTTTGCTCCTAAACGAATTACAGATCCCGCGATGTCTCCCAGCGAGACTTCCACCAGTCGCCCAGCGCATCTTGCTATTGCTTTTATCTGTGTCATCGTCTCTTGATCCATGCGGGCCGCACTTTGAGAAACTTTCCCCCAAAAGCCTTTGAATTGAATTTATTAGCCTAATCGCGGCGAGCCATCGGCTCCTGTATATGATTTTCCAAAAAGGGCCTTTGCAAATTAGTCTTGCCTCTCTGTAGAAATGACAAGAATGCTTACACGACATTCATTTCTTTTCCAATGGGGGGGCTGGTGGAGCACACTCTATTAAGAACCCTTCAGACTGCAAAGGGGAGAAAAAGTGCAGCCTATCAAATTATGGCTGACTGCATGCCAAGAGGTTTGAGCTGGCAATTTCGTAAAGATTTAAATGCTTGATAAAGATGTGTGTGTGTGTGTGTCTGCGTGCGAGGGATACAGTGAATACCCACTGTTGTGTTTTCTGACTATGCTATGAGTGGTTTGTTGGTATGTATTCAGTGCCATGTCTAGCATTGAGCTAACCTCAACCTGCCTGGCCATTTTATCATTTTCTTTCTCTGGCCACTTTATTAGAAACCCCTGCTTTGTCGAAATCTGTTGATGCACAATTTTAGTTAACCATTCTCTAGGCCAGTGGTTTGAACAGTGTTTTTTCAGTGTTTTATTAGGCCCAATCTCAACCTTATTCCCAGTTTGAGTAATGGAAACATCACTGACACTGATGTCTATACTAGCCTATTATTTGTTTGTTCTATCTAACACAGCTTTTTTGGAGGTACGTGATGTTTTTAGTAGTTGTATGTGCATTAGAATGTATTTATGTGACGCATGCTGGATACTGTAATGAGAGAACATGAGAACACAAAAATGTGTCCCTTTAACCTTTTAACAAGATATCATTAAATACATCAATACACAACTAAAGTGCCCATCAAGAAATGTGTACATTTGTAACATTTGCATAAAGATATGATTCACAAGGAGCTCCAGTCCACTGGTGGCACTGTTTTGCCGATCACACACCTGTCAAAAGTGATTAATAGACGGAAACTCTGAAGACATGCTTCGACATGGAGTGGTTATGTTTAGGGTTAGGATTAGGATAAGAGTCCGGATATGTTTAGCTTATGGTTAGGGTTAGGTTAACCTAATACAATTTCACTGGTTGCTTTGTAACATCCTCTATTCAAATCATTTGATTTCTGTGTGTCTGAGTTGCGTCAGTAATTTGTGCATGTGCACGATGGTCTATCTATCTATCTATCTATCTATCTATCTATCTATCTATCTATCTATCTATCTATCTATCTATCTATCTATCTATCTATCTATCTATATATATATATATATATATATATATACACACATACATACATACATACATACATACATACACACACACACACACACACATTATATATATATATATATAACATAGTTTTTTGAAATGCCTTTTGACGGCAACTTTTAACAATTGCTTATGGCTGTTAACCATAGCCCTTAGACAGGCTATGACCCGCCAGGGACCCAAAAGTGTTATTTACAAACTTCTGTTACCAAAGAATAGCCCCACCAGTTAGTATGTAAATAGCCTTCTCTGTGTTAAGGGGTTAAGCCTTTTCCTAATGCCTCATTAACACTGTCAAAGCACATAAGAAGACAAAGTTATCTGGTACTTCTTTGTATAATTTTATATAATTGTGCAATTAATAAACACATTTCTTTGGTTTCTCACAACAGAGCTGCTCTTTGTTTGACAAAATATCAAACAAAGAGCAGCCTGTCTCAATCAAGGAGATTGAGGAGTTTACAGGAGTTTACAGGGATGTGTGTAAAGACCCCAGGAACACCTCTGCACCTAGTACACATGCCAGCACAACACACACACACATCTCAACCATGCCACAATGTCAGTCTCACTGCAGTGCTGAGAATAATCCACCGCCCAAATAATATCTGGTCAACAATGGCCCTGTGGCCAGAAACTGAGCAATGATGATCCATTTTGTTCTGTACCAGTGAAAGGTTCCCCATGCTACTGGCTGCAACACAAGCACAAAGCTTGATTTAACCATCTCTGTTCGTAACAGTTGGAGAGGCTTTTTTTCCAAACATACTTTTGCTCACTGTGAGTTTTTTTAGATGTTTCTTAGAAAACGTCTGATGCTCGATTTTGTTGCGATGGTGGAGGGAAGATCTTTTTCACATGACTTATCCATTAAGGTCACATTTATGCAGATGTCACTGTACAGTTAAATAAATATAATCATAAAGCTTTGAAATTTGCACAACCATAATTGTACACAAGCTACAGACATAACAAGCTAACAATGTCTGAGACCTTGGTAGGTTATTTGTGAGCTCAAATCTCTTAAGATATAATAATAATAATAATAATAATAATAATAATAATAATAATAATAATAATAATAATAATAATTTGCACAAAATCTTTGACCTTCGATTCATTTTCTACTCACTTAATTATTCACAGAAATAAATTTTGACCAGGGGTCCCCAAACTTTTGCATGCCACTGTAATGACCTCTTATTTTGATGACCTTAATAACCTTTCAATAATTGTTTAATTCTATCCGGTTTCATCTTGTATTAAAAGCCTTACATTCAACCCCCTGTTGAGCAAGCCAAGGGTGACAGTGACTAGGAAAAAGGATGAACCCTTAAGAAGAACCAAGACAACTGCATTGCTATCAGAGTCTCATATTTGATTCCCCACTGACACACTTGCTTCAAAGTCTTTGGCCCAAAGAAGCTGTTAACAGGCAGCACATTATTGACCGTTGAAAACACAGGTCACAGATCCTGGCCAGTATTGCTGATTAGGTTCTAGTGGCAAGTGCACAACTTTTCAAGTCAAACTTTTTAAACTTGTATGTATGCTGTCCATATCCTGGGCGACAGGTCAGTGAGACGAAGCACAGCTCTACTGGAACCTTCCATATTCTGGCTGTGCTCGGACAGTGCTCGGTCCCGGTGCCGGCGTCACCTGCTGTCTTCCCGAGGAGTGCTAATTAAATTGGGAATCCAATTACAGCAATGGTAATGAAATTTCCAAATGGGGAAATTCTTAATCTGTTCATTGAGGTGTTTAATTACTAGCGGGTGTGCAAGTCACAGATAGGCCGCGCCACTGGATTTGAAGATGGGGGGGGAGAAAAGGAATAAAAAAAATTAAAAAAAAAACGTGCATGGGCCTTGGTTTGGACATGTCACCGAATTTATTAAAGAGCTTTAGCAGACCATCCTCTCACCAGGGGATCACTGCTTGACACAGGGCTAATTTGAGAGCAGGGGGAAATTGAGGAAATGAGTGAGCTGGCTTAGAAGATATGGAATAAAGAGTGGCAAAAAGAGAGAGAAAAGGGAAGCAGGCTGGGGCGTTATGGGGCTGCATGGGACAGGGGGTGTTGTTCAAACATCACAGACTTCTTTTCAAAGAAACATTGTCTTTATGGCGTGGGGTGACTCTGCTGGAGAGATAAAGGGAAGTCCCTTTAGAATTTACCTTGAAAAATGCTGGAGTTCTTCTAAAAAGATGGTTATTTTCCTACCTTTTTCAGATTACTGTAGTGCCGAGGTTCAGAGTTTGTTTTTTTTGTTTTTTTAGTTCTCCAAACACAAGAAATGAGACACAAAAGAAATCCATAGATTGCAACAGACATAGCAGGGACAGATTACCACTGGGCATAATGGGCATACCCAAAATCACTAGTAGTTGCCCATAGTGAGTTTAGTAGGCTACACCATAGGAGACAAACATACATATTTTATTTAGGTGGGTTGAGGACATAACTGAATTCTCAGACATTTGTACAATTTTATCCATTTATTTTTTTGGGATGTTGTTTATTGGGAAAACATTATCATTATTTAAGTTTCTATTACATACTTTTCTACATTTAGCTCCCATTACATTATTAAAATGTAATATTCGATGTACCATTGCTTTATGTTTTAATACATTTATTTGTCCGTTTTTTTAGTACTGCCAATTAACCCACTCATTCGTAGCTCCCCCTAGCACTAGCAATGCTCCCAACACTAGGAGGGTAAGGACATATCCTCAGATACCAGTCAACATATGTGGAAGAAAGCTCTGCCATAGGGATGAGAGGAGAGATTGTCCAGTTGTGCTCTCTCACACTCTGGTATTGACTAGCTTTTTTCTCTTTTAAACATGTTGATTGCACAGGACCCACATTTCCATTATATAATTTCTCACTCAGATGATTTTGTTACTTGCTCCCTAAAGTCAATCTTAAGATTAGTAATTATAAGAGCAGTAAACATCAACTGGTTAGAAATTCATGCTTGATCAGGTAGAAATCATGCATACAATATTATATGTTTGTTCATGCAGTAAACATGTAAAATCCTTGAAGGTGGAGAGTTACCCTTGGACTGTTTTAGAGTAGGCTGGAGAGGGAGGCTGTTTAATGTATGTTACTTGTAAGTGTAAGTGTACTTCCAATATATCTCTCATTCCACTTGGAAACACCTAATTTGTGCTTCCTCCCATTTACCACATAATGAATGTCAATAGGGCTTAAAGATTAATCTTTTTTTTTTTTTTTTTTTTTTAATGAAAATCGCATTTCAAATGGACGCAATTTTCTACATTACAGGAGCTACAATTTGAATGATCCTGCTTCCTGCTGATGACCAATCAGAAGCTGCTAATCTATTACAACTATTAATTGACAAGCAGCTTGACACTAGATGTCTGGAAAAAGCCGAGCACTTCATCTAAGCATCTAAGATGATGATGATGATGATGATTGACTGCAGCCTAAAGACTGAAGACCTAAACACCAAATTATATACAAGTCAGTTATAGAACCAAATATTCTAAAAGGCTGCTGGAGGTTTGATGCGGGGGTGGGGGATGGGGGGGGGGTCAATAAAGGAAGTACTGTAATTTTTTTTCCCACTTCAGGCACTGTGCCTGATCCTTGAGGAATTTTGACCAAATGTGTCAGAGATTTCATTAAGACCCCGGGGAACTGTGTTAGCTTGTGAAAAAAAGATCTATTATGTCCCCTGTAATATTAAAGGATGTTTGCTCTTGCAATCCCCCCCATGTCCACATGGGGCAGGTTCCAGTCGTTAAGGCTTTGCAAATCTTTTTTTAGTCGCTCATGAGGCTATGCAAGGCTCAGTGGTAATAGCCTCTGGGACACGAAGGTTTAGCAGATAAAGCTGTTCCCTGTCCCCCAAGTGAATCGATAGTTTTTTTATTGTTGCAGCTTAGCCAGTAAGAGGAGAAGGAGGAGTTGGATTTCATGGGCAGAGAGCGTTACATTTCTCCAAACAGTGCGCCTTGGTGGGCTGAGCAACAGAAAGCACACTATTCCAGCCATAGCCATGCGACACAGTGATGTAGGGTTTTAACTGATCCCTTACCACAGTCAGAAGGATGTGTTCCACCGGCATTGAGCTAGAGTGCCCAGTGTCGATGACTGTCAGTCATGTGTGCAGTTAAAAAAAAAAAACAAAAAAAAAAACATATGGCTCTTTCTACAACAGCCTTTGCCCCAAAACTATGGATCCAGCCTCTTAATGAGTCTCATAGGGGGCAACAGTGTTGGAAACAACTACCTAGGAGCGTGAGATACACTGAAAGGAGCCAAGGCTCAACAGGAGGACCCATACTCTTGATCAGCTCCCACAGTGTTGAGTTGTTGTCTTCTCACAGTGGGAAAAAATGGACGCAAACAACTGTGGATGTTTTCTCTTAAAGAAGTGCTGTTTATGGGACAACTTTGGTGGCCTAGCAGGAATTGCACAGTTGTTCTCTGTATCTTTAAACACATGTATTGAACTCCAGTTTTAGAAACTCCTATTTTTTTCACTTACTTTCTTTTGGGTTTCCCCTTTCTTATGCAAATGGATTATGAAGGTTGTGCATTGCAAAATACTGTAGCAGCCATCTAGCAACCACTTATGAATACAAGAGCAACCACCTAGCAACACCATGGCAACCACTGGGAATACCAGAACAACTGCCTAGAAACCACCTTGTAACAATTTAAGCAATCACTCAGCAACCCCAAAGTAACCCAATAGCAACCACTTTTGGCAGCTACCTTGCAACCACTTAGCAACACAATAGCAACTGTCATGGTGGGTTAGGCCAGACACGGAGGGATGAACACTCGCAGAGATGGATCCAATGCAAGTATATTTATTAACAGAATACAAGAAAACAAAACAGGGGAGAACATAGCAAAGGCAGCAAGTACAGGGCAAACGATAAACCAAATACAACCGTGACAACTCAAAGGGACAACACAAAACCCACCTGAGGCAGGTGGGACTCCAGGAGCTGAGCTAGGAGGTAGGGAATGAACGGGAAGGGAAATATAAACTTAACCCAGCAAGCAGTGCCTGGGGAAAACACCGGAGAACCAAGGTTGCGCTCGTCAGGCGCTGGGCAAACTACAAGACGGAGAAACGAGAGCTGGGGGGCCAGCCACAGAACACAAACGGCAAAGCGTAACAGACTTGCTACCAACGCGTGACCAAGAGCAGTATAGCTGGATTGAGAGCAGAAGGATACTCTCCCTTGAACATCACCCCAAGGAGTGCGCGATACAGAGGGGCTGACAGCCCCTTGACCACCTGGGATACCATAGTAACTGCCATAGCAACTAAGTGGAATACCCTGAAAAATCATAGCAAATCATAGCAAACATAGTTCCACACTAGTGCCCATTTAGAATAATCTAGCAACTCATAGGAAGTAGAAACTTCTTTAGCTGCACAACCATTCCATGTTTCATTCAGGAAATACATTTCCTGGTCCTATATATCATGCCCTAATATACACTGGGAAATACTTTTTTTTTTACATTTTTTTACTTGCTGACTTTTGCACATTCCTATAATTCCTTTTTTGAGTCCTAGCTTTTTGACCCATCCCTAGTATTTACAAAAGCATGGAGGGGAACAAAATTCAATTTTAAAATAAGGCAGGTTTAGAAGGTCAAGAGACAGGTTAGATGTTCATTCAGACGTTCATTATGAAGTCCTGCCTGAAGCATGTGATGGTGGGCGAGTCATTAAAATCTCTGAAGCAGACAGTATATGCTAGGCTTTTATCACAGTAAGGGGGAGAGTGGCACATGCAAATGGCTCCAAAGCGGTCAAGTAGGTCCAGAGGGTGAGAAGAACCACATCAGCATCCTGCAAGATCATATCATGCAGCAGAGGCATGCATGCCCAAGAGAGAGAAAGAGGTTCAAGAGCTATATTTGGAGGCACAGCTACTGTTATTCTGCCTTCAGAATGGGGTGACTAGTAGTGACCATGAAATTGCACATCTTCACCAGTAAAAATATATATAATTGGTTTCTCCAAACCTCAGCAGCAAGGGTTCTCACACTCACCAAACACACTGCACACATTACACCTGTCCTCAAGCGACTGCCAATCGCCTCCCAAAATCTTTCTTTTAACCTTTAGAACCCTACATGGCCTTGCCCCTTTCTACCTTATTGAGCTTATTCATCTATACTGTCCTAGTAGTACTTTATTAGGACTATTAGGACAGCTGTACACATGCACTTGTTGACAACCTGAAGTATACAAAACCAGCAAAGACAACAAAGCTAGCCAGCACAACTAGGCTGCAACTGATACAAAAGCACTCCCAGTACTGGTGTCTCAGTGTGTTGCTTAGCAAGTACGCTGACATCACCTCAAGGTGCCAAGCTAGCAGCTACACCTCTGTGGACATGGGCTAACTTAGCTAATAATGAGTCAAGGACAGAGTGAAAATGGCTAGATACACTTCAGTTGACTGCAGTAAATTTTGTTGGACCAACCAAATTGCCTCATTTTGGAGGGAAGCCGGTTAATGATCATTTCTATAATTCAGTTAAGGTAAAGAAAACAATTAAAGATTAGCTGAGGTTAGAAAACATACTCTGAATTTTTATGTCTAACATTCACTGTCAAGGTTGCCAGTCTTCAAGAATTGACCTTGGGACTCAATGAATTGGCTCAGGGATTTTTTAGATTAATTGTTTGAGATTTTTAGGGATTTTAAAATAAAATACGTAGTGACAGCAAATGCTCACGCTTCCATGTTGTGGTCAGATCAGAACAGGTATTATAATCTTCAAATAAATATTTCAAGGACTTTTTCTTTTTAAATCTTTAATGAACAGTAAAGGAATAGGATTAGGGCAAAGCTTCAGTCAAATGATCAGTCTGCACATGCGGTTCAGAGGCAAGATACAGCATGTGTCATCAATTAACAGAAATGTAAGTGTCTTCCGTTAAAGTCATGCAAGAGCTTCCTGGAAAAGGTTTCTAATATTGAAGGTCTGGAGCTTTTATGTTGCCATTACCACGATTGCACCTTTCTCAGTAATCCATTGTGAAGGTTCTACCGTTAAACCATCTTAAAATGTTAAAGCATCACTAGCCGTCCCATCAGGACCTGCTCTTGGAGATATCTCGGTGTCCTCAGGAGACCGTTCCCCTTTCAACCATGGCATCCCTGAAAACGGAGCTATGATCTCCCGAGAGCCCTCTTCAGACTGAATTATTCATCTCCCATTATCGCAAAGAATTCATAATTTAAGTCCATTAACAGCAGATGAGAAGAGATTCAAAAGAGGCAGCTGGCCGCATTCAGGACATTTACTCCAACCCATATAATGCCCTCTGCAGATGGAAGAATCTCTCACACCTGAGTTCACAAGATGCACCATGAATGAAAATCTGCTAAATGCTCGCGCTGCGTTGTGTGAGAAGAAGCCTTTCCATCCTTTGTTCTCCATTTTTAGTGAATGAAACTGCTGTTCATTCAAGGGCATCGAAGACAAAGCGATCCAGCTATTATGCGTGCCTAATACCACCATGCAAGTGACAGTGAGAAAGTTAACAGTAATCCTGACTCATTTGTGGTAGCGGGAGTCATTCACACTTGTCCTCTGTCGTTTCATCTTTCACGGCCTTCTACACTCCCAGCCTTTTTGTACAGTCGCTGTGAAGGTTGAACTACTTGACAGAATTGGCTCTTTCTTTATATGCTTCTTCTCCTCTTTAACACAGCTGCTTTTATCATGACATTCATTGCATGAGAAGCTGTCAGGTGTCACCCAGTAGGACTGAGGAACTAAAAGCTTACAGAATAAAATATTCTATAAATATATAACAATAAATTGTAACTCTTGCAACATACTCAATGTTCTGTAGGATTCTGGCCCTTAGTCCAGGTTGCACCATAGTTAGTTTCATGTTCAGTATCTCGGCTGTTGTCAATGGGTTTATTATTGATGTCAAGCTCAGATGACATAATAGTCAATAGGGGATCAATCACTAAAGATTTAGGTGTTTTTGATAATTATGTGACACATTATATTCAATAGCTTCAATATATTTAATCAATGCCAGTCATTAAAAATATAAGATGCATGGAACAAAAGTATTCTGACACCTGCTCATTCATTGCTTCTTCTGAAACCAAGGGTATTAAAAAAAAGAGTTAATTCTGCTTTTGTTGGAGTAACAGCCTCTCCAGGGCTTTCTATTAGATTTTGGAGCACTGCTGTGAGGATTTCAGCAACAAGAGTGTTGGTGAGGTCAGGGTGTTGGATGATTACCACCCTACTTCAACCTCCAACTCCCCAACTCCTCCCAAAAGTATTGAAAGGAGCACCATCATTCCAGGGAACACAGTTCCACTGCTCCACAGCTCAATGCTGGAGGGCTTCATTGCATATCTGTGTCAGCAATAGCTGTAACTTAAAGTATCTGAATGCATTCATTACATGCCTTCACCAAAGTTTAAAATGTTAATAAACACAAGCTACACGTAATGTGGCTTCTGTCTCAGGAATGGTCCCATATTGATGTGTTGGGCTTTGGGACTAATATGTGCTTGAACCTTGGAGAATCACCACTTGCTGCTAAATTTAACAAAAAAGGATACATAAAAGGATATATATATATATATATATATATATATATATATATATATATATATATTAGCAATCTAACTGAATACACAATGGCTAGGGGAGAGCCAGAGTAGCTGGACACTGCTTTGTGCAACCCTTGTGTTAGCGTGTAATCTTTTAGCCCTATAATCTCCCAAAATAGCAAACATATCTGTTACGGTGTGGTGTGGGGTTTGGACTCAAGTGCAGTTAAACTTTTAGCTTTATTGTTATGAAATGAAATTACCCATTTTATGGTGTGTGTGCTTGGTGAGATTGGGGACTGTCAGGCTTGAACTCCCAACCCTGGTAATGGGAGCCCAGTGTACTTCCACTGCACCACCACAGATGCGAGATGTGGCAGTATAAAACACTGGTCATAAGCAATATAGAAAAACGGCGGGAAAACAAACAAAGGAAAAACCAGGAGTGATGTTTACTCAAGCAAAAGACAACTGAAATGCTTTTCTCTTTTCACTTCAGCATTTCTCTGTTCACATCTAAAACTGTTTTCTCTTTTCACTTCAGCATTTCTCTGTTCACATCTAAAACTGTTTTCTCTTTTCACTTCAGCTTTTCGCTGTTCACATCTAAAACTGTTTTCTCTTTTCACTTCAGCTTTTCGCTGTTCACATCTAAAACTGTTTTCTCTTTTCACTTCAGCTTTTAACTGTTCCCAACTTAAACTGTTTTCTGTTAACTTCAGCTTTTCTTCACTGTTCTCACTTACACCCACTGTTACCGTTCGCCCCTCTACAAAGGTGCGACAGGGAATTGTGTTTGGCTGGGTGTATATATACAGTGCCACACAGGTGGGTCTGGTCAGCATTGATTACTGCAGGGGATTCTGGGGCTTGGAGTTTTTTGCTCCAACCCCACCAGCTTTCATACTTTGCTGGCTGGGCCCCCTGCTGTTGGCTGATGGTACATGCTGCCTGCTCACAATATCCTTTGTGATTAGCCTCTTATGACTTGGGTTAATGGGCTGTATTAAATATATATACTCATTTATTGCCAAAAGGATTCACTCACCCATTCAAATCATTGAATTCAGTTGTTCCAATCAATTAGATATGTATAATACCAAGCACCTAGGCATGCAAACTGCTTCTACAAACATTTGTGAAAGAATGGGTTGCTCTCAGAGCAGCTAAGACTGCAAAGCGTCTGATGCAGTGGTGTAAAATAATGTTGTCTTGAGTGAAGAATCACGCTTCTCCATCTGGCAATCCGATGGACGAGTCTGGGTTTGCCTGTTGCCAGGAGAATGGAACTTGACTGCATTGTGCCAAGTGTTAACTTTGGTGGAGGGGGGATTATGATGTGGGTTCGTTTTTCGAGTTGGTTTCGGCCCCTTAGTCCACACACATGGACAAAATTGTTGGTACAAAACCCACAATGGTCACAGAAATAACTTAAATCTGACAAACGTAGTAATGAATAAAAATGCTATGGAAATTAACCAGTGAAAGCCAGACATTGCTTTTCAACCATGCTTCAACAGAATTATTTTGAAAAATAAACTCATGAAACAGGCCTGGACAGAAATTATGGTACCCATAACTTAATATTTTGTTGCACAACCTTTTGAGGCAAATCACTGCAATCAAACGATTCCTGTAACTGTCAGTGAGACTTCTGCACCTCTCAGCAGGTATTTTGGCCCACTCCTCATGAGCACAATGCTCCAGTTGTCTCAGGTTTGAAGGGTGCCTTTTCCAGACGGCATGTTACAGATCCTTACAAAGATGCTTAATAGGATTTAGGTCAGGGCTCATAGAAGGCCACTTCAGAATAATCACATTTCTCTCTAGAATCCCTTGATAGTCTTGAGATTTCATTGTACCCTGCACAGATTCAAGACACTCTGTGTCAGATGCAGCAAAGCAGCCCCAGAACATAACAGAGCCTCCTCCATGTTTCACAGTAGGGACACTGTTCTTTTCTTGATATACTTCATTTTTCCTTTTGTGAACATAGAGCTTATGTGCCTTGGCAAAAAGTTCAATTTTTGTCTCATCTGTCCATAGGACATTCTCACAGAAGCTTTGGGGCTTGTCAACATGTGGTTTGGCAAATTCCAGTCTGGATTTTTTATAATTTGTTTTCAACAATGGTGTCCTCCTTGGTCGTCTCCCATGAAATCCACTTTGGCTCAAACAACTATGGATGGTGTGATCTGACACTGATGTTCCTTGAGCTTGAAGTTCACCTTTAATCTCTTTAGAAGTTTTTTGGGCTCTTTTGTTACCATTCGTATTATCCGTCTCTTTGATTTGTCATAAATTTTCCTCCTGCGGCCACATCCAGGGAGGTTGTCTACAGTCTCATGGATCTTAAATTTCTGAATAATACGTGCAACTGTAGTCACAGAAACATCAAGCTGCTTGGAGATGGTCTTATAACCCTTACCTTTAACATGCTTGTCTATATTTTCTTTCTAATTGCATGAGACAACTCTTTCCTCCAATTCCTTGGTCCATGTTGAGTGTGGTACACACCATGTCACCAAACAGCACAATGACTACCTGTAGCCCTATATATAGTCCCACTGACTGATTACAAGATTGTAGACACCTGTGATGCTAATTAGTGGACACACCTTGATTTAACATTTAACATATATATATATAAACACAATACTTCAAGTAGTTGGATCTCCCAACAACCCTCTGCCCTCATCCTTCCTCCTCTTCTTAAATGAAATTTAAATTTAAATTTAAATTTAAATTTAAATCTTTCTTTTCTTTTGTCCAAACCAGACTTTTGTGTACCGTTACTCCCCTAGTTATGCCAGATTTTCTTTTGAATGAGGAAACAACAGTGTCTGAGGTTCACAATATGTCAGTTCCATGTACCAAACTCTCATTATTATTTCAGAGTAAAATAGACAGGGAGGCGACAGGGCTATACTGCCCACACACCCATGTTTGAGTAACATTAAATTAAAAGCTTCTCATGACATTAAATGACATTAAATGACATTCAGTTTAAAGGCTTTTATTAAATGTATTACAAATTCTAGAAGTATTTGGAGTTTACAGTCCATATAATAATAATTATTATTATTATTATTATTATTATTATTATTATTATTATTGTTGTTGTTGTTGTTGTTGCAAATTTTTAAACCTCTTTTTCCCGTTTGTTTGCCTTATTAGCCTGGCTCATTTTCACCAGTCCTCTCTTTTTCCTGTGCTTTCTAGCAGCACCCCTCTCAAGTGAGTGGCAAGTAGCCAGAGGTGCTGTTATTTTTACTGCCATCGATAGTTTTCCATGCTGCCTGCAAGCCATGGTGACAGCTGATTGGCTGAAGGAGCAGCTGGCAGCTGTGTGAGCAGTGTGGCGGGGCACAGTGGCGCTCGTGCAACTAACCGCGTCAGAGTTCAGGTTGACTTAATGTGACGGTTCTGCACTGTGGGCTGGAGGGGTTGAGAGAGAGTAAGAGAGATACAGCACATGCCCAATCCCTGTATCTATTCCAAACCTTAACCAATCCCACCTAGCACTCATCCAATCATAGGGCTGCACAAAATACCATTTAGCATCGTCCTCACAATGTGTGCATGTGCAATGGTCACTTCACAGGACATGCAATGGTCATGTAGGGCAGATTAAATGCTACATCCTACAGACCTGTCTAATATTATTCAGATCCTTTATTTCAGATTTAATGCATCTCACAGATGAATGGCACATGTCCCGGTCATTCATAACAGGACTTATCAGACCAGGTGACCTTCTTCCATTGCTCCAAGGTCCAGTCCAGATGTAGACTGTGCACTGTGTGTTGCTGCGCAGCACTGTGTGTTGTGAGGTATTGCAGGCTCAGAGGCTGCCACTGTTGGGCCCCTAAGCAAGGCTATTAACCCTCTCTGCTCCCTGTGTGTGTGTATGTGTGTTTGCTCACAAGTGTGTTCACTGCATGGATGGATTAATGGCGGAGGCCAAATACCATCTGTGTCCAGCATAAATGGTAAATATGGATGCCTTTGTTTGGTCATTGACTATTAACTGTCTTGCATTCATCCCAGACATGAGCAGCTGTTACGGGACAATTAACATCATCTATGATTCACTTCATCTATGGGTGGTTGTAATGTTTATGCTTATCCCACAGCCTCACCCATTCCCACCAAGTTCTGAGGAGTGGTTTAAGCTAGACTGCTTTTTTTTAATAAGGCCCAATGCAGGGCAGCCAATCAGAACAGAACTAATGTATATAATTCAGTCATAAAGGCAAAGGAACAATATTAGCCTGATTGATTCTAAGGGTTAGTAAAAAGTTTGGGAAATGGACATGTTGAGTTATGACTGTTGTGGTACATAAATCCACCTACATGTTATAAGAGGACCTGAGGGAAAATATAAAAAAGCTGAAAATTGTAGAACATCCTTCTACTTCTACATTAGAAAGCTTGCTTTCTGGGTTCAGAAAATCTCAAAAGTTTAACTATTGGGTCAACAGGACCACCCAACCACTCAATTCATCACATTGATCCTCAAAGGTGATATCAGATACAACATGGACCCAAAAGAGACCATGGCCCCATTTTCTGGTTTCACTTACATGCCTACGATACCCAAGAAGGGCATTAAAGATTCATTTTCTTTTTCTTAGCAAATAAACAGCTGTAGAAGGTGCAGAGTGATGCCAGCCAGCGGTTTGTTCCCCCAGCTGGCCGTCTGTAAATCAGAGGGAAAATAAAACACGGTTTGACTGCAGAGCACGACCTATCAACTATCGCAGCAAATCAATGAACAAAATAATGACTAGGGTTAACTGGTTGAATTACTCTGCTTTTAAGCAGGTTATGAATAATATCTTGTTTGCGGAATTGTTGCAGAATAAAAAAGCAG
Source organism: Salminus brasiliensis (assembly GCF_030463535.1). Taxonomy (NCBI): domain Eukaryota; kingdom Metazoa; phylum Chordata; class Actinopteri; order Characiformes; family Bryconidae; genus Salminus; species Salminus brasiliensis. Next base: position 35,999,239 of record NC_132885.1, on the reverse strand, counting down.
TTTGTTTTCCCTCCACGTCGCTGTTTTGTTCCATTAAAGAGAAATTAATTGCATGAGGCAACAAGGAAAAGCTTCAGTTTCAAGGTCATTGAGATTACTGGCGTCATATGCTATAATAACTACTGGGTGTAAATACTTATATGAGTTTGTGCAATGTAAATCAGTGTATCATTCATAATCTGAAAGAGTTCAATCAATGCTGCCACCGCCATGCTGCACGTTAGCCCAAACCTTCCAGTTGACCTAAGAGTCTCTCACATGTCTTTGGGAGAACTGCAGTCAAGATTTGACTCTCTTTGGCGCTGTCATAAAAGCTCTGACTGGTGAACACTTTCATATGCAGAGTCTCTCAAAGTATCCCAGCAGCTAAAGCTTTTAACACCTTTTAAAGGAAAAAACAAACAAACCAATCAACAGACGCTGTGAACGGTCATAAACATGAAAGATGCAAAAGCCCAGACAACTAACACAGAAACAAAGGGACCATATATACACAGACACTGACAAAGAACACCTGAGGAAGATAACAAGAGGGCAGGGCAACAAAAGAGGCACACTTGGGAACACTAATGCACTAATGGCAAGGCGGGGCTAGGGTGGAGATAAAGGAGGAGATACGAAGACAAACAAAACCAAAACCTGAAGAGCACATGGGACCAAATGGAAACCAAAATAACTGACTAAAGGAAAAACAAAAGAAAATAGATCAGAAGGGCACAAACAGGACAAATCGTGACACTCCTGATAAATCATTTTCTATTTATGATTTAGGAACACATTTGAAAGTAGGATTTATTTGGGTTTTGGCAGGATTTTTTATTTTCTAACCTAAATATAAAAAGAGGATTGACAATGGCACTTGTCAGTGCAATACCTAAAAATCTAAAACAAGACTGAGAGGCAAGTCTGGAAGAAATCCAGCAAGTGAGTCATAGCCAGCTCTGGAAGAACCTTAGGGAGTGTCTCCAAATGCCTGCATCGTCAAAACCTTTGATATCATGGTGTGTTTAATTAGCAGTTTAAGCATCTACTTCATATAAAATACATTTTTGGGTGCAATTTCACATCAGCAAAAATGCATTAAAATGTTCTCTGGCAGACGCTACTACATTTAGCTTAGACAGTTCAAGATAAAGTTAAGACTCCAAATATAATTATCTGTGTATTGTGCACATTCACATTTTCCAAAAAAAACAAATGTTTACTGAAATGAACTGTTCAATAGGCTTCATGATACTGACATAAGCCTTTCATGGCAAGTAACATAAACCTACTTAATCGTTTGGACATCTTGAACGTCAAGATTTTTGACATTATTGGCATCATATATGAAAACTATTGAGCATGAATGCTAATGTAGCTTATGCAAAATAGGTCAATCACTGGCATTTGTCAATGCTACACATAGAAATCTGCAGACAGCCGATAGGCAAGCCCAGAAGACGTCCAGCAATTGAGCCATGGCTGGCTCCGGAGGAACCTTAGGGAACGTCTTCAAACGCCCACATCATTAAGGACTCCCATGCTGCGGGGAGACTCAAACACTGCTAGCCCCCTGAGATGTGACCTTCCCACTGATCCCCAGGCAACCCTCCTTCATTACCCCCTGCTAGCCATACACAGGCAGCACTGCACCGGAGCGAGACTTTTTCCTTATAATGAAACCACAGGGCTCCAGTTGCCATGTCAACTCCCCCAGTATTTTCTGCAGGGGATTTTGCCAGCCAGGGCAGGAGATAGCTGGCTGCGAGGTGATGAAATCATTTAGAAAATGGCGCACGGCCGTAATCGAGGCAAAAAAGAAAAAGACGTAGCTGTTGTTATCAAGGTCGACTGTGGTGATGACACCAATAATGATAACATGAGCGCTGTGATACAGTCCCAAAAGTTTAGGTAGGATTACAAGTCAACAAAAAAATATAAAAAATGTTCTAGTAGATGCTAGTTCGAAATGTTATGTTTCAAGACCAAGTCCTGTTCCATGTGGGTGTAGACTGGTTACAGTTTCATTTTCCATTTTCTGTGTTGCTAAATCGGAAACGGGAAGTGCACCGCATACTTGCATAATTGAAAGTGCAATTGCATAATTATGCAAAAATTTCATATGTCATCATCTGCAATACAACTACAAGGTTAACTTACAGTAGCCATAATTCATCTTGTATAATCTGCGTGCATAAATTTGATAGTTAGAGTATACAAAATAATGTTGACTTAAACATTATTTGACTTCAACTCAGTTTTACGTGTCTGATGACTTCGTCATGCGGTTAGCACTATGCTAATGGATAGCTATAGTCGTTAAAGTCACAGAATCATGAACATAGTCTAGCACAGCTAGAGCATCAACTTTTGAAACAAACACCCTTGCAGTAATTAGCATTACCTTAGTGTCCTGAGTGCTAGCGTTGCAGTAGCAATGTTGCATTAGGCCCGTAGCCAACCTAATTACGCTACAGTGCACTAAAGTGTACTTATCGCCACACTAATGATCAGTGCTATAGTGGCTGAGTTGCTCTACCTGCTTAAACAGTTTCCTTAACAGCAGTATGACCATTAAACCCCATTAATTTTTGCTACTGAAAATCAAGCTCAAATATGGGAATAATGCTGACTACTGAATGAATCAGGGCTTTAATGATCTATGGCACTGCAAGGAGCCATGTAGCATAGTATAAAAAGATAAAAGTGCACATATTTGTCACTGTACAGTGTGGACTGTACAGCGAAATGTGTCCTCCGCATTTAACCCATCTGGTAGTGAACACACACTCACACACACACACATGTGTTAGGGGCAGTGAGTACACACACACACCCAGAGCGGTGGGCAGCCAACTCCAGCGCCCGGGGAGCAAAGAGGGTAAAGGGCCTTGCTCAAGGGCCCAACAGTGGCAGCTTGCCGAGCCCGGGAATCGAACCCACAACCCTGTTATCGATATCTCGGCGCTCTAACCGCTGAGCCACCACTGCCCCTGTAGCCACCACTGCCCCTGGTAAGCTAAAATAGCTTACCATAACATAGTTTTGTTTTTGGCACTGAACATTGTAGGTTTTTTTTGTAATTATCCTTACCTGAGTCTTACCTGACAGTCACTGTCTTCTCAGTGTCCTCTCACTGTCTTCTCAGCATAGTGTGTGGTTACCTAGCTGAAGAGATTGTTGTCAGGTTAGTTTTTAGCCCTGTAAGGATACTCAATTTTTCTTCCAGCTTTAGCTTCCTCACTCACCAACCGACTTTTAGCTCCCCTTCTGCGGACACTGGCACAGCCACGGTCACAAGGCCTGCTTCTTGTAGCAGCACGTTTTCCTATTTGATCAATTTGATCTATTACAAGAATGGTTCTTGATAGAACCAAAAAAGAGGTTCTTCTATGGCAATATATTGTCTTTTTAACCTTCCCTCCCAAATTTTAGATGGCCAATTACCCAACCCACTCTTACCCTATCATGTGTAAGTGTAACCTAAGGGCAGTCCAATTGTGCACTCTCAGACTCCAGCTGCTAATGGCAAGCAGCTTGATCCAGGATTTGAACCAGCGATCCTCTGGTCACAGGGGTGCCCCAATATAATGTTATCTTGTCAGTGCTGCTTGTTAAAACATTATCCCAGGCTTATGGGTATGTTATGAAGTCTCTCTGTAGAACTTGATATAACTGTTACCATTCATTTTAAATGGTAATGCTGGACAAATAGGACAAATCAGCATAATTCAGCAAAAAGCGTCCTGCAGTGACTTTAAACGAACATCTAAATAAACACATTCCTCATTTTCCACATTTCTCAGTTTCAGAATTTTATGTTACTTACATTCTGCTTTCATGTGGAGGGAATGAATTGAAATATTTAATAATGGCTTGAAAGACCCTTAACATAACTAAGGCTATGCTAAAATATGTCTGCATGAAAGAATCATCTAAAAAAAGTACCATATTTACAAGCAGATGTCAATGATGTATCATTAAAAGCACTGAAACCCTTCAGAGTTTTACAGCTTTCTCCCATACCTCCTCACTGAATAGTCTTAATTATGGCTTCATACGGGGGAGCAGTGAGTGTGGAATAGGTTGTTACAACAGCCATAAGTGCCAACGGGAGATAACCCAAAGTCCACTGCCCCCGGTGGAGATACTGAGTTATATGTACAGTATGTGTGTTAATGATACTCGACTGGTGAGATCAGGAAAAACAGGGAAAGAGCTGTTGAAGTGAAAGCTTTTGGGAATGATATGGGGGGATGAGAAACACAGAAAAGCGGTGGTGCAGAACACGATTTCAAAAGGTGACGCTTGAATGGAGGATATTATGTAACACAGGGGAAATTCTCATATAGGACCAAGTGCAGGAAGGAGAATTTAATTGAGTTCTGTTCATTCCCACCATTCATCTTTATTGTTTGAAGAGTTTCAGAGAAGAATTAGGCTTGAATGTTTTTCATATGCAATGTATATTCTATATAGGTCATGGTGTGAAGATTATTATGCTTTGTTTTGATGTATACATCAATTTTTGAATCAACAGGATGTCTCGCTTGCTTCTCTTTTAATGTAAAACTTCACACAGTCTGTGCAGCATCCAGAGAATAGGCTGTTCATGTTTCAGTTTTCTTTCTTTTAAATATACTGTTTGTGTGTTCTTTTAATTATGTTTTAATTATAACTCTTATGTCCTTTGTTTTAATTCAATGTTCTTAATTCTCAAGGTTTTATTCATCAGATATCTAAATGTTTTCATAAGCTTTTTTAGCTCCTTGGAGCTTTTAAAAAGTTTGCTAGCTCAGATATTAAAAGCTTTTATAGGTTGGTATTATGTCAAAGTCAGATTTTAGTCAGTTACTGCTGCATTTAACAGGTAAAAGGGTTAACTGTGTTGTTCTTCCTCACTTGCTAGAAAGAACTTGCGTGCATCTGAATGTTCTCCTAAGCTCTTCAGCACATTGGATACACTAAGGATTGATTAACAGTTTAAAGGTTGCTCTTTCTTACTTACTGCTGAAAATGGTTCAACTACACCTAAATGTTAAAAGCTTTATTAACTCCAGGAGGTTTTTCAGAATTTCAACCCCTAGAGGTATTACAGTTTAGCTAGAACTGGGTATCCCAAGGATCAACTCCTGGAGGTTTTAAAATGATGCTAGTATGGGGTATCCCAATAAGCTTGCCATGCCTTGTTGATTAAAGAAGGCGACAGCTATAGCTACCAGTGTTATGGTGGTGTCTGGGGCATGCAGTGTTTAAGTGGGTAGACCACTTAAATCAGTTAATTACCTAAATATAAAAAATATATATTTTTTGGTGCCTGATGTTAAATCCACACTGCATAGATTACAAAGAATGTGAAAAGTTAGACTTGGTGTATGTTTATGTCAAGCTAGAATCGTCTGGAATTAAAGGAGCTAACATTGGTCTAAACATCTTGTGTACAGGACATATGATTATAAACCTAGCTTCATATACTACAAGACAATTTGGAAATTAAATTTCAGGACAGGAAAGGAAGAGTTGTGTACTTAGACACAGCTGAGAGCTGATCTAGCTTTAGAGTTTTATCTCATTCAGGAGATTACATTTTTACAGAGTGCTTTTTCACACAGCTCAGACATCCGTAACTGAATTTGAGATGCTCTTGAGCTGCTTTTTGATTTGATGACTAGTGCTGGGTAGCAAGGCTAGCAACAGCTTTTTCCAAGACATATAAAACACCACTGCATTGTAACTTGTCACTGGGCAACTGAATTCAGCTGAAGAAGAATGCTAACCACTGATTGATTTGTCAGCTATAAGTGATGTTTTTTAGCATCGTGCTGAGAGATGATGAGGAAAGAGAAGGTCATCCTGTGCATACAAAGAATGATTATGGAATCTATCTTGCATTATTCCAACGTTTGGGCCAGTGCTATCCTTTTGCCATTAGATAAAAAAGCACTCTAGTTGCTGGGATGCAACCACTCTATCATCTTGGATATCACTGTGCCAACACCAGTGACAACCGTAATTGGTAAAAGATTATAATTTTAAAAATGTATGTATTTTCAGAGATAACAAGTCTGAAGTTACAGACCTGCAATGCTCTCTAGGACAGACAGGTGGGAAACATGTCCCTCCAGAGATCAGGCAAGCTAACACCTTCACTCTGGGTCTGTAGTATTCCTGTGAAACAGCAGAACTTCTACCATCCATGTAATAATTATTGTAGGATGCTACTTGAGTCCTCAGAAAGCTCTGTTCTTACATATTGACATCATGATTTCTTTACACATCTGTCTCAGTCTCTCTTGTTTTCTTTCTCTGTCCTGGACTGCAGTATTTTATTTACAGCAGCTACAGCAGTGAGTAGGTCATATATCTGCATATGGAAGCTTTAGTAAGATGTTTTAAGAATATCTGACCTACCGACTAGAGGAGCACAGTGGTATCGGAATCTTATTGGCAGTTAAAGCTTAAATAAGTTATCAATATTTATTTCAGCTGTAACCCTAGAGAAATACATGTCAGGCTTTTCTTATAATGCTAACCCATGCTGTTGCAGTGCCAGTACTTTTAATCATGAATCTGAATCTGCATCAGCAGATATGTACATGAAAAATATTAGACCTGCACACAGTTCCTATATTGGTTCATCCCTGCTACTTACTGCTGCTTTTCAGGATAGGCCATCAAGTTATAGTAGTAAAGTTGTCCAAATGTTATTGACTAATGTTTCATGACACTGAAGCACCTGTTTGTTTTCCTAATACATATTCAGAGTCCTGATCATAGAAAACACTATACTGCATTAGTTTTAACCCCTTAATGCAGCAAGGCTTATTACACATTAAGGTGTAAGTAACTACAAGGACTTCTGTACAAACTGGTGGGGTTATTCTTTGGTAACAGAACTTTGCAATAACACTTTTGGCCATAGGTTGTTTGGGGGGGGGGGGGGGGGGGGTCATTAAGTTATTTGCTCCCTCAAGACTAAAGTAGGGAGCGATGCCCTTCCAATCCTAGCATAAAGGCTGGAGCACAATACCATGGTAGTAAAACTGCTAGAACAGTGAGATAACTACAGCAGTGTTGCTGTAGTAATTTTCTGTATTCATATGTTTCACCCTCCTTGGCTTGTCGGATCCAGTAAACCATGTTTTTTCTGCCAAATTCAGGTTGTTTTTTAAATTGCAGTCATGGGTGAAAATGTGAAATTCATAGAAAGTATTGTTTTTGGGGTACTTTTGAAATGTACCAAAAGGGTATTGATACTAATTCTGGTGTCAAAAAGTTGGCAAACTAAGGGCAGGTAGTCACATACAGTAACAGAAGAGGCATAAGAGTGGGAGGTTTGTCTGTCTGATCTGATCATAATATTACATATAAATGACAGCAGTGAATAGCGACACATGATCTATTTTACCTATTGATTTTTCTGGCAGTTTCTAAAAACAGTTTTAGTAAATTACAGAAACCAATCACAGCAGACTTGAATTTACTGTTTGCTGTTTTGATTCCCCCTGCTGGGATTGCTGTAACCGATCCTAAAAGGCGCTAAAGATTGTTTTAGAGACTGATTGTGGATATTTTTCAACTCAACAGCAAAAAAAAAAAAAAAACACCCCTCCTTTCAGTGCTCCTTCAGAAGTTCTGCCCCATCCAAATTCATGCATACGTATTGCAAAGCTAATGACCAAGGTAAAAGGCAGCAAACACAAATACCGCATCCAAAACACACCAGCCTTGTTCAACTTCTTTAATGCGGTGTTTGCGCGCTGACCACTGGCCTCATTCAACACTGAGCTGCATTGGTACCACTCCGGCTACCAGCCTCATACAACATTGCTACATAGGTGGTAGCATGCTGGCCACCAGCCTCGTCCAACATCGCTACCAGGGTGGTACCATGTTGGCTACTAGCCTCATCCATCATTGCTACTGCGGTGTTAGCACATCGACTACCGACCTCGTCCAACATCATTACCGCAGTGGTACCACGTCAGCCACAATCCTCGTCCAACATCGCTACCAGGGTGGTACCATGTCGGCTACTGGCTTCATCCATCATCGCTACCATGGTGTTACCACATCATCTAACATCCAACTAGTGTTACCTAGCAAAGCATTTGAATTATATATGAATCCAAATAATTCACTGTGTTAGTATACATCTTTTAGGTGTTGGTAGCTTAGTGATAATTAATGTCAATTTAATGTATTTAATTATCTACAAAGTATCTACAAACATTCCAGTTGACTATTTATTTACTGCTGTAAATATTCCCACACATTTAAAACTCTTATTAAAGACACCATAGAGTGCATTTATTCAGTTTTGATGTTGGGTTTTTTTGTATTTACAATCCTGATATTGGTTAACATCACTGTGACAGCTCACAAGAGCCACATAGCATAACTTAGCTTTCAGTAACAAAAGCATTGTAATTATTTTTCTAATTAATCATGAGTCCTTAGCCTTTACTTTGCCTTGCGCTTCTTTTGAGCTCCCTCTCAGCAAACACAGGAAAAGCTGTGGTCACAGGGCCTGGTTCACGTAGCTTGTTGTATTACCATAACTAGCAGAGTCTGGAGGTGATGTAACAAAAGTACCATATTCTCCTGAAGTTGCTGTTTTGTTTTATCGCTTCACCAGCTTTCACCAGGCCTAGAAAAGCTTTCGCTAATGGGCTGGGTACATGGGAATTTGTAAATATTAGTAAATATTTACTAATATTTACATTGTTTTCTTAAGCAAATTCATCAGTCTTGCATGAACAATGGGAGTTGTGTTGCGATCCACTGTTAAGAAGGTCATTATTATATGTGGACTTCATCAGAATTGTAACTTGTAATTAACTTGTGTAACTTGTGTTAAATTGTAATAATAATAATAAAAATAATATGAAAGATAATAATTATGAAGTTCTAAAACATAATATTTTAATACATGTAAATATGTAGGATATATGTAAATATAAAACACCTAGCATTAAAGTTAATAACTAAGCCAAATAGCCACATAAAGTTACTGAGGAGGAATATGCAGATTCACTGTATTTGTCTAATGCTTGAGCATAGAGAATACAGCTGTCATGATGTCTTATCCACCTGAGAAACCCTCGCTATTAAGAATTCTCCCCCCTCTGGGAGGGCTCTGTTTATATTCTTTTGGGTTACACCTACATGCGCGACGTGCACAAACACCTGCAGCCTATCCTGGACTCATTAGCGCTCTCATTTATACTTCTGTATTTCTGCATTCCAGCTGTGAAATCTCTGCTACAGTTCTGGGCCCTGTTAGTTTGTATGTTGTTTCTTAGTAGTGACCTCTTTTTTGTTTGTTGGATTTTGTTTTATAGATTTACCTGAGCTTGCTCAATCATCCCTGCCTGAGATTTGGAACGCTCTGAAATAAAGCCATTCTTTACATGCAGGCTGCCCCAACACCACCATTACAACTACAGCATGTTTAGGAATCTAAATTCAAAAAGCATTATGTTATGTTATTTACAGAGCCCCCAAGGTCACATGGTGGTTGTTTTAAATAAGGCATGGCCACAAAATAAGATGTTGAGGCCACAAATTAAGTTTCTAGTAAACACAAGAACTACACAGATTATCTACTGGCGACAGGGTCATGGTCCCATTAATGCAATCCATGGATGCCTCGCCTCACAACCTTCAGAACATAAAGGATCTGTTGCAAAAGCCTAGATGCCAGATACCACAGAATATATTATTATATATTATCCATATTTTATTTAATGGCCTCAATATCTTATTTAATGGCCTCTATATATAATCTTCTCGCCTCCATATATTATCTTGTGGCCTCCATATACTATCTTGTGGCCTCCATATATTATTGAATGTCCTCCATGTGTTATCTTCTGCCCTTAAATATATTATTGAATGTCCTCCATGTAGTGTCTTCTATATTGTATTTAATTGCCGCCATGTATCATCTTGAGGCCTCCATGTGTTATCTTGTGTCTTCAATATATTATCTAGTTGCCTCCATACATTACCCTCTGGTCTGCATTTATTATCTTGTGGTCCCAATATATTATCTTGTGGCTTACATGTATCATCTTTGACCTCCATGTATTATCTTGTGGCTCACATGTATCATCTTTGACCTCCATGTATTATCTTGTGACCTCTGTGTATTATCTTGTGGCCTTCATGTATTATCTTGTGACCTCTGAGTATTATCTTGTGGCCTTCATGTATTATCTGATGGCCTCTGTGTATTATCTTTTAGCCACAATGTAGTATTTTGTGGCCTCAGTATATTCGTTTAATATATATTCAGCATGTATTATCTTGTGGCCTCAATATATTATTTAATGGACTTCATATATTATCTTGTGGCCACACTGTAGTATTTCGTGACCTAATATATTTGTCTAATATACATCCTTTCTAAATAAGAATAAAAATGATCAAATAAAAACTATATTTCATCCATTGATCTTTTTTTTGATGTCTTGATCTTCTGTCAACTTATGCCACAATGGTTATAAAAACCTTTCCTTTTTCTGTTTATTTACCACCATTTATCATCACTGATGTACTTATTAGTATTTATACCCACACGCACATCAGACTTTCAGTGGCTGACAATGGAAAGAAAAGAGCATCCGGTCACACACGTAGACTACATCACATGTAGGCACGCTTGTTCTCCCTTGACAAAAGAAGACTAATGAAGAAACAGATCTTGGTACAATACATGAGAAACACCCTCTCCCTCTCTCTCACTTACACACACACACACACACACACACACACACTCATACAATGTATGACTCACTCCTTAAAAAGCACTAATGCATCCACAAATCGAGCGCAGATTTGAAGGTTTCTTGTGAGTGCAGACATTAACACATCCTCATTCATCACTTTATTAACATGCCAGTTTATAACACAACCTTGAACTGTCAAGGAAGCTTGAGCCTTGTATATATACACTCACTGAGCACTTTATTAGGAAGACCTATACACCTACTCATTCACCTACTCTTTTCTGCCAATTGTGTGACAGGATAATGCATACAATCAAGCATAGACAGCCAACAACTTCAGGCAATGTTCACATCAGCCATCAGCCCAGGGGACAATTTTGGTGCCAGAAGGGCTGATTTCAGTAGTCTTAGAACTGATGATCCCCTGGGATGATGGGATTAAGAAATGGTGAATGGTGAAATAAAGCAAAACAAAAATGTCTACAGTCTACAGTAGGGTTACAGTAGGATACAGTAACTGAGATAACCACTGCACGGTACAGTTATGGTGGTCATTTCAGAAAGCACAATACGTCCAACCTTCAGCTGGATGGGCTACAACAGTAGAAGACCACAACAGGTTTCACTCCTGTCAGCCAAGAACAGAAAGCTGAGGCCGCAGCTTGAATCCATGGACCCAACCTGCCTTGTGTCAACTGTCCAGGCTCATGGAGGTGGTGGAATGCGGTGGTAAATGTTTTCTTGATATGAGTCAGAGCATTGATTCCCTCATGACCACAGTTTACACATCTTCTAACTAATGTCCAGCATGATAATGCACCATGTCACAAAGCAAACCTTGTCTCAAACTAGTTTCATGAACATGACGAGAAGTTCAGTGTTGTTCAGTAGCCCATCACCGGATCCCGTCACCGGATCTGAATCCAATGAAACAGCTTTAGGATGTGGTAGGACAGGAGATCCGCAGCATGAAAATGCTCCTGAATAATTTGCAGGAATTGTTTCCAACAATCTTGTGGGATGTAGAATTGAGAATTAATAACCAGTATGAGTACAGTCTTCTTAATAAATGTTCAGTGAGTGTACTATGTTAAAAGCATATGTAATACACATGTAGTATAGACCTCCCTCTATAGGTCACATTCACCAGAAGTGAAAGGCACTGAAGAGGGCTATTACTGCATCATTAGCTACTGCCATTTGAAGGTAGAATGGGGACATTTTAGCCAATAACAAATGAAGCTTTAAATATTCTAGCTTCATATTTGCATATATATATATATATATATATATATATATATATATATATATATATATATATATATATATATATATATAATAGCAAATTAATTGCTTATAAATACTGGTAATTATTTTTGAGCATGTAAATTTATTTGAACACTGCTTTTTTATTTATGAGGAACCTACTGCTGCCTAGCGACCTGAATTACAGATCCATTAGCACAGGGGTAACCGTTATCGATGAAGACTGAAGAGTTGTCTATGAAACGTGATACTTTAATCGAATGATTTTCCCATAACATCCCCCACATTAATGATATCATGTTATCAATACTCCTCGCATCCCCCCACCCTTCCCCCAACCAACACACACACACACACACACACACTTATCCATACAAGACAAGCCCTAAATTAAAGTTGGACGTCAGAGGGGAGACGCTACTTTGTTTATCCAACCCGCTTTACGACAAGCCCCGCCTCCCGCACGAGCGCTTCCATACCACCTGCGATACGATAGGCCACTTCCGTCCCTCCTCCTGCGCACGGATTGGGTAACAGTCGGGAGGACTAAGCTAGTAGCCAACCCCACCGCAGGAGGCGTGGCCTTTCAGGACTACGGGTGTGGAAAACAACGTCGAAACGCTGGATCTTCGCATATGTTCCACCAATCAGCCCTCTCGACCAATCAGCGCTGCGGCAGACTCTCTCCGTCCCCGCCTTCAGAGGGCATGTGATCAGGAGGGCGCTGGAAAAACGGGTGCTCTCGTGCAGCGCGCTATTGTGGGAGCGAGCGAGACGAAGTGTGTGAGTGAGTGCGTGCCTGCGAGCGAGCGAGCGAGCAAGACATCGAGCGGGAGTCAGACTGAAGAGCCTGTACACACACACACACACACACACACACACACACACACGCAGACGGACCGACCGTGGATGTTACGGAAAACTTCGGCGGATGGAATTGTGTTTTGGGCTCGTGCGCGTTCCCCTCCTCTGTCTGCTCTAGTTGTTTTATTTTTTCTTGACAGTTTTGCACTTTCTGGACATCTTCGTCATCCTCCTCCGCCTCCCCTTCTTCTTCTTCTTCTTCTTCTTCTTCATCATCTCATCCCTCTCGGCTCGGGTGGACCCGAGCCTCTCCCCATGGGCCAAAGTCTCCTCCGCGGAAAATGCCCGCGTGTCGGTGTGTAAGCGCTCCGCGTGGCCCGGGGCTCGTCCGTGAAGCGCGCGCGGGGATCTGAGCGTGCGGATCTAAGGAGGGTGAGGAGGAAGAGGAGGAGGAGTGTGAGGATGAGGATGAGGGTGGCGCGCTGGAGCCGGGCCGCTGGGGACTGGCTGCGGCTCGCCGTCGTCTCGCTCCTTGCCGCCTTCCCGGTGCTGCAGCCCCGTGCCTTCCCGTCGTCCTCGCTGAGCGACTGCCAGACCCCCACCGGCTGGAACTGCTCTGGTAAGCGGGGCAGGGGGTGGTGTGCGGTGCTGGTGGTGGCGAAGGAGGTGGTTTCTTGGTCTTGTGTGGAGTTATTTAATTATTATGTTTTGGCTCATTTTTCTGTACGTGACTTTATTTACCTTTACATTTATAATTTCCTTTACTACAGGCTTAAATGTTTCTGTATTTTTGGGAGTATAATAAGATGTGGTGTATATTTATTGTTATTTTTAGACCTTTATATATTTTTTCTTTCGTTTTTATTTGATTATTTATTTCACTGTATTTTAAGCACTCGTTATAATTGCACACCATCGCAGCAATAAACACATAAGAAAAACTTCTTAGGACCCCAGACAGCATCGTCATTTTCCCACCCATTCCCATTCCCAGCCGGCGAGGTCTCCGACCGCTGCGCAGCTCCTGCTGGAGGATTTTTTGAAGAGAAGGAGGATGTTATAGGAGGAGGAGAAGGTGGCTTCTCTGAACCAAGCGGCGTCCTGACTGGAAAACCAACGAAACGCAGATCGGAAAGTTGAAATGACAACCTGTGCGACCGTTTAGTGTCGATTTAGCGTCGTTTTTTGGGGGGCAATCTCTCCCTATATCAGTTTGAGCTCCTGAGGTGGAGACTCTTGGATGGCCGTAAACATCTTTAACGATCTTCGAAGGCCGATAATAATAATAATAATAATAATAAATATAAATCTGACTTAGTGATATCAAACGGGTTCCACGCTCATTCTTCTAAAATTCGTGTCCAGCGCGGAAAAGTCAGTAACGGTATTTTCACGAGTTTCATTTTTAACCACCAGCTTCAGAATCAGAGCCCTGGGGCGGATGGGTTGGTGTCGCTGGGAGTGATGGAGGCAGCAGCAGTCGAGTTTCTCTGGTAATAGGCTGGTATTTCTGCAGTCCTTCTCCGGAAATAGTTACATTTCTCTTATTTTCTTTATATTTTCCTTCCTCACTCCCCCCAGAAGGTTATTTTTTCTGGTCTCAAATATGTCAACAGCTGGCAGTTGTTAGCCAGGAGTCTCCAACCAAAAAAATCACAGCTAATTGGACACTAATGGTCCGTACAGACACACTCTTTCACATTTCTGAACTTTCTGAGGCTAACCCAGTGCCCCACAGCCCTGTTTAGCTTGGTGAATGTTAACCCTCAATTAGCTTAGCTTAGCTTTCGAGCTTGTTTCAGTCTTTCGCTGAAGTAGGTCGCTGTAAAAAAAAAAAAACAAAAAAACAAAAAAAAAAAAAAAATATATATATATATATATATATATATATATATATATATATATATATATATTAGCCCCTATCAGCCAAGGACATTCATATAGCAGCAGCAGCAGCAGTCCTCCTTAACTAGTACACTGATTTATGAAGGTCTTAGTGGGGTTTTTTCTCACAATTTCTGTGAAGCGTTTACTACAGCACAGCACCACAGCATACAGTAAAATCTCTAGAGTGCAGTGTTGAATTTGCACTATATACTCCTCATTATAGACCACAGCACGAATGTACCTGAGAGTTTCATTTATGTCTGGCATTTCTGCTTTGACTTCACTGCTGGTGTCTGTTTGTTTCCGGACAGACACTAAAAGACACTAAGGGTTCAACCCCTTGAACCCTAGGTTTATTGTTCAGCTAGCTATTAATCCTAATGCAGAAGCAAGTGTGATTGATTTGGAAAAGTTTGGTTTAGCATATCTCGTGGAGTCCAACAGGGTTTAATTGTAGGGTCTATGAATCTGTTGTTAATTGCAACAGCAATGTAGTTACAAGAGTGAAGAACTGAAGTGTGGGCTAACATACAGGGTCTTATGGGTTAAATTAGCTAAATTAAATTAACTTAAGATATGATTTGTGGAGATTTGCCCAGGTATAAACAACATGTTATATCACAATATATTTTAAAATCGGCCTTCAGGGACCTTTTCCTTATTTTCATGCTTTATTGCCTTTTGTTATTGGATTCAAGGGCGAAGAATTAAAGCAGTGACTTGTAGTTCTTTATAGAAACAAACTACTTGCTGTCTCTTAAATATGAATGAGTTAAAAATATGTATTATTTGGGCAAAATGGTAAAAATACTTTCGCGATACACAATATGTATCGATATTATTTAATCACAGACTAAAAACATCAGTAGCGACAGATTCTTATAAACCACTATTCAGACATTCTCCTGTACTGAATAGAGTCATTCTTATTCAACATCTGCTGCTCTCTATCTAATTAAACCAGTCTAATTACACTGTTAGTAATGAAACCTGCAGCTTATCAGTGTTTATTAAGCACTAACAGTATCCTCGATGCTTAGAAAAGCATATTGTTATCACCATAACATGGTAACAAGTATTAATCGTGCATTATTCTTGTACTGTGTGGTCCAAAGCCAAAAGTTCATCCCTGAATAGGCTGTTTGTGATTGTTGTATCTTTAAGACTGAGATATGTGATTGAGCCATGTTCTGATTGGCTGCTCTGTGTTGTGCCTCATTCAGAAAGCACACTGAAACACCTGGACAATGGGCGAGGGCTGAACTGCTGTAAGCTGAATAGGCGGCTATATGAAAATGGGTTCGTTTTTGTGACGTCACAAAAACAGTGAATCCAAAGACATGTCATTGTTAAGTAAGCTTAGTTTCCATGTACCACGGATTAAACACATTGTTTTGGAATTTCAGTTTGCCTGGCTCTTTAATCCAAAGGCAGTGAACTGAAGGAATGGCAGTTTTACAAGTCATTGTTCTTGACTGGAAGGGGTGCCATTTTTCTTCTGCCCCCCTCCTCAAATCAAGCACGGGACACCAGCTAGCTGTGTGACTTAGATCTGAACCACTCACACGGTGTTGTTTTGTCTCTAACTACAACTTTCTTAGATTTTCAGAGGCTGGATTTGCGCCTCGGAGCCAGAAGACAGAAGCAACATGTCGCTTTTTCATTCGGTTCATCTGGCTGCCACTTTGGACACTGAGGACTTGACCCTGAACATTTTATCTCTCCAGCTTACTCCCGTTCTTGGCTGCATATCATAGTAGCAGTAGAAGACAAAGGTCTTTGCGAAGCTCGGTTTGCATGGTTTGCATACTGACTGGCATTTAACTGAGCTGTGTGAGAGTTCCCCCAAAAAATGGACGAGGTGTGATTGCTGAGGTGATGAAGTCCAGCATGTCCAGACTGCTAATTTGTGATTCAAATCGTGGCCTTGAGAGAATGCTGAGCGCATTGTAGTTGGACAGCCTGGGATAAATGCTTGTCGTTAGAGTGCTGGAGATGAAATATGTATGGTGAGCACTGTTGCTTTATAAAGGAAAGATGCTGGTTTACAGTTATTTGAAGTCAGGGATTCAGAATTGCATATAAATAAGTGTATTATGCAAGCTCTAGATAACGTTATGCAAGAAGGGCTTTTGAGTGGCCTTCTGATTAATACGGTACTGTGTGTGATATAATCATGCTCACAGCTCTTTATAGTCAACCTTTGGCCTATTAAAGAATGGAACACAGATCAGTCATAACATTAAAACCATTGATTATCTTGTTGATGGCACCTAAGGGGTAGGCTATACATTTTAGGTTGCAGCTGAACTGTCAATTCAGTTGTTGTTTTAAAAGCAGGAAAAATGGTGTGAGCCACTTTGACCATATTGTGATGCCTAGACGACAGAGCTTTTGGTGCCAAATATCACAGGACACCTTCAGAGGTCTTGTAGAGTCGATGCCTCGACGGGTCAGAGCCGTTTAGGCGGCACAGTGGAAACGTGGTGTAATATGACTCAGGCTGTCAGCTGTTATTTTGAAATATGGTCATTTATTTGGGCCAGTTCTGGGAAAGTTTGTTATGATGGTGACGATGACATCAATGATGTTGACTGCGATATCAGAGATGAGGAACAGAAAGAGAGTGATGGCTGTAGGTGCTCATATGCTGATTTATTGCATTAGGGCTGAACAAAATAACTTGAATCTGATTACAGTGATACATATTAATACATGCCTTGCAGTATAATTGAATGTATGCTAATGTAAGTCAATATTGTAGCACACTTCAAGTGTGATCTAAATTAGACTTGTTGTTGGTTTAAATTAATCTCTTGATTGACCAAAACACACATTTATGGCAAGCTTGTAACTAGGGATGTCCCAATCAAGCTTTCTTGCCACCCGATCCGAATACTCTAATGCTGACAGTCGGCTGATAACAATCAGATCCAGTCTTTGTGTTACTATAAAAAATACGGCCTCACAACTTGAGTAAGACATGCTGTTAATAAACACTAGTAAAATCACTATGTTTTTGTATTTTCTGTAATCACACATTCGAATCTTATTTGATTAAGACTGTTTTATAGTGTTTAATATCTTAAAATCCAGTCTGACTGGCCTCCCTGACCATTCAGCTTCCTGTTCTCTTAAAACACTGCAGACAACTCTCTTTGTGTGTGTGTGTATTGTGGTACACACTTTGTACTAATAGCTGTTGAGGTTTGTTGATGATGTGAAAGACTGTGATTAGCTTGTCTAGCGCATTAAACTATAAAAACGTCAGAAAGTTGACTAAGCTTTTACAGAAGAGTGGTTAAAATTATCATTTCTAAAATTCTGAGCTCTGAGCTAAGCTACACTAAAGTAAGCTGAAGTCTTACCCAAACTTTTCGTTCCTGTAGGTCTAGTTTTCTACCTTAAACAGAGAACACTGCAATGCCACGATCCAATCCAGTGACTCGGGATCGGGGCTGATCCAGGCATTTTTTTTAAAGGACCAGGAATCGCCTTGTAATGCTCAAACAAACCTGATCCTTGGTTCTGTTGTAGCAGAGCGCCCTCTAGCGTCCTCTAGGCCTCATCAACAGACATGATTTCAGCTGCCTCCTGCTGCAGTGAGGAACTCGAAAACTACCCCAGAGCTTTATTTGAACTGGTAAGTGTGGTGACGGTATCAGTTAGCATCCAAAACAAGGCTTCTAATTCGAACTCTCCATTCCACCTTAAATAGTGCAGCAGTTATTGTGTACCGTTCAACAGTAGAATGTAACTGCTGCATCATTTAAGGTGGAACGGAATGTTTGAATGAGGGGGCAATTTTAACCTTGTTTAGGGCAGTTTTGGAATCCCTTTTTGTGGCAGATGGCAGCTGAAATTGTGTCTGTAGAGGACGCCACAGCGACCTCTACTGGATCGAGCTTTAAAAGCCGAAACCTGATCTATTATAAAAAAATGCCTGGATCAGGCCCAATACCAGCTCAGTGGATTTTATCATGTCATAGCTACTTGTTATAACTGTCTTATTAACAGCGTTAAATATGAGGCTGCAGCTAAGCTTTACTCATTCAGCATACAGTGCACTTCTTTGTTATCATCCAGCATGTTTTTAAGCGCCAATCTTGATATTGGGAAAACAAGCTAGAGCTTTCTATGACTGACCTTTAAACATGCAGATAGAAGGAGTGTTGTGGGTGCTGTGGGTTTATGGTTGAGCGAATAAATGAAATCAGGTATACATTGATTTTAAATAAGACTATGCAAGACTTGTTTTGGTGGACCAAGAGTGTCCCAAGAATGTCCATAGTACAGAAGACACTTATTGCTGAAGACTGATATTACTAATAATTAGGGTGTAATGGTACACAAAAGTCATAGTTCGGTTTACACCACGGTTTGGGCCCTGTGTATTCTCTATATTCTGCATGCACCATGCCGTGGCGTGCATACCATGATGGTTCAGTACGAATACACACACCATTACACCCCTACGAATGATGCCTATTATAGCTCTCGAATGGTGGGTGGGGAAAATCGAAGCTAAGACATCGAATGTGTCACATCACTTACTGTTTGTCACATTACTGCCACCACTGCTTCAGAATTTTATGGAATGTCATGAAATTGCAATTAATTGTGCATTTGAAATGACGGCCGCAGAAAGTGGACCCAGTCTTCCTATCTCAACACACCCCACAATAGAGAGGGAGAAATAAAGACAGGGAGAGAAGAGAAGAAAGAACGAAAGGTAGATTAAACTAGCTAACGTTAAGTTACACACAGGTTTTACAGAGGAGTGGTTCAAATGATTCTTTTCTGAAATATTAACTAACTAACGTTGCTGCATCACGTTTTTAACGAGGCTCTGAGCTCAGCTATACTAAAGTAAGCTGAAGTCTTACCGTTTTTTTCCGTTCCTGCAGCTTTTTTTTATCAAGAACTACCCTAAACATTTCTGACCTTATTTCAGTGAACAAAACAAAAAAAGTGCTTTATTTGAACTGATAAGTGTGGTGACGTTACCAGTTACCAGGCTTCTCAGTCTAACTCTTCTTTCCACCCTAAAGAGTGCAGCAGTTATTGTGTTCAGTGCAACAGCAGAACGTAACTACAGCATCATTTATGTAGCTTAGCACAACAACACCACAGCAGGAAGATTTGGCAAATTGTACATAAAACCATATATATAGTCCTTTTTTTGAAAGCACAAAATGTCAGCTACTGACACCACTTGACTTCAGTTGTAGTGCAACTAATGGCTTATGGGGGCGTCAAGCGTATACATTGGAGTCTATGCTCTAGTATATTGCTGCAAGTGACCGAAGGTCAGTGTTTAAAAGGCCTTGCAAAAACGGCGCTTAAATGCCTTGTTTACACCAGCCAAGGGCAAAGGACTAATAACATGCAAGGACTGGAAAGACTTCCATTGTTGTATACTTGACACTCAGTAATTGTTCTAATTGAGGCATTGTAATTACTTAACTCCGGCTCTGGCGGTAAGAGGTTGGCGAAGATCAGACAAGCATCACGGCTAGGAGGTAGGAAGTACCGCTCGAGGGGGGGAAAGAAGCTTCTGTTTGCGTCAGTGCATCAGTCATTATTTAGAATTGCTACCAGTGATGGAAGCTAATTTACTGCTTCTGAGGCCTACTTTGTTTTAATGGTAGGTAGATCAATGTAGGTCACGTAGGTAGACTGAAACTGGACCAATGCCTCTATGAATGAAGTTTCCATCCTTTCCTCTGGTTAGTATATTTAAAAATGTGCCATGTAACGAGTGTTATTGCTTTCTTGTGTAACAGCTCACACCGGAAGAGCCAAGATTGTATGGCAGTTTGTACTAATAGAATCTATTTGCACATTAGCCAAGCATTGTGTCCAGACATTTGGTAAGCCTAAGCGATACTGTGTACACTTACAGACTTATTATTTTTTTATGAGCCACCTTTTACCTTTTTGCCTACAGCAGCTAGTGAGGCTGTCTGACTGGTGTAGGTTTTCTGACCTGGGCTTTGTTGATTAATTGGTTGATTACTGCAATAAATAAATGTGAGCTTTTTGCAGTTGCAGTTTGAACTATAGAATATGTATATAGATTATGGAAACAAGCCCTTAATTTAGCTTTATTTTCTCCTAAATCTTTAACAAGTTTGTGAATCAGGTTTCACCTAATATTATATAATATAATATAATAATATGTAAATGCTGGTTTGGGTCACAGAAAATAAAGCTTTAGGAAATCTGTTTTGTGTGTTCTTTATGTTCTTAAGTAAAACATATCCTTTTAAAAACAAATCACATTCAAATATATGGTTATTGTCTTTTTGCATGTACTGAATGTATTGACATAGACCCAATAACCAGGTGTGGGCAGTAATATAGGCTTTAATTTGGTGTTTACTTAAAATATACTTTATTATCAGTCCACACATATGAATACTCATTGTTTTTGCCATTATTTCACTCTTTATTTCATGCAGTTCATGTGACCGTCACATTATGAACATTATGAAGGATTGTTTGGTGCATGGAGTCATATCGAGAATACGCCGCCACCTATGTGTAAAGATTGATAAATGAAATGCAGAACCAAATTTCACAAGAGTTCAATCTAGAAACCTTAAGCCAGGCATACACTCGTTCTTGTTATTGTGTTAGCAGCATTCACACTGAACAGCAACCCTGCCGTTCAGTCTGGCTTTTTGCTGCCACTGACGTCACATCTATTCACAGTGTGTGTACATTTTACTGTCTAATGCAATACAGACATTTCTGACAGCCGTAGGAGGAACTATACAACACTAGGTGGAACAAACTGGAACTTGCACTACTGTTGTTTCTGTCTTTTTTGCATTTTTCCCCCATTGTACCGAACGTGTACTGCACTGTGATGTCCAAATCACGGTGTGAACCGAACTAGAGCTGCATGACATTGGAAAGAACTGACATTGCAGTTGATAATTTTTTTTTTCTGCAAGATATATTGCAATATTAAACAATACAGGTATTTTGAAGCATTGCTGTGAGGATTTGATTGCATTCCGCGACAAGTGCGTTATTGAGGCCAGGATGTTGGATGATCACCAACCCACATCACCCCCAACTCCCCAACTCATCCTAAACGTATTGGATGGAGCACCATCCATCATTCCAGAGTGCACAGTTTTGCTGCTCCAATGCCAGGGGGGTTTATATCCCTCTAGCCAACACATGGCATTAGGCATGGTGCCAATAGGTCCATGTTCATGTTTATCCGCTCCAGAGAATGTATTCTATTGACAATACTTCTCTGCAGCGACTGCACAAGCCGAGTGTGTGCATTTGCACATCTGTGTCATTAATGGGTGTATGAATGCGTTCATTAGATATGGGATGTCCACAAACATTTGTACTTTTATATATCTGTTGAGGCTGGTGTCGTTGTGTGAACACAAACCACTGTGTGTGTGCTACTCTTTTCAGATCGCTAAGGGAAGATAATCCTAATCCCAAAAACAAAGTTTTGTTTTTCCAGTCCATTTAGACACAAAGACGTTGAGCTCGGAGAGTTTCCACAGGAGGCCAGTGCCCTTGGTTTCAAGTTGCGTTTCATTTTTGGCCAAATAAGTGGTCTAATGCTTTATTCAGCAGTGTATAAACATCACCTTTTGAATATTTGATGGCTGGCAGCTTGTTTTTTTTAATTATTCACAGGGCTGTAATCTCCTCCCGAAACAGTGGCTTCAGGCAGTAAGAACAATCAGACCTTGCCACCCCCCACCCCCTACCCCCGATACCTGCACGTTTTGGCATATGTGTACACATGGCACTTGGCTAACCCTTCCCATTTTGGCACGATGCAATTGCTATGCTCCCAGAGAGAGAAGACAGAAAGAGAGGAGGGAGAAAGCTGTAAAAGCTGAAAACACGAGCCAACCTTTCATCATTTCCATCGCAATGAGCGAGCGGGTAGCACCTTGTTGAGTTCTTCTGCGCCGGTGCGGCAGCCTATTGACTTTACAGAGATATTGCTGATGCGGATGTTATTAGTTGATTCATTATCGTCCTCTGGTTTGTGGAAGTGTTTTTACACAGCAGTTTATTGCTTGTTATTCAATAGGAAAGATTTATGCTCGTCCCTTCCAGTGGATTCCTCTGTCTTCATTTGGACCTGCTATGACAAGATATTCTGCTATTGGCTTTTTTATGATGCTGTAATGACAGTCCTTTCAAAAGATCTAATGTGGAAAAATAGTCTGCATCATAAAAGCTATGTCAGAATATGTTTTTAATTCTTTAAAATAAGTTATAGATAGAATTCTTTGTCTAGATCAGCGGCCTCCAACCAGTGCTCCTGGAGCGCCATCTTCCTGCAGACTTAAGATCCAACCCTGATCCAACCGTAATCCATCCCACCTGATCCAGCTATTTAAAACCGTTAATTGAAACCTTTCTGTACTTTTTGTGTTTTCAGTAAAGCCTGAATTAGACGTCTAAATGTTTATTTACTGTGTATCAGCCTCTGTTAGTACATAATTAGTCACTAATAATTGCGTTGTTAGGTGAAATAAGGCACAATAAACACACTTGTGAATATTGTGAAACACTTGTGAAGACCTTGTTACGCACATTTCTGAGCTGTTTTACAAGCATTTAGTATAGTGTTGGTATTAAAGACTTACTGTAAAGCCCCAGAAGTCACTACTTAAGGCATACAGAACTCAAGTGACACCAATTATACACTAATATGGTGTGAATTTGTGTAGTATGCACAACAATTATGAAAAAACACATTATGTTCTCATCCAGGTCACATGTATTAATTTTTAGTGAATATTCCATTTAAAAGTGTCTAAATTGGGCTTCACTGAACCGTAAGACCTTAATTAAGGCACAGTAAGTGTTACTGTCAAATCACCTTGTCTTCTAAGCCACCAAAAATATTAAGGTCTCATAGCAAGTTTGGTTGCTAGTTGTTTGTTGGGATGAAGCACAGCAATGTAGGAGATCAGAGTTCTCTATTAGAAAGGATACGTTTCTTAAACTAATCATCATCAGCATCATCAGAGTACAGTCTCCATGACCTCAATTAATCCTTCTTTAGATTTATAGTAGGCGCGAAAGGTTTGGGCTCATCTGATTGAATGTATATTGTTCGTCTTCTTTACCCTTCAATTCCAAGCTGCATTTAAAGATACGCTCCTCCATTGGTCACATGATTCTTCAGTGCTGTTTACTTTGATTTAATGTAAGCAAGCAAACATGAATTCCAGCAAAACTACAGAAGAGCTGCCATTTCTTTATTAAGATTAGTAAGAAATTGTCATATTCTTTTCTGCCGTCAAACATCACTGTCAAGTATCATCACCACCAAGCTTTTTCATGGAGTACAAACCATTAATACAGTGGCATGTAAATGTAAATGTTTGGGAACCCTGCTCAAAATGTCTGTCACTGTGGATAGTTAAGCAAATAAAAGATGACCTGATTTCCAAATAGCATGAAGTTAAAGGCAAGATTACTTTTTTTATGTTCTGTCTTTTACCATTTAAAAATGACAAAAATAAAAAGGGCACAAAGCAACACTTAGTAACACCCCCTGAGGCATCACAGTTTGTAAACGCTTGTTGTAGCCAGCTAAGTAAGGACCTTTGTTCCTTTGAAAACTTCTGATGCTGAATTTTGTGGTAAAGTTGCAGGAAAGATTTTCTGCTCTCAACTCGTCCATGAAGGTCACATTTGTGCAGGGTGTGCTGCACAGTAGAACAGTGCACCACCACTCCACTGTCTGTTAAATCTTACTGAAGGCCTTTTTCAGTCAGACAGGGGTTTTGATTGCCGTTGTGATTGCCTTTCCAATTCTTGGAGCTGTTCTCTAATTACATTATGAACTGAAAAAACAGCTACTTGCAAATGCTTTGCTATTTTCTTAAAGCCTTGGAGCCAGGGGTGGGCAATATGGCGATCATGTATGTTATTATGAAAATTTGTTTTATTGTGATACACAGCATGTTTTTCTAAGCTTTTAATTATAATTTGAATAGTACCTGGTAAGAATCTGATGCTACTGGTGTATTTTGTCTATGGTCACATGTATTGCAAAAAAAAAAAAAAAAAAGTGTATCATGAAGATGTATTTAAATATCGCGAAAGAATATTTGCAATGTCTCTAACAAGCTGATTAGAGGTATGAGGCTTTGGTCAAATTTATTTGAGAGCTCAAATCGTGTTTGCATGGTGCTCCTTTCCTTTTTGCGCTCTAAAAGTTTACAAAACAAAAATAAAACACTGTTCTTGCACAAAACTTTGAAAAGAATGTCTGATTTTCTACTCATCTCTTCCCTTAGACATTCACAGTAACAGACATTTTGACCGGAGTGCCTAAACTTTGCCACTGTATATAAATGGCCAAATACTAATTACTGATTTATTGGGAAGGTAAATTTGAGTCATTGGTGTTTTTTTTAATCAAGTTTAATTGAGTTATAGTGACAGTCTTAGATTGGATGCCCTGATGCCTTTGGCATGCACCCACCCCTAGTTCAGGGTTCACCTATTACTTAACAATTACCGCTCAAGCTATACTTCCATTAAAAAAAAAAACATGGGTTGCTTTATGTGCTGCATGTAATTAAATAGGGTCTTTGATTTGTAGGACGGTCGCTACAATGACCCCAATTTCAAAGCAATTTGGCGAAAGACTCTATCCCATTACTGTAGGTCAACAGTAAGTGATAGAATGGCCTGCTAATAACTGGTCTTAGATCCGCCTCTCTTCTCATGATATTTCTGCCTCGCTATTTTAATATCAAATCCTTTGTCACATTACTCTTACACAACAGTAAAATGTGCAATAATCACCTGCTCCCTAAACCCCTTATGCAACAGTGGCATTAGTATTTAAATTTGTTTCGCAAACCACAGGAAGCTGGACGTTGTTGCCAGATTGGACATTTTCCCATCCAATTATGTTATGTTTAATGAATTTCAGTTAAGAAAAAATGACCTTGGGTGAGTTCTTTTGTTTTCATCAGACAGGAGCCAGTGCATTCTAAATTATCCCAGAATGGGCCATGGTGGGCTGCCTTAATACCGGTTAGACAGTGTTTACAGGGTGAGCCGATTAGTCCAA
Organism: Salminus brasiliensis; assembly: GCF_030463535.1. Taxonomy (NCBI): domain Eukaryota; kingdom Metazoa; phylum Chordata; class Actinopteri; order Characiformes; family Bryconidae; genus Salminus; species Salminus brasiliensis. The sequence continues at coordinate 35,973,472 of NC_132885.1, read as the reverse complement.
ATAGTATTTTAGCTTTCGTAAGATGGCTCGGACGGAAAACCGTCCTAGAGAATGCATTTATCTACTTGAGAAAAAGCACAACATAGCATTGTATTAGCTTGTATTGTAACGAAGCTTAATAGAATAACTCGTTACGCAATATACAGTACTGTATAAAGGCTATTTATCTTGGTAGTAGGAGATTATTAGTTCAACACTAGCATTAGAATAAATACAAATAAACCACTTTTTTGTGAGGGGAAATTAATGCAAATTGAATTGAATATTGGGTGTAATGAGAATAAAACATCATCCAAAACCCTGCTGTAATTCGAGTTCTTTCTGTGGGATAGTATGATGTTTGTGTAGTTTGACAAATCACACAGGGTCTGTTTACACCTGGCATTAACATGCGTTTTGTATCCGGATAGTATCTGGATCTACTTTGACCAGATTCTGTTCACATCATTAAAATGCTTCCCCAGTGGGACCAGACTGCTGAAACTATGGTAGCTTTTCCGGGCATTTGTCAAACCCAGAGTCTGTCTAGTGATAGTGAGACGTGTTTCATCACTCAGAGAACATATTTCCACTGCTTCCGAGTCCAGTGGTGGTATCCTTTACACCACTCCAGCTGGCAGTTAGCATAGCACATAGTGAGCTTGGGTTTGTATACAGCAGCTGGACCATGGAAGCCCATTTCATGAAGGTTTTGATGCTCAGTTTTGGTGGTGATGTTGCTTCCAGTGGTAGTTTGGAACTTTGCAGATTTATATGCACTACTGCAGCTCTTCACAGTAACATGTTTGAAGTCTGAGCTCTTCAGTACAAAGATAAAATAAAACATTAAATTATTTGACAGTATTTGAATAGAATATTTTAAGTATGTATATGGGCTTTAGAATTGTTGATCTATAAATGGTTAAAATTACTAAAAGACTGCGCTCTGACTGGACCTTTAAAGGACACACAAATGACACATAGCCTACCCACCTCACGGAAAAGAAATCAGACACAATCCATGAGAATTCAACATGTTGCTCCATCAGTGTCTAATTTTAGGGATCATTTGCTAGCTCAGTGTGACACACATGCACTTTAGTCGGGCCTGTCAGGGAGGTCAAGTGCTTTTTGACAGCAAGGATTAGCATTTCATGTACTAATGGACTGTAACTCATTTCTCAATGACCGTGCTGTGGAGACATGCTAAGAATGGAAAGATTGTTTACGATCTTTACCAGCACTTCATGTGAACCCCTATAAATAAATCCTAAATGCTTTAATAAGAGCTCCAGTGTTATATTTCATGCACAAACAATGAATAAACCATTACATGTAAGCATAACTATTTATATTATTAAGCAGATTGGATATTAAACTTTATATAGGCAGGTTATATAACATAATAAGTGCACTTAACGTGCTCTAAGTGAAGCGGTCATTGTTGGAACTGGCTGATTACAAAAACATGTGGCGCGCTGCTTTGTGTGTTCAATATCAGTTTTTTTTTCTAAGAACGAAGAGCTCATTTAGCCTAAATAATCCAGTGCTGCATATCCAAGTACTCTTGCTTCACTTCAAGAGTGTGAAAAGGACTTGCAGTGCTGGGTGAAGGTGTTATGTATTGAGATTAAATGTGTGCTCAGCACTAGAGTGCACTAGAACGGTACTACCTTCTCTTTAACGATACCAGTATTAAAATATTGTGCTTTATAATTTCCTGTGGGGTAGTAGATTGGGCTGGGTACAGTTCATAATTTGATTCACACCTGGATTTCTGTTCTGGTACTCAACAGTACTGTTCTTTGTTCCATGATCATGCTGTTATGTGTGAGGAAGCACATGTGATATCCTTTCCAAGGTCTAGGAGTCGTAGCAGCAAGGAATATTTAGTGTGTTTAAGTGCAGTTTTAACCCAGAAAGCATTTACGCTTTCAATACGAGTGTAGCGTGATCAGAAACTGTTTGGCCCCCATGTGTGTGTGTGTGCGTAATTGCCAGCCAGCCAGCAGTAACATGCAGGTTTACGTGGGGTCCTCAGAGGAGCATGCTAAGTGTTTGTGCTCTTTTTGATGGGTCTATATTACGCAGGGCTATTTTTTTTCTGTTGCATAACAGTATTATAGTATTAGTAGTAATAATAGTAGACCATATGACGAATTTAAACAGAACAGTAAATGAACCGTTAAAATTGGCCAGCACTTATGCACAGCTGGTGACTAAAATGATAACTATAATAATGTAAAAATGATATTTCTCTTATTACTTTAATATTTCTTTAACTATCTTCTCTTAAAAGCACATAATACCTCAGTGTTAACAGAACATTTGAGTTATGCACAGCAGCCCTTTACATGAAATCAGTTACATTGGGGTAACATGTAGAGGGGATATGTAAAGGGATTTATAATATGTAAAACGATTTACAGGCTGTAGCTTCAGCTTTTCTCTCGCGGCCATTGAAGTAAACAGGAAAATAGAAAATGGCAGACTAACAGTTGGATATAGTATAAGTTACGTTAGCATAACAGCAAGTGTAGGCATTACTTTTTACAATTTTGACAGTGCGCTCAAGGATGCTTGCGTTTCAAGTGTTCACAGCAGTCATACCGCTGTGATAAGCCATTCTCCACTTCGCAAAGCTTACAGCGTACCACATTGTTGGGTCACTGTTCAAAAAACTCCCACACTTTAGATGCCCGTGGGCAAGTGTTTTTTTAGCAGCAGCTTGCTTTCAAGAGAAATCCATATGTTTTCAGTGGGAACCTTTGTCACACGTTTGTCACACCAACGCATGCTATGCACGTGTTTTCATAATCGATGACAGCGATTACGTTGACGTTGCGTCAGCCCTATTTGATTCTTATCATTCTTAGCTTGTTCCCCAACTCATCCCAAAAGTACTAAATGTATTCGCATTCTCATTCCAGAGAACACAGTCCAACTGCTCTACAGCTCAATGCTGGGGGGCTTTGTACCCCTCTAGGCCACACATGGCATTAAGCGTGATGCCAATAGGTTCACGTTTATCTGCTCCAGAGAGTCCTGTTGTATTAGTATTACTTAACTACAGGGACTAGAGAAGCTGCGTGTGTGTATTTGCACATCTGTGTTAGCAATGGGGGCAACTTGAAGTAGCTAAATGCACTCATTAGAAGGGGTGTCTCAAACAGCTGGGCATATAGTGTAGATATTGAACATCTTAAAAAGGTGCTTGTTTGCTACAATGTCGAAACTATTCATATCAAATGAGCTTTCCTGCTTGCACTTTATCCTGTCCCACACAGGTCATAAATGGTGCTTCAAAACTGTTCCAACCTATTCCATCACATCCTGTGGGAAAGTTTTCCTGGGTTTTCTTAAGTATGGAGGCATTGGAGTGGGCGTTTAGTTGTGTCATGTATGTGTGGCAAAGCAAAAGTAAGTGTTCACATAAAATCTAATAAAATACCTGAAGCCCGCAGAGAGCTCCAGGAGGTTGATCATTGCTCCCATTTTCAGGATCAGCTTTTTTGTATTTGTGAAATTGTTGAATACAGGCTTCAGTATCAGCTTTTTTTGTATTTGTGAAATTTGTTGAATACAGGTTTCAGTATCAGCTTTTTTTATATTTGTGAAATTGTTGAATACAGGCTTCAGTATCAGCTTTTTGTGTATTTGTGAAATTGTTGAATACAGGCTTCAGTATCAGCTTTTTTTATATTTGTGAAATTGTTGAATACAGGCTTCAGTATCAGCTTTTTTTGTATTTGTGAAATTGTTGAATACAGGCTTCAGTATCAGCTTTTTTATATTTGTGAAATTGTTGAATACAGGCTTCAGTATCAGCTTTTTTTGTATTTGTGAAATTGTTGAATACAGGCTTCAGTATCAGCTTTTTTGTATTTGTGAAAGTGTCGAATACAGGCTTCAGTATCAGCTTTTTTATTTTGTGAAATTGTTGAATACAGGCTTCAGTATCAGCTTTTTGTGTATTTGTGAAATTGTTGAATACAGGCTTCAGTATCAGCTTTTTTGTATTTGTGAAAGTGTCGAATACAGGCTTCAGTATCAGCTTTTTTATATTTGTGAAATTGTTGAATACAGGCTTCAGTATCAGCTTTTTTATATTTGTGAAATTGTTGAATACAGGCTTCAGCATCAGCTTTTGTGAACATGAGTTTCACTTTGAACTAAAATGCAAACACTTACAAGCACACACTTAATACATGTCATGTACTGTATTATTGTGGTTGATGTGAGTAGTCAGTGTTATGAAGCTAAGTTAATATGGTAAATTAACATAACTTTATGTCAATGTGAGGCTCATAATCCAGTCGAAGGTTTTCATATTATTTAAATGTGTAGATTCTAGTGAGTAAAAATAACTTGGAAGATGCTACTGTAATTTCTTGACCTCGGTACTACAGCACAAGGAGGTAAATGTATAAAGGAAAAAATTTATTTAAATGTTAATTGGGTAAAAGGTTAAGTATTAAGCCCGAATATAATATTCAGTACTTCATAGAAGTCTCTGTTTGAAAGTTAGAAAGAAAATAAAAGCTTCTTATTTGGGCAGTAAGTGTTCATATACTCACTAAAACCCTAATATTAGAATACACACAAATAACATTCATCAAAACATCTCCAACTTCACTTGGCTTGCAAATCAGTGTGTTATTCTTGTGTTAAATCAGGTGAGCTGGTCATGGAATGTGGCGTCCAGGAGAAATCTGGAACCAAGCTGCTCCTTTTTTTTGGATTAGGAGTTTACAAGCAGAAACATACTCCCATGCATCCTTTATGCTGGCATGGATGTTTCGCAATGGGTTCTGAATGCTCAACTATTATGTTCTTATAGAAAGTGTTATATAATCTATATATATAAAGTAGATGAGTTATTAAACAGTATATAGAGTATCCTTCAGTGAAAGTCAGAGCTACAGCCGTTAAAGGAAACTTTATCTGAATTTATATTCATCCAGAAGTCATGGCATCCAGAGAACGAGAATAAGTATAATTATGTGAGTCTCACGGCCAGTGCGTGAGAGTTGGCAGCCCTGTATTTATAGATGTATGCCCGTATAAGGTGTTCATAATGTGTTGTCATGTTACTATAATGGATTGTTATGGTTTATGCCATGGACCATTATAAAACATTGTGTAAATGCACTTATAATGAATTTTGCATACAAGATTTATAGAAAGAGTTACATAAGACCTTCTTTATGACATCCCAGCAGGTTGGAACATTGATTCGAAGTTAAATGTACCGTTTGCATTGCTTGTGACAGCTACAAGGAATTGCCTCCATAAATTACTACGGAAAGCATTCATGCATCAACCACACATTCTCCTCAGCAGTCAAGCTCGTGCAAGACACAACGCATCCAGTACCTTGTCACATTCAATGTGCAGGCACCTCAAAGTAATTAAGGTCAATTTCAGATGATCGCTGGGTACTTTATCTGTTGCTCTGCGCAAACCGTTTTCTTATGCAAGCGCATTGCTAATTGGGATGTGAATCAGAGATGATTGAAATGGTTGAACACTGACTTTGTCTGTCGTACGCATTCGCGAGTGAACACTCAGAAACTCCCATGTCAAGTGATGGTTTTCATGAAGTGTTACCAAAGAAAAGGAAATCATAATTTCCATTCCGTTGACGTGTTATTAGTGTCATTTGACATTTTTGTAAAAGAAGCTCAAGTTTCGTTCAGGGTAAATGCTGTTAGATCTTGGTGTTTGGAAGTTGAACCTGGCTGCCAAGGTTCGACCTAGACTGGTAGGCCAGACTTTTGAGGATCGTATGTCTGAGAGGGGATAATGGGTAAATTGCTAGCACACCACAACCTGTTTGCTCGAGCACAGTGTCTCGTGTGATGTAGGCACTAAAATTAGAAGCTAATGGACTTAGTGTGATGTAGATCAACGTTTAGCCATGAACAAAGGTGTAGTCACAAACTGCTTCCAAAAGCAGCCTGAGTAAATACTTTAGGTTAATTTGATCCCAATTCATTGCGTTCTACTTCAAACCATTAACGGTTCTGTCTACTTCTGAGCTAAAACTAGTTAGTCACTAGGCCTGGGCGATAATGGAAATTTAGACAAATGATTATTGTCTGCAGAACTGTCGCATTAACCAATATTCAGTTATGAAGTACCCCATGTGAGCGTTATAGCTCCTTTCATTTGTTTGAGTCACGTGACCTTTTACTTGCAGGCTGCAGCTGGCACTTTAATAATCTGCAGACTTGTCCAAACACGGTGAGGAGTTCCCAGTAAAATATATTACATGACCCCCCACACTACATAATGTTACAATCTCAGTGTTTGCTTGGAAATCAGAATATTGCTAAATTAACACATCTATTTTTCTCCCCATCTCTTCTCGTTTTTTGCCTTTGTGAGCTCTTGCTGATTTACAGCCATTCTTCATGCTATCTTCTGACCTCCTGTAGGGGTTGGATGTTCCTTCTCATCTCATTTTCCAACACTATACCTTCAATACCTTCAAATATATCCAAAACCATAGGTAGACAGTGTACAACATGCATTTTTAATAAAAAAAGATTTGCAGATATCTAATAGCATATCTAAAATTTGCTTTAGGCAAAATTCCACCTACTACCAGTGTCACTGGCGGCAAACCTGCCCCAGAGGATGGTGTTAGAAGGCCTTTTTTGGCCATGTAGCTACAAACTTTAAATGAGCATAAATGTGTTGATTTTCAAGCTGGAGCTTCTTTCTTGTACAGCACTCTTTCAGTTAATAGTAAAAACTTGCTTTACTGTACACAGCAGCACTCGTGTTCTAGCAGCTTTCAGTTCATGGCAGGCCTGTGCCTTGATAGTTCTTGGGTTGTACCTGACCCTCAGAACCAGTTTCAACATTTCAGGTCTGATATATGCAGAGATATGAAAAGAATTTACAGAGTTAATCCCCATATGTCCAAATGTTACCTATTGGCACCATGCCTAATGCTTGGCGTGTGCTAGAGGGGTATAAAGCCCCCCAGCATTGAGCTATAGAGCAGTGGAACTGTGTTCTCTGGAATGATGGTGCTCAGTTCTCCAAAATCTAGTAAAAAAGCCTTCCTCCCTGGACTGTAGAGACAGTTACTTCGACAAAAGCAGGATAATTTTTTTAATACCCTTGATTTCAGAGGAAACGGTGAATGAGCAGGTGTCCCAATACCTTTGTCCGTATAGTGTATGTTAATGTTATAATTGCTAGAAACCTACTACTCATTCAGCACCCACCTCTGATTGCGTATCAGCTGACTATTGAAACTAGATACATTACAATTTATTAAAATCACATAAGATCATTTTTGGATTGGATTAATGAGCATTATGGATGTAAAATACATAAGTGATTTGCAATGCATGGGTCCAAATTCAACTGCATTGCTATTTCAATGATGCAGCAGTTCAGTGTACTAGAAGTACTGACTGCCCTGAAGATAAAAACAACAGGCCTTCAAATTGCCCACTCTTCTCTGTCACACGTCCTCCAGGCCTGTACTGCTAAACTTCTTGGTCATATAATCATAGCTTGAACAAGCTGATCCTGATGTGCTTTCTGGGTAATGAGGCTCTGTGTCCGCAGTCTTCGATTGTTAGACCAGCCCTGGACGAACTGAGCAGGATAGCTTTTTGTAGAATAATGAATTCCCCTCGTGTTGATCTGGTTTATTATGGAGAGCTGTTATGCACTGTAATCGGATGCTGAGTCATATTTTCAATACAGTCACTGCTAAGCTTCTGCGAGTTAAAGAGACTGATTTTCACTCCACACAGCTAAATCCTAGTGATAGGGTCAAATTATGGTTTAATGACCTGATGTTTTTTTTTTTTGGACTGTAATCAATGCCTTTTCTTTTTTTGATGTGAGTGTGCTTCATATGAATGGTTAATTGGATGCAACAATGACTGTTTAAAATAACACCAGTGGTTTGAGCTTAGAGCTGCTTGTCTGTCTGTCTGTCTATCTAATCGTGGTTTGATTTTTGCAGCTTGTCTGATTAAAAACATGGTCCAGGCTGAAGTTTTCTCCTCAATTTAGTCATTTCCATGTCCTAGACACTGTCTAGGACTCCCCCTTTCACACAGTACTACCAGTACAGGGAGGGTGAAGGCTAGTGTAAGCTTTCTTTGAGGCACATGAAGCCAGAGAAACCACTGTTTGACAGGTGAACATGTTTGGAGGAGAATGCTAACTGCCAATTTTGCTTCATTGGCTGGGTAGCACTACATTGAGTGATGGGGCGAGGGAGTGTTTCCCCCTGAGAGAACGATGGCTAATCTTTGTCCTGTTATTGTTTGATCCCCTGATAGTCCAATGTTTAGATGGCTGTGCCTCTCATACTATAGCATAGCTTTGTTTTAATCACTGTAACAACATAATTTTTTATAATGTTTCTTACCAGTCTTAACAAATAGTATTGCTGTCCTCTCTGTACAGAGGTTAGCCCCAGTGGTTCAGCTGATGGCATCTAGTTTGTTTTCAAGGGAGCGGATGTTGGAGAGACAAAAGCTACTCAGGTAGCATTAGCTTTTATTACCATAAATTACAATAACGTGTAGAATCTGGTGGTGATGGGCTGCTCTCCAGTGCTACAACACCATATTTTCCAGAAGTGGCTGTTGTCAAGTTGCCAGTGGCTTTTGCTAGTGGGCTGGATGTAGTCAATTTTAGATGCGTAAGAAATGAGTCAAGACTGTTATATAACAGTTACTGGGTTTCAGAATTGGCCTGTTTTTTTGTTTTAGTTTAATTATGATTTTTACCCAATTTGGACCTATACATATTCTCCCCCATCACATGCAATGTTCCTGACACCAGGAGGGTGAAGACTGGCACATGTGTCCTCCATTACATGCACAGCCAATAATTTACTGGAGTGATGTCAAGGCCAGTTGTACTCTCTCGGGCCTGGGTGCTGATGGCTAGCAACCATGACCACGATTTGAACGATCCTTTGGTCATAGTGACAGCGTCTTTTTCCGCTAGACCTGGACTTGGGGCCTGCTCTGTTTTGGTTATGCAGGATTTTGTGAACGTGCCAAACTCATTATTCAACTACGATGCCAATGTAAATATTTGACATTCCAGGGCACCTTTCAGATGCCCTTCTCAAACATGTACTACCCTACCGATAAAAAACACACAGCTAACAATACCACATCACACCAAGTAAGTGTGTGCTGTTTCAGGATGGATTTGTTACAGGATAGGATGGGAGTCATTCCCTTTCCTGCTTCAATATCCAATCTTTTGGCCCCATCTACACAATATGGCAACTTTAAGAAGAATGCAGATATTTTAAATAATAAGAAATGGTCAAACTATGCTGACTAGGTATGTCAGTGCCAATACTTTGGTGCAAGATTTCTGCAAATGTGACTTACTCGTCTTCTGTGGTACTGAAATGAACAAAAGTGCAGTTGCCATTTATATGCGAGATTGTGATTTCTCTGGAACTGACGAGGGCAGCATAATAAGCCTACACATACAGTCAACATCAAATGCAAAGGGAAGAAGAACAACACCATAACAATATGTGGAATGGTGTCAGTAAGGGCAAGGAAAAGCAACAGGTCTGCTGCAGCTCATGAATGGAGATAAGTTCAGGGACAGCCAAAAAAAACAGTACGCAAACAGAGTTTCGAATAAAAGAAAGGAGGAAACACCTCAATTGTATCTAAACACTTTTTAAATGGACTCTGTAAATGAACTTGTTTTGTGTACATCTTTTGTAAACTTCTTGGTTTAGTCCAGTTTCTTTGACTAACCAAGAATTTAGTCAGGCCCATGTGTGTCTGTAATCATAGTACTGTATACTATGGTTACAATCAACAGTAATCTTCAGCTGTTCTGTGTTAAATGTGTTTAGTATAGTGTCTACACACTAAAAAGGATGTTTGTAGAGTTATGTATATATTTTGTCACTCAGTTTTAGGAGGTCCTTTCATAGAATATTAACTCATTGGCTGTCTCATTGGACAAAGGTGGACTGGGCTGGGTAGGGGGTGTGTACATTGTGCAGTAAGGTGAAATAACAGTATTGATTATAAAAATATGAAGGGTGGATAAGTGGTCAAATGTGGCAGAACATTTGGTCACTGCGATGCCGCTCTGAACATATTACATATGGAAATATGGAACTGGTGCTTAAATCAACTCAGATTAACTGCTTAAAGCAGATTAAATTGTACTGTTAAACATTTTGTGCTGTTGCGTATTTTCATGATATTTTCAGCCATATTCTGCTTGGCTTGATTTATTTCCAATGGCGTCTTCCATTCTAGACCTAATATAGGTCTAAAACACTTACAGTAATACACAGCAGTATATTCTTAAATGTTGTTAACATTCTCACCCTGTTCCTTCCTGTATTCACTCTTTCTTACCTGGCCATATGTCTGGGTTTTTTTAACCAGTGTTCCTCCTGTGTGCTGCTACCTGTTAAGGCCCTAACCTGATGTCTGACTCTTAACTCCTCCCCTTCATGATCAGTTCCAGCTTTGTTCCATGTTTGGTCTAGGATTCGCCTGGCCGTTTGTTGTGCATTGTTGGTATTAGTGGTGGTTCTGGTCCTTTTGTCTCATGATTGTTTGTGGCCTTAAGTTGTTTGTTGTGCTATGGTTTATCTCTTGTTTTGGTTCTAGATTTTGTTGACATTATAATCTTGATATTTGACTATATACAAGACTTGAGTGAATGATATTTATTTAACCACATGGAAAGACTCCACATCTTCAACATCGGGTATTTTGTAGATGTTGTGCAAACGTTTTACACTGAGAATTACACTGATCAGTTATAACATTAAAACCACTGATGGGTGAAGTGTATAACTTTGATTATCCCGGTACAGTGCCGTCTGTCAGGGTTGGTATATGAAAAGCAGCAAGTGAACAGTCAGTTCTTGAAGTTAATGTGTTGTTAGCAGGAATAATGGCCAATAGATAATGATGGCTAGATGACAAGGTCAGAGCATCTCCAAAATAGCAGGTCTTGTGGGGTGTTCCCATTATGCAGTGGTTTGTACTTGCCAGAAGTGGTCCAGATGGTGAACTGGCAATAGGGTCATGGGCACCCAAGGCTCATTGATGAGATCAATGGAGGCCCTACCTCACAGCTTACGGGATTTTAATGGATCTACTGCTGACTTCTTGGTCTGAGATACCATCGGGCTCGTTCAAAGGTGTTGTGGTGTCCATACTGCAATGGGTCAGAGCTGTTGGGGGCAGCACAAGGGAGACCTACATAATTTTAGCGAGTTGGTTTTTCAGCTAATTGGTGAATATTTGATTGTTTCTTGACCTAGCTAACATCAGATAAAGTAGTAACTAAACAGTGATTTCAGTATTTAGATACTGCCACCTGACAAAGTTAAGTACTCAAGAACCCACGCACATCTTTGGCCATTGGTCTCAAAGATTGAACCATTACTACACAAAATAATTTGCTGCAGACCTATGTTTGACAATAATGGGCCAAATTAAAGTGGATTGAATTTAAAAACAACTTAAACTCATTATTACTTCTGTCTTGTGCCCTCCATATGCCCTGTTTTAGCAGGGCAACCGCTGGCCAGAGTTCGTCTTCAGTGTTTGGTCCCAACCAGCCAAGCTAGTTCTTGAAGGCTTACGCAGGCTCTACTTTTTTTCCCTCTTTTTTTTGCTCCCAGCAGCTTCTGAAGTCCGTGGATAATTGCTTTAATTGGCATGTAAATGAGGCATGCTGGTTACGTAAGGCGCCTCGCCGCTCCCGGACGGGCCCTTTAGCAGGAACTTTAAGTAGCATCAGCTCCTCGGGAGCAGCCGTTGTGCTGAGCAATGTTCCGGTTCATTCTAGCCTGCGAGGCGAGACTGGGTAACACTGAGTAAAAAAAAATATATAATCCTTTGCCATAAGCTAATGCGCTTTGACATCAAATATCCCAAGGAGGAAAAACAATTCCTCGTTGCAATATAAACTCGTTAGAATGATGTATAGAACTCTGAATGTGGAAATATGAGAGAAATACGCCACGTATCATGAAAGATTATGCTGCATACAAGAAGCATGTCATGCCCAAAGAGATGCAAATGATACAAATATTGTTTTTCCACATGCAATCAGAAACTTTGTCAGACTGCATCACACAGTCTGTGTGGCTTATACTGAATCTCTGCTGTTGAGTACTGCATTTGAACCGGTTATTTAACAGGTTGCATTTGTTAAACAAATGGCAACTGCATGTTTTTTGCACATTCCGCTCGGACTCAGAGGTGGCCCATAACGAGAACTGATTCGTCAACATTGTTTCCGAGCCCACGCTGGGTTCAAAAGGCTGCGTAGCCTCCTATTTTTGATGATCCTGTCAGACATCTCAGCAAAATCTCAAATCATGCACAGGCACACCACACTCAGCATATGCATGAAGCTGAACAAGGTATTCAGACGAAGCACGTCTCAGCTAGGGCCGAGGGTTAGACTCGTCTTGGTTTTGATAAAAAGTAGTAGGTATACGCCGACCAATGCATTTGTGGCCAAGAACTATTAGCTGTTGGTATTCATGAGAATCCTGTCAATAAAGCTTGTTTGCTAGATTTAAAGAAAAAAGAATAAAGACTTCTGTTGTGAAGAAGATTAACTTTACAGGGACTAAGCTAATAGGCATCACCTGCTCCAGCCTGCTCACCACCCTGCTGACTGTGATGATTTAAACGAATGCATTTATTGAGTGCAATTCTATACAGGGACTAAAGCATTACAGGCCCATGTACAGAACCTGATCCCCCAGTTTTGGATAGCCAGTGACTTTCCTGTACTTTGTAGTACCATCCTTTCCATTTGACTGTTAGTTTGTTTTTAAGGGAGCACAAATTCCTGTTTGCCTCTGTGGCATTCTCTTTGTCGTGTGCTGAGTTCGAGCTCCCCTTCTGTATACACTGGCACAAGAAAAGCTGCAGTCACAAGGTCTGGTTCATGTGGCATCCCGTTTTCCCATTACTAGTTTTGAGGTGATGTGCTGCTCTCCAGTATCAACGACACCTTTCACTTTGAAGTTGCCATCACTTTTACAGTTTTATCAGCTTTGACTAGTGTTTCTCTAGAGAGCTCGGTGTATGTACATTTTGGTGGTGTACCAGTGTTAAGGTTTTGTAATTAGGCCCCAAACTGAACTCAATAAAGCCTGAGAAATCGAATATTCCTTTCCATACAAATGTCATAAGTGGACCTCTGGGAACTAAATAAGACATAAGAAACAGTTGTATATGGGCCATTCAGGAGCTTATATAAATCAGCCAATGTGTCAGCTTTTATCTCTTCAATGATTTAGCGATACTGGTCACAGAAGTGTCATATCTGTTGGACCCTAAAGCTCATCTATAGTGAAAAGGGTTTTTCTGTTATATAGCAGGGTTGTAGCAAAGTGTAACTTAAATTGCTCATGCACCACATTTTGCAGTGTCAGCACTTTATGGCATTGCCCCCACTTATGCTGACTCATTCCTCTAGCATTTTCTATTACACGTTATTATGAATGAGTGGACAGTACTTAAATAAACATCATTTATTCATGATCCTACATTGCTCCATATTGAAGTGGTCATATGCAAATTCATCCCTTTTCTTGTGTGTATGTCTGCAGGTGATGATGACCGGGACACGGATCTCTTCCTGTGTGACACCAACACTTGCAAGTTTGATGGCGAGTGTCTCAGAATAGGGGACATCATAACCTGCATTTGTGACTTCAAGGTGAGTCTGCATTTTAACCATCATTGCGTTTATTTGGAGGTGGCACGCATCGGACCAATGTGGCTGTCCAACCTGTCCCGATCCACAGTGGTGAGTTCAGATTCGCAACCCAACTGTAGCCGGACGGAATTCTGCCTCATCCCAGCTGTAGCAAGGTCTGTAAAGTCTGTAAAAAAAAAGTCTGTAAAAACCTAGGACGGCATGGAAGTGTTGTTAAGGATGTACTTAAGAAGTAGTGCTATATTGCTTACCAGGCTAACCACAGTAGCTAATATTAAAGCAATAGATCATGAAATAACAGCACAGCTGTGATGAAGCAGACATGAACCGAACATGAGTTGTAGATATTTTCACATTAACACACTACTTTCAGAAAAAAAATGAAGTAAGAAATAAATAAATTGAGCTGTGAATGTAGCAATTAATATGTTCTAATGTGAGCATGCCCTTCTGCCAATCTACAGTTGCTAAATCAGCACCATGTTGCTATGTCACAGTAACGCACTCCACTCACTCACTGCACAGCCTGCAGTTCCTTCTCCAGGTCCTTAGACAGACCAACACATTAACCCTTTAAAAAACATATGACCCACCGGTGAGCCGAAGTAATGTTACAAACAACTATTACCAAAGAATAGCCCCGCCAGTTTGTATTGAAGTCCCTGTAGTGACTGAATAATACACTTTAATGTGTAATGAGCCTTTCTGTGTTATGGGGTTATACTCTGTTTCATATTTTTTGATGTCCAATTATTTGTTTGATAGCAGTTATTGTGTATTATTGTCTTATTCCTTTTAGTCTTGTTTTAGGTCGTTCTTGAGTTCAAATAAAATGGTAAAAGTTTAAAATATTGGTTGAATCCTTATTTTCAGCTGTTGCACTTCCCAATAGAACAGTGAGAGGTAAAGAACAGGATGGGGCAGGACAAAGATTTGACAAAACTACAGCTATCATAGCAATATCCACTACAATTCCCACAATACATACAAATCCAAACTTTAGGTTTCCAGATGATAATATTGTGTTTAAGTAATCTTTGTCAACTACATTTCATTCATAGCTTACCATTTTCCATGTATTCTCCATACGACTGTGTACACCAAGCTGTGTCAACCATACTGTGACGAATACACTTACTCTCACTAATACTCGAATATCAGTTAGATCAGAATGGCCATCCAGAAAAATGCACCCTAAAATCTGAACTTGATCGAAGCCTGAGAAATATGTCATGAATGTGGAAAGGGAATAGTCCGGTCCCGACGGGTTTGGAGAAATATTTTACGCTCTAAGCCATCTAACTTGGCTTGTTTGAAGCATTATAAATCAAGCCATTTTGACCCTGTTGTAGGCTGAAAGTGTTTGTTTCTTCAAGGGTGGATTGAAGACTTAAAGACCTTATTCAAAGCAGTAAGAAGTGTGGCATGGGTGATGAAAAGAGAAGAAAAGTGGTATGCCAGATCATACAATCAGTTCCTACGACTCTGACAGATTTCATTGTCAGTGGTTTTGGTCTTTCGTCTGCCTGCATAACACTCAGTGGATTTATTTCCTACCTTCCTCCATGCACAGCTTGATCCTGCACTGCACAGATGGTTTTATTCTGTACGATCGATAACATATTGACATCTAACTGCTCATAATATGGTAAAGAAGAAGACTGTCATTGGCCACAGCTTAATTCCACGCCTATGGCATGTGCATCTGTATGAATTAAGCATGACCCTCTTTGAAATTTTAGCACACAGTTATTTGGAAACCTCTCTCGTTTCCCGGCATATTGGGAAATTGAATTATCTGTGTGCTGTTTGATGCCATGGTAATTGTAGCGGCCATGTGTTAATGTAATAAATTCACATGGCGCTGTTTTACGTCCAACTGACTTGACTGGCTCGTTGTTGTCTTGTCGGTGGAAGTGAACCACCACTGCTATCCAATTTAGCTTTGGCTTACAGTTGGATGTGGAATGTAGAAGGAGCAAATATGTATGTGTGTGTGTGTGAAAGAGAGAGAGAGATGTCCTTAATAATCTATTTTAGTTTAGCCTAAATGAAAATGGATTACAGCACTTTCAAAGCACTGAGCAGACAGACACTCGATGAGTCAGTTATTTTTATCCCAGCTCGCAAGGCACCATTAGTCTCTTTGGTGAGATAAATAACATTACCAGTTCAGTCCCAAGCACCCCCTCCCCCACTCACCCCCATCCGTCTTTCTTGGTTTTTTTGTTTAAGCCAGACAAAATAAGTCTCTGACAACAGGACGCCATCTCAGGACAGAGGCTGTCGTGTTTCCGGGTACACTGGATCACATTGTTTTCATTTCGGAGCCTGTTACCTCCGGCGAGGCCCTCGTGCAAATGCGGCCTTCCCCCCCGATTAGCATGGGCCACCGAGTGCATGTACGCAGCTGTAAAAGCCTGACGTCAGAAAGCTTAAACCTAATCATGGTCTATGTCTTTATTCCATTAAGTGGAGTAATTCATCAAAGGAGGATCCTCTTAAGGGTTGTGTCAGAGCCGGAGTCGGAGCCCGGGAGGGGTGGGGTGGGGTAGGGTGGTACGGTGGAGGGAGTTGAAGGAGGCCGGCAAAAGCTACAGCGAGCTGGGAAGAAGGGAAGTGGGTTTGATCTCTAGGGATGAATAGAGGTCATTCAGCTCGCGGTGTCCGCTCAGCGATGTTTATTCACCTCACACCAGGCCTTTCAGGCTTCATGCCTGTTTGGGATTCGCTCTTTTATGGCTCCTTGTGTCTCCGTAATGGCTGCCTTTTTGGGCTTTGGTGTGCAACACTCTGGTGAGGTCTCCTAAAGAGGACGTATGGGCTTTTCTTGCCTCTCAAGTTGATCCAGACCCTGACACTACCCACTTGTGTCTGGACACAGAGGCATATTTCAGTGGTGGTCATTTTCCAGCAGAATTATTCGAGTACAATAACAGTGGAAATGGATTAGAATTTTAGCGCTTATAATGTCCCATTAGACGGATGGCAAGCCTGCCAAATCAATATTGTGTGTTTTTCAGGTTGCCTCGACTGCTGGAAAGTGTGTAGTATTAATAGCTCTCAATTTGTGTGATTCAATTAGAAACTAGTATTGGCATCACTGAGCAAGAGAGCTTTGCAACCTGGAGGCGAGAGAGGCATGCCAAAAATAGCATGAAAAAAACACCCTTTTAATCCTTTTAGAACACGTTCTGCGTGTGCCATGTTTTATCTAAAGCTCATCATGCTTGTTTTTAAACTCCATCACTAACTCATGCATTTGCACATATGTATACCTGCATATTACACCCATAGTTTTAGGGACTTTTAAATAATATTATTAAATCTTTGCCCATATGTTGGATATGTACAGGTGCATTAGTTACTTTTCCCTCCATTTTCTACTAACTGAAAACAGAAAATTATTCCACCTCTATCTCTGTCTTTTTGGCGGGCGAGAAAGGTGGCGGAAAGCAGTAAATGGTAAGCTTTTCTAAAATAGAGACAATTATTACACCTGAAGGGGATTAAGTTGGATGCAGAATTAGTGAACTTTAGGTAAATACTGTAGATCTGTACAATGCACTAGACTGTTTGAGTGACAGACTCAAATCGAGTTGATAAATCTTTATCACTTTGGGTGAACTTCCTTCAGAGAAATGCATGTAATACTGCTTAGCTACAGCTAACAATGTTAACCTACTAACACAGGTAGTGACTGATAAACTCATAGGAGCTTATTACAAAGAACTATTGGACAGTGAATACCCCCAACTATTCTCACAGAAGTTAATTTAAAGTGTTGAAAGGTTTAGAATTGTATTATCAAGAAGCTAAATGTTATAAGATGCTCTGACTTGGGTCTCTGAAAAAGATATTTTTTAGGGACATGCTTTGGTTCCAGTGTTGGTTTCAGTGTTGCGTCAATTTGCTTATCTACTAAAGGTGGTGTTTCTGGAATCTTGACAAATGCACCTTTAAAGCCAAAAAGGAAACAGATGTTGTGCAGTTGGATTTGCATGGATTTCAGATAATGTTGACCAGGTAGTGTCATGTTTTATAAATCTGTCCATTTAGTGGAAGAACAGGTGAAGTTTTAAAATTGGCAAACAGCTTTTATTCATTTAAAACAGCCAGGCAGGCACTTCATTGTATTTCCTCTTTATTACCACTGTGGTCCTGGCTTGTGGGACTTCGCCATTTATCTGGTTGGCTTCTTTTCCATGTCTTTTCATGAGGCGTTTTGTCATGCCTAGTTACAGCCTGCTGGGTTACCGCATGTACAACCGTGCCCCGCATTTGCCATTGTTGATGAGTCACCTTGTTGTGACTCCTCTCATCTCAGGCTTTGATGTGCTCAATCATTCATCTGTCTTGCTTTCATTTTGCACTAGATTCACTGTATCATGTGGACATTGCTTCGTCTGCAGTGCATTGCCTGGAATTCAAAATGCCTCTTTGTGCCTTGATCTAGCACTTGATGTATGTCAGTCCATTCTCTCTGTGATGTGTGGTCTTGGCCCTCTGTCTGGCATGACTGATCAATTTGTGCTCTTGCTCTCACTCTATCTCGCTTTGTCGCTTTGCTTGGCTGGCACTTGCACCCCCCCTCCTCCCCCACCGCTTGACAGAGTACCCTACCTGCTGACATACTATAGATGCAGCTTATATGCAGCTTTGACACAAAAGGAGAGTCCAAATAATTGTGCTTTTATTCAAATCCCTTTTTGCATTTACTTGAGACGGCCATCTTCCAGTGGCAAGCTTCTGCACACGAATGGTAGGCCGGAACATACGGTGGAGGCATTCCCCTTGGACCTCAAACTGGCCCATCATCACAGCCATGCTCATGCAGCCCTCATTACATATATTTGCATGCATTTATGAGCCCTTTATCCAGCAGCAATATGGCCTCCTGCTGAATGGCAGCGGATTTAATGGCAAGTCTGTATTCCCCGGCGCCATCCGGGATGAAAGAGTACCTGGGGACAGTCCCTGGCCTGGCTTAGATGCTCAAGTATTATTTGTTCTTGCTGGGGATCAGGTCCAAAGTGTTCACTAAACAGCTATATTAACAGAACCTCTTAGTGTTCGACTCCTTGGTCGATTGAAGTAACCACAGAATACAAGAACAGCCAAGTGTTCTTGCAAGGTTATTTTTTTACCTGTGACTTCTGTTTACCCAGCTGTACAAAGAGCACTAATATTATTACTGTATATTGCTCTTCTACCTCACCTTCACCATTTCTCTGTCTGTTTCTCAACCAGCTTATCTGCATTCTCAGCTCATTTTAGCAGCTTACCTTTTTGCCTGGACTCTAACTTTTCTGTGGGTGTCTTTCACCCCTCAATGCCCCTCCTAATAGCTTTAGTTGAAGATGAACAGCCTCAATCCCTCCGAGAGGTCCCGTAGGATACCACTGCGTAGTCCATGAAAGGTTAACTCCCACCGATGCATTACAAATGCAGCAATTAAAATCAGGGAGACAGCCCTTGCAGAGAGGATAGAGGACTTGTTTCCTAGTACAGATCTCAGTGTGACTGGAATGAGAATCCAGGCATAGCGTTGCAACCTGTTGGTTTTGTCCTTCCCTGCTGCGTGAGAACTCAGAAGATGTGTTTGGGGAGAAAGTTATCCTGGTGTCCTTACCGGGACCTGCAGTGTGATTGGTAGATCACTTCCTTGAGAAAGTTAGTTAAAAGTGCTGTGTATGATTTTAATCCGATACACTTCTTGTAAAAATTAAGCGAACATTTCCTCAAGTTCTGCGATCTGTTTATGTGCTGGAAAAAATGTTCGTACTCAGCCCTGACTCTGTAAATGGGATTCAAACAACGAGATGCACAACACTATTCCAGTTAATCAGCAAACGATGTAGTCTTTGGCACCAGACAGGGGAAGGGGAAGGGGGAGGAAAAGGGCAAGTGTATTTGACTGTATTTGTATTTGGATGGTGGCGGGACCTTAGAATGCTGAAAGGCATGAGAAGGATGAGAATGTCACTCTATTCCTGCTAGATATGACCTGTTTGCGAATGTTTGTGATAGATAATCACAACTGGGTTGCTTAGCAGCAGCAATTGTAGCAACGGTTTGCTAACACAGCTTGCAGGTTTTGGGGGGGAGGCTCCAGCATTGTATACAGTGCCTTTAAGTATGTGAGGCGAGGTCATTAGTATAGCCTCTTTCATGTGCGGATGGCTTTCAAAGTGCTTTAAAATACAAAAATGTAAAAAAGAAGTTGTAATTTTAATAGAAAGGTGTAAGTGTGAGAAACCTTTTAAAGGTTTAAAGAACCATTATGGGATATAAGGGTTTTTTACCAGTTTAGGGGTTCGCAGTTATTTATGGAACCGAAAGTGCTTTTTCTATGGTGTCACAAGGAACCGTTCAAAACGTCTTTATTTTTAAGAGTGTAAGATAAAAGTACAGTAATGGTGTAGTGTCTAGTGTCAGGGCTCTTCTAATGCTCTGGCTGGTCTCTATGATCTGAGACCTTGGTTCATATTGCTGCAGTATTTCAGATAAATACACTGGGCCTACACTACTGAGTCACTTACAGTTGCATGCGAAGGTTTGAGCACCCCTGGTCAAAGTTGCTGTTACTGTGATTATCTAAGTGAGTAGAAGATGAGCTGATTTCCAAAAGGCATTAAAAATGAGTTAAAGATGAAACATTTCTTTCAACATTGAAAAAACTAGTGTATTACTTTTATTTTGTAAGCATTTTAAAGTGAAAAAGGAAAAAGGAGAACCGTGCAAATGTTTGGGCAACACAAGAAATTTTATTTCTCAGATAACATTACATAGCTTGTTAAGGCTATGACTTGACGAGAATCATTTCACTGGTAGAAGAAAGAATGTATTTAGTTAAATACCAGCAAATTCTGGAAGCAAACATAACACCATCTGTAAAAAGCTGAAGATGAAAAGTGATTGGCTTCTACAGCAGTATAATGATCCTAAATACACCTCAAAATCTACAATGGGCTGCTTCAAGAGGCGCAAGCTAAAGGTTTTGTCATGGCCCTTACAGAGCCCAGACCATCATCAAGAATCTGTGGATAGACCTTGAAAGAGCAGACAGCCCAACAATCTCACAGAACTAAAAGGCTTTTGCAAGGAAGAATGGATGAAAATCCTCCAAACAAGAATTGAAAGACTCTAAGCTGCTAGAAAAACGTTTACATGCTGTGATACTTGCCGAAGGGGGTGTTACTGTCCATGTACTGTAAGTACTGACCATGCAGGATGTTAAGACTTTTCCTTTGGGCCCTTTTTTCCTTTGATGTCATGTCTAAACTGTAAAAGGATGAACATAAAAAAAGTAAACTTGCTTATAATATTAAATAAATGTTGTATATTTAAATTATTGCCTTCTGGAAATGTTATGCAGGGCTTACTTGTGTAACAGATATTGTGCCCAAACTTTTGCATGCCACTGTATAGACCAGTAATAGTACATGAAAGTCTGTTCTGTAATATTGTTAGCCAGTGTAACAATGGCAGCTGCATTTTGAATCAGTTAAAGCTGTTTGTCTCTTTTAGATGTGCGGTTCAAATACCTTTACAGTAATCAATGCTGCTAGAAATAAAAGTATGGATGACTTTCGCTAGTGTTGGCTTAGTCAAAATCTCTAATCTTAATGTTCTTAAGGTGATAAAATGCTGATTTACTTAATTAACTGCTTAACATGAAACTGAGATCCGAGTCCATTAGTATGCCAAGATTACTCGCTAGTTCCTTTGTCTTAGGGGCTTTTGAAACCAGATAAGTAGCTAGTCTTTGCCTCTTATTGTTGTTCCCAAATCAAATGATCTGTTTTATCTTTAATCAACCACAAAAACGTTCTTGTTATTGATTGATGGGACCGTGAAGGGGGCCGTAGTCGTTTGGAGAACCGGGCAAATAAATAGGAGAGTCATCTGTATCAATAAAATAACCCATAGCCTTGTAAAATCAAGGGAATGCAAAGGCAAGGGTGGGGGAAGTGCTGGGGTGCTAACTCCAGCGAGAGCCTCTCCCCTGGATAGTAGCATCTGTGTCAGCCCTTGTGCAGCTCTCCTCAGCCTGTCAGACACCATTACCGAAGAGACGTCTCTCCTGACAGGGCCCGGGAGCTCCTCACCAAGGAGAGACTCGGTCTAATCAAGAGCAGACTGCCAAGCGGTTAAAGAGGGAGGCAGAAGCCAAGCCCCCCCTCCCCCCCCCCCCCAATCCACACACACATACACTAACCATCTCCACCCTCTTTCTCGCCACTGTCAGAGACAGGCGGCACACACTACTCCGGCGAGGGCATCCTGGCAATGGGGAATGTCACTCAGTCAGACAACGGCAGGCACGTCTCTGTCTGAGGGGCGGAAAGAATACATCATCTGCAGAGACACGCAGCAGATTCTTTTTTTTCCCCTGTCCCTCTCTCAGGGATATCGTGGCTGATCTGTTTCTTTTTTCTCTCTGTGACCCTCTTTCACCCACCCTCCCTCAGAGCTGTCATAGATAATGTGCATCTTTGAGAAGACTCGGACTGAATTCAAATGTACTAAGACAGAGTTGCTCTCTTGCTCTCCTTGATAAGGATGAAGTTGAATTTATCACTTTGGAAGGGTACCTTAATCCCTTTTTCAGAAATGGTTAGAACTGCCTTGTTTTTAACCTGTGGGGAAGGTCCTAAGGGACGGCAGACTAGGTGAAGAGATTTTGGGAATGGAAAGACAAGAGAATACGTTCCCTTCGTGTCCTTGCATAGGACATTCCATCTCTGCTCCTCCCATTGGTCTAAGGTAAATCTTTTCTCGTAGTGCCAGGCTAATTGTCTGACAAAAGGCCTGATTTTACCTCTGCTAGCCTCGAGGGCCTTTTAACATGTCAGGAACACTCTACCGAACATCCATCACACCAGAGGCTTGGCTGACAGGAGAGTGAAGCACTCAAATACAGAATCTCAAACAAAGCTCCTGTCTTTTGTCAGAAACCCCAGGTGGCGCTCCCCTGGTACGGGGTGCGTTCAACCACCTTTGTCCACCTTATCCACATTGGCGAAATGAAGCTGTGCAGAGCTGACCTTCAGTTTCCCAGAAAAGACTGCTTGATGGGAGGATTGCAACATCCCCAAATGGAGCACTACAGACGCCGAATGGCAAAGTTGTGGAATCCAAAAAGCCCATGTCCTGGCATGCCCTTTCTCTCCTCAGGGCTCGGCCTCTCTGACAGATTGGTTCTCCTGATAAGGATCAGATGCTGTGCTGTTAGCTGATATGCAGCAGATAGCGCGAGTGCAAACTTATAAGGAGGAGGCGGTAGTGGAGAAGAAGGTCTGAGGCAGACGGCTTGTCTGCGACTGTGTCTCTGCACATGTCAGGTTAAATTGAGTGAGTATGTGCGTGCGTGTCCGCGGCTGTGCTCCATGTCTCTCCTCTGGCTGTTTGCAATCATGGCCTCTCACTCACAGTGCACTTTCCCCATCACCGCGTGCTCTCATGTTTCTCGGCTTGCGCTGTCTCAGCCGTCTTAATGTGCCCGGGGGTCAGTTCTCACAAAGGCATTTTGGGTGAAAGAAGGGGTACATAATGTCTAATGATGCAAATGGATTGGATCATGTTGCGCAATGCATAATTAACTCGGTATACCCATTTCCTATCAAGCTGTTGAATGTCCAGGGAAGAGTCAAGTACACAAGGATGCTTTTCTTATTCCCTTAGCTCCATTCAAAAACTACATTAGTGGCTTGCAGGCTGAGGGACCATATGGGAGCCTGGCATTAGCCCTCAAGACATCTTGCCATTTTCAGTGTAACACAGTAACACAGTGAGTGAGTGCGAAATATAGCATTTCACACTCACTCCCTCACTCACTCACTCGCTCACAAACAAAGAGCGTATGCACTGTATACAAATATGTACACTCGCTAAATTAATCATGTAAAGGTACCTTAATAACCACATATAGAACCAGCATTTCACACGCAACAGATTTAGACATTTAGACACTCACATACACGCACACCATCCTTCTCACCTTGCTCATGCAACCCTTGCACAGCTGTTGAAGAATAAAGGTCTTCTATCTTTTCACCCCAGCAACTGTCTCCCCAGCTCTCAGACCTCAGGCTGACCTGATAGCTGTGCAACCAATTGCTGTTCCTACTGTCTTACAGAGGCTTACATAGTCTTACATAGCTCAGGGTCTGTTTTATCACTGCACTGATCTCTAGCTACTCTGCACCATCCCCTGTGCCTCTGTGACTCTTAATTGCTTGTCTCAGTACAGTCTGTTCCCACCGCCTTCTAGAGTCAGGTCTAGTTAATTCAGGTTTTTCAGACTCGCTACGCTTAGCATGGATGGATTGACTTGTCTTTGGACAAAAGGACTATTTTGCGTCACTGGGCGGATGAATCGTTGGCCTAATGGATGGATTGATTAATGCTTAAGCAGAAGGCAGGATTGGATTAATTGATGGATGGACTTAAAAATGAAATCAGGAATGGATAGTCACTCACATGCTCCCAAGAGAGTTCTTGCATCAAAGCACACTATCACGCCTCTTACATCATTTACCTCCTCTCCGTTTTCCCATACGCTTTCCAAGAATCAAGAATACATATGAACAGACAGATTCGGAGAAAAGGATATCTTGTAAGGGAGTGTCAGCGCTGTGATCTGTTGGTCAGAAAAGGGTCAGCGATGTGTGAAAGCTGACTTCTCTACAGGGTAGTGTTCTCCTGTGTTAGGCCAGGATAAGAGATCCTAATACATACCAGAGTAAGAAGCGTAGGAGTCAGAGTCAGGGAATGCAAGAGCCACAGCAGCCCCTGCAGGGCATTAGTGGAACTGCCGTATACCAATACAGGTGTTATGCAAAAACGTGCAGCACTTATTCAAGTATGTCCCTTGCAGTGGGTGCCCTGAAACAGTGGTCGTACAGTTCACACAAAAATGACCTCTGATGTATGTGAGCTGCAGTAATGCCTTTAGTTATTCTTAGGGTATTTATGCATCAGCATTTGTCCTGCTTGGGTGTGGCAAACTTGTTAGTCTGGATTATGTAGTTTCACAGCCTTATGTAGTTGCTCAGCCTTATGGCTGTAACTCACGACTGCCTCAATGCCCTCTTCTTTTCTTACTCTCCCTTCATGTCTTTATACGTCTCTCCGTCCCATCTCAACCTGTAGCTGAGTTGATGCACAGACCTTTTTGGAGAGACCTACTGTATTACATAACCTCAAACCTACATCCCTCTAGACAACCCTGACCATTTGCCAAGCCTGAGGTTTTTCATCTCCATGCCCCTCCCTAAGGCAAGCGTGAGTCTGCCGTATAGTCCTTTCAGTGATGTCCGATTTGAGATGCTGCTTATGCACTCAAAACAGTTCACAGCCCGTCAGTTCTTTTTTTATTCTCCTATAGCTTTGCTAGACTGCTCAGCAACTTCTTTGGCTGCAGGGAGAACAGTTCCCATCGTTTTCCTCATCACCGGCTATGCTTCCTAAAGGATGGAGGTTTTAATACCCTCCCTCCCCTCGGGGGGCCAAGCATGAAAAGACCGAATCGCAGGGGCTTGGCAAAACAGGCGCCTCTCAAGACACCCCGGGGTCCTGCAGGGCATCTTTCGTGCTGTTGCATCATGTCTGGCTAAAAGCGAAGGTTTGATTGAAAACTCTGAGCTGCAGAGATGCAGACGGGGAAGAGGGGTTTGAAGGCTGGGAGAAGGCAGCTCCGGAATGTCTTCTCTTCCCCTTTCCCTCTCTCCCTCCCATCCTCCCTCTCTCTCTCTCTCTCTCTCTCTCTCTCTCTTTCTCTATCGCTGCCTTCTCCCTTGTCTCTGTCACACTCCCCCTCTGCTTCCTTTGCATCTATTTTGAGACCTTCGAGTCCTTCATAACTTCTCGTCCTTTTCTCGTGAGATTTCTCTATCTCTTTATTCCTTACGATCTCAGTGGTGCACTACTCTTGCAGAGTAGCTTGGAGCACTGTCTTTTAATTCTGCTCAGTCCCCTTCCTTTCTCTCTCGGACTCCAGCTCTCTTTCTGGCTCTCTCTGTGTGCATGTGTGTCTATCTGTCTATCTATCTAATCTCTGCATATATCTATCCCTGCCTGCTTATCTGTCCATCCCCCCTCTCTGCCATTAGATTCCTGTAGTCATTTTCTAATTTAGATTAATTTGATAGGAGCGAATCATTTGTTTCAGTAATGATTTTCATTAAGATGGAGTCATACCCCAAAATCACTAAAACGTTCCCTAATGAGACTTTTTCTTCCGCTATTTTTACCCAGTTTTTATGTGATCTCTTAGCCACGTTTACATGATCAACCGCCCCTAGTCTATCCATCTGCCCATCCACAAGCGACCGGTGCACTAGCGTATCCACCTGCTCTCTTTCTCCATTTCATCCTTTCCTTCTCCTCTTTCTCCCTCCCCCTTGATCTCCCACTCAACCGAAACCCTTGCACCACTGCCAACCTTGGCCCAGACCACTCCCCTACTGCATTATACCGCCTCTCGGCCGATAAAACAGCGGGCGCAGAGAGAGCTCCAGGATCGATGGGCACGGTTCTTTCTCTGACCCCTTGCCGGCTGGCCCCTGGCCATATGGCCACTCAGCCAACCTGTGAACAGACAGTCCAGTTCAGCCCTACACCACGCCTGCCTCTCCAGGGCTTTCAGACCCATCGTGTGCATGGCATCGGGTGCAGACAGATTCTCTCTTCTCACTTGCTGAGGCCAGGTGTACGTGTGTGTGGCATCGTCTCATTCCCCAGAATACCTACATGAGGTGTGGACATGCTCCAGTTTCCACCAGGCCACCCACTTCATGTGCAGGAAATGAGGGAGCAAAGGCAAGCATGCCCTCTTTCTGGTGCCGTAATGCAGTTGAAATGACTGAAGCATATTTTTGCACACATTTTTTTTGCAAAGTGTTTCTTTTAAAAAAGGATTGGTAGTTATTGCTGCAGACATCGTCACTAAGATCTCTGTGCAACCAGTACATCAGCGGTGATTTTGGCTTTCGCTTCAGATGGCTTTGGTTGCCCTGACACTCATCTGCTTAGTCCTCATCTGAAAAATCACCAATCTTGATATAACTTTGAACTCTTCCACACGCGTGAAGGCAAATGGTAATAAGCTAGATGTGTCAACATGTTACAGCTAACAACTGGCAAGTGCGTCTTTCATCTCTACTGAAACGTTGCCTCTCGGTTTTGTCATCTTGAAATCAAGCACACACACTCTCTCTCTCTCTCTCTCACCACCTGAGAACTAGGGAAGTGCAAAGCTGCCAGGATATATTTCAGCCATCCTTACAGTGCCCTCATTTGCATTCTACGTGCACACAGTCTCCATATTCTCCTCTGCTAGCTGTTTACCCAAATACATTCCCTTGGAAAAAAAAGAACAAGTTGCTAAAATAGCTGAGTTCAGCTCGAGGATATTTAGGCCAACTATATGTTCATTTGCTTTAAACATCAAACCTGTCCTTTCCAGACTTTGTTTCATCATGAAGCCCGGTTGCTGAATAACGCAAAACTTGTATCAAAGTTAGCCTGAAGGGGGAGAAGATGCTGAGGTTCATGAAGGTTTTTCAGGTGCAAATTTGTCTTGGACTAAAACATACATTTCACAGCCAGTCTATCTGTTTGATCTGTGCTGGCTTCCAGCTGAGGTGAAGGCAACTTCCTGCACAAGCAGTTCTCAGTCACAGTTCTCTTGGAACTTTCCGTGCCAAAACTACTCTTAAGAGTGTTCAAAATTAGGAGTTTTTTTTTTTTCAGGGCACTACATAACCTGAGAGAGGGAGTAGCAGCCATATTAAGAGCCATTTGAATGTACTGTCTCTGCACAGGCAAAAGTGAATTCCTACCCTATGACTCATTGCATGTTTTTTATTTATATTTTTACCTAATTTTACTCCCCAATTAGCCAACCCACAAGTACTCTCTCCCTATCACATGAAATGCTGAACTGTGATTTTCTATTAAAAATGCATTAAATTATTATGATTTTACACATACATATGGGTATCTGAAATGCATACCAGAAACTACAAACTGAAATAAGACAATCAAGCAAGTGCAGCAGACTACAGCTGGAAGAGAGAGAAGAAAAATGTAAACTCAAGGTGAAGTAAATATTAGTGAGCTACGGCCAGCAGGGATAGAGCAGAATAAACTTAAAACTAAAGTCTAAGAATTTGTAGCTGAGGAGAGCAGTAATCAAAGGGTGGATGAGCAGTGGCTCATTATCATTTAATGGAACTAAATACTGTACCACTTCAGCTCTCTTTTTAATAATCTGCATATCAGATCTACAGATCAGTTTTCTTTAAGTGCTGCTGATGCTTTTGATATACTTATGATTTATTGCCCACCTCCAGTACTTGTTTATCTTGTATATCTGTACCTATATGATGAAAGATTCGCACTGTTTTGGATTATTTGGGGTGTCTATATATATTCCTAAATCATCTGATGCAAATATTTCTCTTTTCTTAATCAGTGTAACAACGACTATGTCCCGGTGTGCGGCTCCAATAACGAAAACTACGAGAACGAGTGTCTCCTACGGAGGGATGCTTGCAAACAGCAGACTGAGATCTTGGTGGTTTCTGAAGGATCCTGTCCTGTCGGTAAGGTTGCCGTCTGTACGTGTTCATGTATTGTGTGTTTGCGTATGTTTATGTGTGTTTTAGTTTATTAGTTAATTATACTTAATAATTATACATTTTCCTACCTGATACGGTCATCACAATAACACAGAAATTCTATAAT
The DNA here is from genome assembly GCF_030463535.1 of Salminus brasiliensis. NCBI lineage: Eukaryota > Metazoa > Chordata > Actinopteri > Characiformes > Bryconidae > Salminus > Salminus brasiliensis. Next base: position 35,945,002 of record NC_132885.1, on the reverse strand, counting down.
TCTCTACAGCATTGGCATATAATCATACTGTGTGATTTAGCAATCATTATATGTCAGCAACAGCTTCCTTTGATCAAAAACATACAAGAACAAACAAGTGCAACATTAACTGTAAATACTGGTAGTATTTCAAGTAGCTAAAACCAACATGCCGCTTCTAGAAAGTATTCACAGTGGTCAGATGATCAGAGAAGTTCCGCTTCCCTCTTTACATGTATAGGCATATTGTGCTGCCCCCATCAGTTCTGGAGAAAGCACCATCTCTGACAGCTGTGACAGTTTTTAGTTCCTTTTTGGTACCATATAAAACAAGTACTCTCACGTTTATAGAATTTTGACATCCCTACTAACTGTGTACTATGATTTCAATGTACTTGGTTTGGGTTGGTTTAAGCATCAGCCAATTGTGATAAATGTAACATTGTGTCCAACGTAAAAACATCTACTGTTTCCTGTTAATAACCTGATCTCTCAGAGCTACTTTTCTGATTATTTTGATGCGATTTAGTGTTTTTTTAAGCATTTGTGTAATGAACTGTTGCTGATATTAACTCCCTAACACACTAAGGCATATTATTCAGTAACTATAGGGACTTCTATATAAACCGGTGGATCTATTCTTTAGTAATAGAAGTTTGTGATAACACTTTCGACCCACTGATGGTCCATAGGCTTTTTAAAGGGTTAAACTCTCTGCGTCTGTTATGTAGCAGTGTAAAACACAACACTGCTTATAATCTGCAGATTTGACTCGTTGGTGCCTTGCAGAAAGTAGCAGACTTAAGCAAGCAGCTTTCTTTGTTTCTTGAATCAGGTACATGGCTTCACAGCAACATTTTACTGTGCCCCAATACTAAAGTATTATAATTAAATATTCTTAAAAAGAAATTGAGACACATGCTTTGGATACAAAGAATGAGGCATGAATCGCGACAAAGTGAATGACATGTGCACCGAACTATGAGTTTGTTGGAGGCTGAACAAGCCTGTAAACAACTGAAGGTATTTCAAGATCTTCATACAAGTACCTTGGAACGTGTTGTCTCTAAATAACTACCAAAATCCTAAGGTCAGTATTGGTGTGTGCGTGTTTCAAAGTCCCTAAACTCTTTCATCTTTCTGTCTTTATTAGAAAACCTGCTGCATTACATCAGTGCCAAAATTCCAGCAGCTTAATGGGCTAAGGATCCAAGTCTTTTGCTCTAAGTTCCTTGATTAGGAAGCGCTTTGAGCATATGGTACCACAGTACCTGAGAATTTTGGCTGTAGGTTTTCTGCAAGTTTACCAACCTACTTTGGGAGTACAAGATGCATTGCTGTATGCACCTCATAACAATTATGAACTCCTGGAAAGGTCTAATAGATATTTGAGATATTTTTTTCTGTGCTGAAAAAAAAAGTAGGAGGGAATTCCACGTCTTGTAATAAGCCTGGTCTTACAGTAAGTGCAGGTGTATATAACTAACCAGTAACCCAATATTTATTGTTCTGTCTGTGTGTTCTAGTAAATAGAATTTGAAATGGAACAATGACTATAAGGTAAAAGTTAAAGTAAAAGTGCTTTTTGCCTTATGTCTTGACATCAGCGAGTAAAATACTCTTCAGTGGGGTTCAAGTGAGGTCATTGGCATGGGCAGCCAAGAAGGGCCGCACTTATAAGTCTTGGAAAACTCGCTGCTTTAGTAATATCTATCAGATCAATGTCCTGCTGTACAGTGAGGTACTGAAGTTATGATGCTTCTGGGGGCATCCTAGTTTGGCTTATCTGCTAGTGCTGCGAGAAGTGATTCTCCACTACACATAGAAATATGGACTCGAGTCAGTGTCTCAGTTACGTGTTGACTGGATCAAATCTCAGCACTGACTAGCCCTTAAATGACTCACAACTCAACTCTCAACTCAACACAGACTAGCGTTTAAATGACTAACAATTTAGACTAACCCCAAAAATGACTTACAACTTAACCTAGACCAGCCCTTAAATGTCTCACAACTCAGACTGGCCCTAAAATCACTCACAACTCAACACAGACCAGCCCTTAAATGTTTCACAACTCAACAGACTGTCTCTTTAATGACTCACAACTCAACTTGCCACTCAACACAGACCAGCCTTTAAACGACTTACAATTTAAAGCAAACTAGCCCTTAAGTGACTTGCAACTCGACTTTGACTCGCTCCTAATTGACTCACTGCTCAGACTGCGATTTGCAACTCAGTCTAGCCCTTTTGTGACTTGCGAGGTTTCTTTGCATGTTTACATATAAAGTTGACAAAGTTTTAGTTACAGAAGACATTCTTTTTCGGTGTAGTAAAACTTCATCTAGATAAGCGGTTATGCTAATTAGCAATCATAACTTGCTTTACAAACCACACACTAATTTTCACATTTACTGCATGTAGTGCTTCAACTCATGCAGATATTTCCCACTTTTCTTCATACAATTCTCCATTTAGTTATTATAACTATATTTATTGTAAACTACATTTGTGAAGGGCTGTAAATCAGTTTGTTCAGAATGAACAGAAACACCATTAAAGGTGATATTTTGCACTATAACCTCAAATTGATTTAGCTTGAGTACACAGCCCAAATTACCAAAAACTTAACTGCTACTACTGAATTTAATTACACACTGCTCTGCATTGTGTGGTCACTGCTTGTCTCTTGTAATCAGGCACAGTCTGAAACTAAGCTGTTTGAAAACATTGATTATTTTTCTAGGAAAAAAGACAATGTGAATAATTTTATCAATTATGAATCATGTACTTTTGTTTTTGTTGGTGCTATAAATGCAGATATGTGCCATTAATACCATTTTAAAGAAAGATAACTGCTTCTTTAAGCAATCAGTAGTTTCAGTCAGCTATGTCAGAATTATTCCGCTGTCAGTATGAACTGAATTGACTGACCTGCATTTAGTAATACAGAATACAGTAGGTCTGCACAAAATTCAATATTGGTTATCAAAATATTGCCTTTTGCAAATGTTAGATTGTGTGCTATGAGTACAATGTCACTTTCTCTTGTGTCTCTGATGTGTTTCTGAATGAGTTTGGAAGAATCAGGGCATTCACAATATCCAGTCATTTTGGTCAAAATAATTTATCCTATTATATCTGATGATTTACTAGGTTGCAGTAGTAAGTAGTAGTTTTAATATATTATTGTAATTTTAACTATATTAATTACTGCATTTACAATACATCCAATGGCAGCCAATGTGTAAAGTATAAAGAGAGACATTGGGAAGAAAGTGTAAAACTGTTACTGGGGCCAGCACCTACCTTTCTTGTCCTGCTGGCAGGCATCTTACCCAAGTGAAAGAGTCACTGACATCATGTGATTTATCACAACCTTAATGAATTGTCTTCATGTGGAGAAGCAAATGCCCTGAACCTTTTTAATTTGAACATTTTGACTTTATGGCTTGACAAATGACACTACTTGCAAGCGAAGTGACAGTTCACAAGCCATCTATTTATTAGAAACACCTCCCTTGTACTTCCTTTTATGGGTCGCTTCGTGAGGTCCATAGACTGCCAACCACCCTCACTGGTCTGTTTGTGACTACAGGAGATGTTATTTGGTGAACTGTTGTAAGCACAGCAATAACTCTGACGTTCTAGTCGTATGTTAGTGTATGTGGGCCACTGGCATGAGTGTATCTGGCACAGTGCCGAGAGTAGGTCGAGAGAAGGTCCAGCACCCAAGATTATTCAGGCCAGTGCACCCCTCTGGTTAGAAACTGAGCACTGATAAAGGGTTACAGGATGGCTAACAGAAACTGTGCATCTACATATACTGCATATACTGTGTGTGCCAGTGAGGTTGAGCTACAGGGGTACGTATTGAGGTATGGGCTGGGAGATGGTCTGTCCATTGTTTGAAGTTCTTCTTTGTTGTCCGTTTGCTTTTCTCAGTAAGAGTGTCATGATCAGCTCCATACCCCTTTAGACCCACAGCATTGAGTGGTCCTCTCACAGTGGAAAGATGGACACAAACACCTGTTAATCATTTCAGACTTGAAAAGAGAGTAGAGCTGGATTTTCTACACTCTCAGGGGCAGGGTTTTGGTGGTCTAGCAGGTGTTGCACGTTTGCAACGAGTCCTATTATTCTCTCTCTATGTTTTAATCGTTCTACTTCAATTTGAGAAACTCATGGTTAAGAGGCTCTGAAGGGCCGAGAGGTCTAATTCGCTGCCACTTTGGTCAGTTTTGGTAAGTTTGAATCTTGAGCCATGCCGCTTTGCCATCAGTAGCCAGGGTCTGAGAGAGCACAATTGGACATGCTCTCTCCGGGTGGTTAGATGATGCTCTCTCCCCTCATGTCTCTTGAAGTGATGTTGTCCAGCACATGTGACCATTAGCTGGTGTGTTACTGCATTACCGACAGTTATAAAAAAAAAACAAAAAAAAACAGTGGCTGGCTTTAAATGTAAGCAAGGAAACTTGATGAGTCCTTAACCTCCTAATGTCGAGAAATTTGCTAGTGCTAGAGAGAGCTATGAATGGCTCTTGATGTAACGCGGTTAGGACACCCCAGATGCTCGTGGATAAAACCAGAAGGAGAGTGTTTTAATAGAGAAAAAACAAACAATAATTCGTCAGCATTATTTCGCAACAAGACTAACAAAGGAAGGCTTTAAATACAAAGCAGTGATAGCTGGTCGAGGGCTGGTGACAGTCATGTGAGTCTGGCGGGAATAGTGGGTTTTGTAGTCCACTGAATCAGGTGGTAAACCTGATAGTGTGACAGTTGACTACAAATCAAAGAGATGAAGGACTCTTACTTCTACACAGTTGTAGTTAAAATAACTGTGCATGGCATCTGTGCATTCTATCCCCTGTGGTGTCCATCTGTGTCTCGTCTGTGACAGCCGTTATTTGTTCTTGAAAGTTTCTTCTTGAGCACCATCAAAGCTTGACATGATGACCCTATTTTTCTTTTCAGGAATCAATAAAGCAGAGCCATAATCGTACACGTCCAGGTGTAGCCTTGTGCCTCTTTATCTTGCCAAAAGTGCCATTGAGCCGCTGGTGGACTTCGGCTTTAAAGGACTGCAAAGTTCCTTTCCATTCAGTTCCTCCTTTCGCTTGAGGATTCTCAGAAAAGAGGTGCAAGGAACTAATTTCCATCTTCCATTGAGATGTCCCTTTTTAAAAGTGCAGTTTTGTCCCTGGTCCCTTGACCTCTGGGTTAAGTACTTCACTCGGGTGCTTGCGTTCATTCCCCAACTGAAGTCATAATACTTGACTGTGAGTGGGTGTTGTGTTCAAAAAAAAATATTCCGATATTGGGATGCGAGATCTCGCATCAGATTCCACTATTTATAGCGATCTTGCTCACAAAAAAAGAGAAAAAAACACATCCGAGATTGGCCTTCGCACTCCGAAGCACTTCACAGACGCAGGCCCCGGGGCTATTCGAGACGGCTTTGAGTTTGAAGATTCCCTGCTTCCTTTCTGCTGAGCTGTAAATAACTGTAGGCTCATGTGGTTTTGAAGCATGGTTTTATAAGCGAGGTTGACCGGTAGTCTCTTTTGCTAGAGAGAGAAATGTTTGTTCTTAAACCTTCCTTCAGTCCTGGCCTAAAAGACACAGTGCCCAAATGGCCGGTTGTGTCGGCGAGGTTCTGCTATTGCGGAGCTGTGGAGAGACAGATGTTTGGTGCATGGGCTGCTGCTGAGTCAGTCTCCATTAAAGAGCACCTAAATACTCTAAACTTCTTCGGAGACACTCGAGGGATGCTGCAAGAGAGATTGAGAGACTGAGAAAATAAGACAGAGAGGTCTGTTCAGTTCAATTCGAGCTTCCTTGCTGGCATCTCAAATAATGATAGATGCAGTACATTGTTTATCCCCAGAGCCTTGGTTACAAAGTTTAACAGTTAGAGCTGCAAAAAAAAAAGAAAAGATTATTCTGATATTTGATTAGTCGTGAAATAATCAACAAATATCATATTCATATTTGCGTAAAAGCTACAACAAATATTCAAGAGCTTCCATTAAGGGCATATATGCACCTTCTGAACTGCTCATTGTAATATTACAGACCGATTGGTGTGTGTTAGAGGAAGGTTGCTTCTACAACTCCTGTGTGTGGACGTAGCCTTGTCATACTCTGATGCCGTTAAATAGAAATAGCCCTAGGCAGGTACAATTACATCCAGTTAGCTTGTCAAGCATTTTAAAACATGGCATGGCATGGCATGTTATGTTGTCTCCAGGACTTTCCCCATATCTCAGGCAGTGACGTGGACCAATTTATATAATAAAAAAAAATCGATTGCTTAAAGCTTTTTGAATATTCAAGGTTAATCATTCATCAAACGTGAAATCTGTATCAGCCCCAAAAATACTGACCAGTAACATTTTCATTTTGCCTGTTGCTACTATTGTCAATCAGTCACTGTAGTCTGGTAGTGACTTGCAGTGAACTTGAAGAGTCGGCACAAATGAATGTGCTTGTAGCTTACATGCTAACGTGCCCTATTACTTCATGTTCACGGCTTGTGTGTTAGTTTGCGGTTTGTGTTAGTTTGCGGTTTGTGTGTTAGTTTGCGGTTTGTGTTAGTTTGTGTGTTAGTTTGCAGTTTGTGTGTTAGTTTGCAGTTTGTGTTATTTTGTGTGTTAGTTTGCGGTTTGTGTGTTAGTTTGCGGTTTGTGTGTTAGCTTGCGGTTTGTATGTTAGCTTGCGGTTTGTGTGTTAGCTTGCGGTTTGTGTGTTAGCTTGCGGTTTGTGTGTTAGTTTGTGTATTAGTTTGCGGTTTGTGTTATTTTGTGTGTTAGTTTGCAGTTTGTGTGTTAGTTTGCAGTTTGTGTTATTTTGTGTGTTAGTTTGCGGTTTGTGTGTTAGTTTGCGGTTTGTGTGTTAGCTTGCGGTTTGTATGTTAGCTTGCGGTTTGTGTGTTAGCTTGCGGTTTGTGTGTTAGCTTGCGGTTTGTGTGTTAGTTTGCGGTTTGTGTGTTAGTTTGCAGTTTGTATGTTAGTTTGCGGTTTGTGTGTTAGTTTGCGGTTTGTGTGTTATTTTGTGTATTAGTTTGCAGTTTGTGTGTTAGTTTGCGGTTTGTGTGTTAGTTTGCAGTTTGTGTGTTAGTTTGCGGTTTGTGTGTTATTTTGTGTATTAGTTTGCGGTTTGTGTGTTAGTTTGCGGTTTGTGTGTTAGCTTGCGGTTTGTGTGTTAGCTTGCGGTTTGTGTGTTAGTTTGCGGTTTGTGTGTTAGTTTGCGGTTTGTGTGTTATTTTGTGTATTAGTTTGCAGTTTGTGTGTTAGTTTGCGGTTTGTGTGTTAGTTTGCAGTTTGTGTGTTAGTTTGCGGTTTGTGTGTTATTTTGTGTATTAGTTTGCGGTTTGTGTGTTAGTTTGCGGTTTGTGTTATTTTGTGTGTTAGTTTGCAGTTTGTGTGTTAGTTTGCGGTTTGTGTGTTAGTTTGCAGTTTGTGTATTAGTTTGCGGTTTGTGTGTTAGCTTGCGGTTTGTATGTTAGTTTGCGGTTTGTGTGTTAGCTTGCGGTTTGTGTGTTAGTTTGCGGTTTGTGTGTTAGCTTGCGGTTTGTGTGTTAGTTTGCGGTTTGTATGTTAGTTTGCGGTTTGTGTGTTAGTTTGCGGTTTGTGTGTTAGTTTGCGGTTTGTGTGTTAGTTTGCGGTTTGTGTGTTAGTTTGCGGTTTGTATGTTAGTTTGCGGTTTGTGTGTTAGTTTGCGGTTTGTGTGTTAGCTTGCGGTTTGTGTGTTAGTTTGCGGTTTGTATGTTAGTTTGCGGTTTGTGTGTTAGTTTGCGGTTTGTGTGTTAGTTTGCGGTTTGTATGTTAGCTTGCGGTTTGTGTGTTAGTTTGCGGTTTGTGTGTTAGTTTGCAGTTTGTGTGTTAGTTTGCGGTTTGTATGTTAGCTTGCGGTTTGTGTGTTAGTTTGCAGTTTGTGTGTTAGTTTGCGGTTTGTATGTTAGCTTGCGGTTTGTGTGTTAGTTTGCGGTTTGTGTGTTAGTTTGCGGTTTGTATGTTAGCTTGCGGTTTGTGTGTTAGTTTGCGGTTTGTGTGTTAGTTTGCAGTTTGTATGTTAGCTTGCGGTTTGTGTTATCTTGCGGTTTGTATGTTAACTTGCGGTTTGTGTGTTAGTTTGCGGTTTGTGTGTTAGTTTGCGGTTGGCCAGTCAAGTTTGCAGTTAGCTTCCCTGTCAGTCAGTGGTTCTTTGGCTCTTGGACTGGAATAATATTTTCCTTTTTATACATCATGGTTCCAAACTCTGATCCTAGGGTGCCCCTGCTTAGTAAATTCTTTAGCATTTTCCCCACACTAACATCTCCAGTTCAGTTTATTAGGGGCTTGCAAATTAGCAGGGCAGGGGGTACTCCAGGACCAGATTGGGATCTTGTGCCTGTTTAGTGTTTCTGGCTGATAAGAAACCAGTCTGAATGGATCAGGCAAACCCCCCATTGTTCCATTCTAAAGACTTTATTATTGTACTTTTATAGTGTTGCATATCCAATAAACCGGAAATGGGAACATTAGCACATGAAAACCTCTGGAATTCTTCAGGAATTCTGTGCTGATATGAATCCAGTCTGAATGGATTTGGCAGAACCCCTGCTGTGCCATTCTAAAGCCTTTAATGTTGGACGTTTATAATTTCCCATTAAACCGAAAATGGAAACATCAACACATGAACACTTCCGGAATTCTGAAAGGTAATTCAATACAAGATACTGAAATAGTCAATATTACATAATAGTGTGTTACATTTATCGTTTTTCAAGAAACCCAAGGTCACCCTACAACAAAAAGCATAAAAATAACAACATAAACAAAAGTAAAAACAACTGATTGCAGATAAGGGCACTAAACAGAGTAGACCATCCTTAACAAATGTGCCTTGAGCTGAGATCTAAAGAAATAATACAATAGAGTCTAACTGATGAATAGATAAAGAGACAGTTCCAGAGTCTGGGTGCATTACAGCTGAGAGCCCTAGCACACATAATACTGAGATGATAAGGTGTCACTGACAGCAGGACAGATTTGGATGATCGTAGTGTATGTGCAGGGGTATAGACGTGCAGGATATCAGAGCGGTAAGAAGGGACAAGGTTGTGGAGGACTATAAATGTGAGCAGAAAGATTTTGTATTCAGTCTGGTATTTTACAAGAAGCCAGCAAAGGAGACTAAGTAGAGGGTTGGTTTGCTCCCTCGATAGAACAGGCAGTGCAGTTTTGGGAAAATTGGAGCTTGGGATGGCATTTGTTTGGAAAAGTATTACAGTAATCAATCCAAGAAGTTACCAAGACGTGCAGACTTCTGTGTTGTGCTGGAAGATGGCAGAGCTTGGTCCTGCAGTGTTGCAGAGATAAAATTAAGCAGTCTGGGATATATCTATGATGTGATGTTCAAAAGTAAACATATTATCCAGGATGACACTGAGGCTCTTGACTTGAAAGGAAGGAGGTAGAGCCGTCATCAGTGCAAAAAGGCAAACTTGTGTACTTTGAATAATATAGACTTGGGAACAATTAGGAAAAAAATTCACTCATAGATACAAGAAAATACTTTCGCTACCCAATGGAAAACATGTATCTCCAAAATGTTTATGACTTTGAATATTTAGAGCATTTCTATTGACCTATTAATCCAGAATTATTTACACAGTGTACAGAACATCTGCAAAGCTCAAATGATGGAGAAAACTAAAAACGGACAAAAATAGAGATGTTTTTCATTGGACAGCAGCGATATTCAGTTATACCATGAACATCAACAAATGCTGTTTCCTTAGGTATTTTTAAAAATGTAGGTTCTTGTCTGCGTTTTGATCTCCCGTCCACATAAAAAAAGACGTTTTTGGTCACTGAAAAGGGAGCTTTTCAAAACATTTGTGATTTTTGAGTTTCTGGCTGAATCCCAGATACCTCCTCCAACTTCCTTAATAGGTAATAAGTCATAAAACAGCTACACGCAGATAGCACTACATGTCAGATTGACATATGAATTAATATAAATACTATTCTATTACAAATGTATTATGCTCTATTTAGATTTCAAATGTAGTCATAATTACATAAAGAGTTTGGGATGAATCCTGTGTTTTCTTCCCTCTGTGTGGTGTTTCTCTTTCTGAGGCACGTTTACCCCATTTTTATTGTTATCTTTTTAAGAATGTACCAGATTGTTGATTTGGCCACTGGTTTCTGCTCTGCTAATGCTAATCCTTCACTTGCATCCTCACCTCTGTGGGCCGCATATTGGGAGTTCTCATGAACAGTTACCAAGTGCAAATTTCTTCTGTGGACACAGGCAGAAGAAAAGCCTAGGTCACAAGACTGGGTTCCTGTCTGGAGTCTGGCGGTGATGTGTTGCTCTCCAGCATCAACAACACCAAATTTCCCCAAAGTCGCGATTGCATTTTACGATATCACCTGCTTTGACTAAGACTTCCATTATTAGACTAGGTTTATGTAAATTTTAGGGGTGTAAATATAATGAATTAAGACTTTTACGTAACATAGTTTTGGGGTTTTGGAATTTACAGCTGTTTTATATCCCTGTTTTGGTTATGCAGAAACTTCAAACTTTCTTTTGAAGAAGGAACAAGTGTTTGAGGTTCACTGTTTAACATTCTAGGGCCGCTTTAATAATACAATTAAGTATCAATACAGTGTGTAAATCATTACACTCCTGTTCCATCTTAGAAGCTGTGTTTTCCGAAGCAAAATAAATGCATGCAGAGTGATCTCTACAAAGAACAGAAAAACAAAAGGTGTCGCTCTGTGTGGGGGCATGTGTGGGGGCACGTGTGAAAAAGAAGTGCCTACTGGTATTTAAGGAATTAATGATTGAAGGCAGCAGAATTATCAGTCATGAGTGTTGAGATAACTGCGCTTAAAGATAATAACTGCAAAACGCATGAATAATTATGCGTGGAAGGTGAGAGGTAAGATAATTACTCTCGCTGAGCTAAATATTAGATTTATTTTCCAGATTAAAAATGTTTACACTTGTTAGGGCATCATTCGAGGGGGTGTGTGTTTTTGTGTCTTATTGTCAGTATGAGCCGGTATGTGGTCGTGATTCAGTAACAGCAGGCTGCATGTGTGTGAGCATGTGCTCTCTGCGTTCAGAATCTAATTTAGCTAAAGAAAGAAGAGAAAACAGGAACGTCAGCTCTGGAGACGGCTCTATTCTTCTCCTCTTATCTCTCTCTCTCGTCCTCTCCTCATTTCTGTACTTTTGTTTGCCTGCTGATCCATCTGTCTTTTGCTTGTATGGTATCAGATCTATAATCTGAAAGTTGCCAATCTATCAAAGAGTGCCAATCTGTGTTTTTTCACAGTAGTTTGAATAAGAAAACTTGATGATTATCTTTACGCAAAACTTGCTCTCTATCAGGCTGTACTCGCATTTGCTTGGTTGCCATAGTAAAGACTAGGCAAAACATAGCTAACCAGTTACATGTTTGTGCCTTGAAGTACATGAACATGGAGTGTTGGAATTAGGGATGTCCCGATCAGGTTATTTTTCCACTTCAATCCAATCCGAGTCTCAAAGCCATATGAGAGTATCATATGAAATTGATCTTTGTATTTGTATAAATAATACAGCCACAAGGTTTAGATAGGATGAGCTGCTGATTAATCAATTTATTTTTAGTAACAGTTTCTATAATGAGACATTCTTGACCAACTTATTACATTTAGGAGAGACTTTTCGTTTTCGTTTTATTATTTTATAATCCAGTCTGACTCACCATTCAGCTCCCAGCTCCTTTTAACACTGCAGTCAAGTCATCTCATGTGGGTTTTGAGTTTCAGATGTTCAGATGTTTTCATGTTCCACTCTCTGAGAACACCCTGAGAACAGCCGCTGTCAGCTGTTATGTCTGTTATCGGCACCTCGACATGGCGCACTGAACACCATGGTTAAAACAATGACCCTGGATTGGGATTGAGATTAAAAAAGCTGATACCCAATCCACTGACATGCATCAGGACATATCTAATTGGAATATATTAAATGTTCAGGAAATCAGTCAATTCTCAAAGTCAACATGTTGGATGTGGGAGAAATGGGCAGAACTGAAAGCCGGAACTACTCTGACAAAGGCCCAATTTTTATGGTCAGGCGGCTCAGTCAGAGCATCTCTAAAAGAGTTGCTGTGCTTAGTACCTACAAACCGTGGTCTGAGGAAGGACAAACTATGAATAGGCGACAGGGCATGGGGATGCTCAAGGCTCCTTGGTGAATGAAAACTATCCAGTCAGATCTGAACCAGCAGAAGAGCTACTGTGACCCAGACAAGTCTGTGCTATGAACCCTTTTTAAAGGGTGTACAGTCACTGTCCTGGAATCTCAGAGTGTTCAAAGCTATGTTCTATATGAGATTAGTGAGTGGGATTAGTAGAATGGGATCTGAAGTAACCCCCACCTGGTACAGACCTGACAGGATTGGAGCTGTTGGAGCAAAGTACTAGAGATAGAAGTTATGCATGTTTTCTATTTTTTTTTGTCTGAGATGATTATGAGTTTATTGATGGCAATTCATACAGTTGTAATCCTGTCAAAAATGAATGTAACTTTACTCAAGTTATTTTTTAACTGTTTATTTTCCCTTATTAAATCATCGCAAAAAAAAAACAAAAAAAAACACGGCTTTCATTGTTAGTTTGACTTGATTTCCTCCCTGATTTTCTATCAGGTTTCATCAGACTTTTGATACCTGGAATAAACATGGATGCTACGTTTGGGTTTGCTGCACTGCAACAAATGAGATCTTAGAAAGTTAAAACATCTTAAATCTAGGCAATATAATGAAATTATTATCATTATAATGTGGGAGAAATCGGCAGGCGTAAAGGCCTAAGCTATTTGGACAAGATTATTAAAGGTAAAGGTGTACGTATTTGTCACTGTACAGTGTGGACTGTACAGCGAAATGTGTCCTCCGCATTTAACCCATCTGGTAATGAACACACACTCACACACACACGTGTTAGGGGCAGTGAGTACACACACACACACACACACACACACACACACACACACACAGAGCGGTGGGCAGCCAACTCCAGCGCCCGGGGAGCAGAGAGGGTAAAGGGCCTTGCTCAAGGGCCCAACAGTGGCAGCTTGCCGAGCCCGGGAATCGAACCCACAACCCTGTTATCGATATCTCGGCGCTCTAACCGCTGAGCCACCACTGCCCCTATTATACAAGTCTTAGAAGATTATTCTTAGATATTTTTAATTAAGTATTTTATGAAGTCAGACATCACCTAACTTTTGCTAATGCTGCTACCTGGTTGCTACCTACCTGGTTGCTAGGTAGCCAGCACGCTCAGGGTACAACAGGTAACAGACACCTGTACTGACCAACATAACACCACCCCTAAGCAAACAAGGCCAGTTGTGCTCTCTCTGACTCAGGCTGCTGATGGCAAGCAGGATTAGACAGGTGGTGAAAAATGCTGTTCCACCCCTGCTTTACCCTCAGTTTAAAACCAGCACTGAACAGTGAGATTAAAACTGAGAGGAGGAGGCAAATGAACACCAAATCATAGCACATAACACTACACTATAAAATCGTTATTTTACATCAGTAGTCAACAAAAAACAGAAGCTATCCGTTTAGAGTGTGTACCACTCTACACACACACAAATGAAGTGATTTGACTGCAGTGTTTTAAAGGAACTAGGAACTAGGATGTGAGTCAGACTGGATTAATAGATACTAAACACATTACAAAATGGCCATTTATAAAACAGTCGCTACTAAAATAAATCAATCAATCTACAATATAAATAAGTGATTTTAAGTCAGTGTTATTTAGCAGCACATCTTGCCTAAACTGTGTGGCTGGATTGTTTATACACACATAAAAATCAGATCGATATCAGCTAAGTATTAAGGTAGCATTAATGTACTGGGGTGACTGAATCTGGTCAGTTCTAGTCTTCCCACCTGTTCTAAGTATATTAAATCTAGAGAAATTATGCTGGACTTTTTTATTTCTATGGTATTAATAACAATAACCAAATAACAAGGACAAAGTTTTAAATGCTGCATGTACACAAACTACACATAATGTAGCTTCTGTCTCAGGAATGCTTTCGTACTGATGCAGATGGCCCTGCCTGCAGCCCGGAAATCACCTCACCTATATTTATTATTAGTAGTAATAGTAGTGGAAAATTATTTTCAGTAGAATGAAACATTTATATATAGAAATAAGATCAGTAATACTGTAATATTAATTTTGAGGCACAATGTTTTCCACTTCCACCAAACATAGTCAATGCAGTTTAAGTTTGAATCATAATTCTTTAAAGGAATGGTTTAAAATCAAATCAAATCATGGACGGGTTTAGGTGTTCATTACTTCTTAAATATATTAGCCATGGATCTAGAGTATAAAACTAAAGAAAACTAAACAAACTTCAGACACCACACATTTTTGAATGGCTGGACTACATTTTGGGTAAGAGTATAATTGTGCAAAAAAAATATTTTTCACTTTAAAGCATCTCTAACATTGTCATTTGAATCATTACATGAAATATGATTCAAAATAAACATCAAGAAGATTAATAATAGCATACAAGCATTTCTAAAACCAATACTCCTATTACAGATACAAACTAATGCAGAGACAACAAGAGAGAGAGAGGGAGAGACAGAGAAAGAAGTGAAATGGGGTCAGCACATCTCTGCCCTTTTATTGCTCTCATCTACCTCCCTGCCATCAATTCCTTTTTTTAGACAGAAGGAAAAAGGATCTTGGCACAAAAGAGCCCTGCCATTTGGGCCGTTCTGCTCTTCAATAGTTCAGTCTTCCCATGGCTGTCCCTTAGGGTTGGCGACATGAGGATACATTTCATTGTCATTCAAAAAATGAAATCATCCCATTGTGCCATTATCTTATTGTATTTTTTCCTCTGGTGTCGAGAGTTTTCAGTCTCTTAAGTTTACACTATATCTGTGTAAATGTTCCTGCAGGTATCTAGCATTGATTAATTACCATTTCACAGCATGTTGTCCATATTTTAGTGTTTACAATACATACAATCCACATTTTTACAAAATGTCTCATTAAAAAGTCATACTAACACATTTCTTTTATTGGCATTTAGGCTCTTCCAAATCTTAGCTGTTCATTCACAGTTTATGACGTTTGCCTAGTTCTGTTTCTTCAGCATTTCATTGACACCCAAGTATGCGGTGAGTCTAACTCATGCCAAATAATGCAGGGCTCCTTTAGAAGTAGCATGAGCTGTTTTGGTGTTCTGCTGAGGACCAACAGTATATTAGGCTGGTGGTCATAATGCTTTAACACATCAGTGTGTCAGATCTCTTAAAATATCACATCACAATCCACTGATGTTGCCTGTGTTAATGTTGCTCATTGTCAACAAAGATTGCACTTACCCATCCATTATGTGGCATGTTTTTAAAAAGCTTGATGCTTATTTGAATGCTATGAATACAGAATGTTGGTGAAGGGAAAGCACAAAAAATATGCAGAGCCTGAGAGGCACTAACGTCATTACACACCTCACCAGGATCTGTTATTTATACAGTGATAGGGCTAAGCTCACCCGACTGAAAATGAAATACATGCGTCATTTCTTTTCTAATACTTGGATACGGATCTTCTTGCCTTAATAACTGGGTCCATCTTGTCAAGTGCAAACTACACCTGTTTCTTGAGATTGTAGTCCATTTTCTTGACTCCTTTTCTACATTTCAGAGTTTACATTTACATATTTCAGCTCTTGAGATATGGTGGTCTTAGGCAATGTGTCTTCACCATGTCTGCTCACAGATTTGGACTTATGAACCCTACGCTTTTGGCAGAAAGCCTTTTATAATGGACTGACAATGGGAACACTTTCTGATGCTATATGCTATGCTATGGCTCTTTAAAGAGCGGTCTAACAGAGGTTTGCCATCTTGGAGAAAAAACAATTAACCAGGCACAGAACCATTTTAGCAAGGGTTCTTATCTAGACTGCTAGAGTCATGGTCAAGAAATGATGACCACTCACAGATGATCTTATACAACTACACTCGTCAAGGCCTTGGATATGTATTAGAAGTAAATGAGCAGTCCATTCTCATAGTCAACATGTTGGATGCAGGAGAAATTAGTAGGTGTGAAGACCTGAGCGACTTTGACTATGTTCAGATCATAATGTACAGACAACAAGGTCAGAGCATCTCTGAAATTGCAAGGCCTGTTGGATGTTCCTGGTCAAACTGGTGGTACCTGGTGGTAAGTAGGACAGACCACGAACCAGTGACAGATGATGTGCTCAGAACCCTTAAAGGACCCCCAGTTTTGTTACGGGAATGGTATACATGGTATACAAGGGAATGGTTCAATGCTGTGTTCAGTGCAAGATTAGTGGAAGGGTGGGCTAGAATGGGATCTGCACCAGGTAGTGACCCTTACTTATTCTAATTATCTAACTACTGCAACCCTTGCCTGACAGGATTGGAGTGGCCATTGAGGCAAGTTGACCTATAACCAAGTATAAAAGAAGACACAATGCATGTAAATCATTTTTTGTCTGAGAAGTTCATGAATTAGTTTTTTTGATGGCAGGTGTAATACTGTCAGAAATTACTGTGACTCCCAACTTCCTTTGGTTATTAGCCCAACAAGTATAAAATGCAGGGTGTTATCAGTGTATCATCACTCTGTTGGTGATGTCCTTGTGTGTTTTGTCATCACTGAGCCATTTTACACATCCTTCTGCCACAGGACACTTGTCCAGCTAATGGCAGAGAAAGTGTTTGTAGCTGAGTGACCTTGGGACTTTGCCTTGCTTAACTGCAAATCGGTGCACTGATGCTTGTTTTATAGTATAGGTTGGCTTACTTGCGTGTTTGCTTTGCCTGCATTGACATCTATAAAGATTTTAGAATGCTGTGGGGGTGTTCAGGAGTGTCTTTGATTGTCTGTGTGCAGTAGCAGGCCCAAAGGACACAAGGGACCTCTCTGCCACACATACAGAGGTCAAGGTATTGCAGTGAATACAAACCCACACACGGCTCTACACTAGCTCATACACTTCATCTGTTTTAGATCCCTATGTTTTACCTATGTCACCATCCTTTTCACACAATAAATTAATATTTGAAGTTTTGTTGTCTCATCTAAGTCAAAGGTAAATGCCATCCAGTGCTGTGTGACATTTACCTTTTTTCCATGAGCTTGCCATAATAGCATTAGCATGCACTAATTTGAAAGTTACACTAACACTTACAAAGTCTGAAAGAGTCCTTTTTTATTACTGTTGTATTGTGTTACACATTCAGTTACAGGTTTTCCTTTTTTACTTGCTTATTCTGACGAAGCTAGGGATGGGCATTACAGTGCCGTTAAATGGAGAGAAGAGGGGGAAAAGGAAGAGAAGGGAGTGGGGGAAGGTGAGATCCAACAAGACTACATTTACCATAGCGATAGAGTTTACAGCTTAAGACTTCTGAATGAAACTTGCTCTTGTGGAATTTGTTTCTGCATTATGTTCGTCAGTGCACAGTCCTCTGCCTCTTGACTCAATGCAGAGCAGAGGCTGGCTAAATGAGTGAGTGACTAACTGATGCACCTTTTTGAAACATGCATGCATCCGAACTGCTCGTACCAACGGTCAAAAAACTAACAATTATATGTGCTGCTGAGAGTGAAAGTCCATAGTGATAGCATGTCGACTCAACACCGCTCAGGTCGATGGCCTCGCCCGACCAGACTCATCCAGCATCACTACCACTGTGTTTGTGCACCGGCTGCCAGCAATGCTTAGCAACACTAGTGTGCTGTTAGCATCGCTATCGTGTGCTGGCTTCCGGCCTTGCCCAGCATCACTACCCCATGAGGTCCTGGACCCTTCACATCAGCAACTGGAAAATATGAGACCAACATCTTAAGGCTCTGATGGCAAGGCTTGATTCATTAAAGTACATTATAGATGTTATTTTATGTCAGTGCCTTTTTCAACATGAAAGGCATATATTTTGGTCACCAGCTCCTTATTGTTGAAATGCTGTTGGCGGTCTGGCCAAGTGGTTTGGGTTAAAATGTTTTTTCCTGTTTTTGCAAGCCTTCCATTAAAGGAAAATCAGCCGGTTACATTCTAAGGCAAAATAACAGGGTTGTATAGGCTTATAAAACTGCATATAAGCATCTTAGACCCAAACCAGTCACACACTTTCTGTTTATACATCAAACAACAACCTAAAATACATCCTTAGCACCTTTAACTGAACAGCTTGACTTAAGAGAAGCGTTTAAAAGTAGGCTACCAGGCTCAAATGATTTAATCAGTCGAGTACCCTACAGGAAGAAACACCCAGCTAACAAAATCACATCACACAGTGTGAGCGAGTGCTATTTCAGGCCTGGCCGGTTAGAGTATTGTATTGAATTCATTCTTTTTATTCCTATGATATCCGATCAATACCCATCAGTACAAACATGTTCTCTAATTTCACTGAGTCATCAAGCCTGCTAACAATGTATTTTCTTAAATGTCTTAGGGGACAATTTAGGAACTAACTGCTAAAGGAGCCACTTCAGTCCCTTGCTAACTTACTCACTGCATTTGAAGTCACCTACATATGGCCTCATTCTTCATTCGTATTTCAATCACAGCTCCTCGCAGCACACTGCAGCTGAGTTTCCCTCTCCAGTGTCCTTTCAGCACGCGCCCAAAATGCCATCTCAGAACCAGCTCTCCAAAGCCGAGTCGAGAAGCTCTACTGAGTTGAGTAGCTCATATCCCTCTCTCTTTTTTCCCATCTGGCGTTGATAAGTAAGCTATTTACCCCGCTAGCGTTAGCGAGCATGCCGCCGCACCACTCTGCGATCAGGGTGAATAATGTGCTGATTAAAGGAACGGGCCGCCGCTCATATTGAGGTTTTTTTTTCCACTGCTTTCGTCGGCGCGGGGCAGTTAGCCATTAGCTCAGTGGTGCGTAACAGTGGAGAAGGGGAGGGAGGAAAGGCAGTTCATTTTCGCCATTGGAAATCGAGGTTAAGATAGCACCACAGCACCAAACACACTTCATCCCTGGCTAAAGCACCACTCTCAATACGAGGGCTTGGGTCCAGTGTGCAGGAATGACTTTCAAATGCTTTTAAAGGGCCCTTTTTCATTTGTGGCGGCACTCAGATAGGATGTTTCGAAATAAATATATAAGTAAAGCAGTTTTTCTAGGGATGTTCTAGGCATGTCAGAGTTCTAGGCATGTCAGAGCTCTCCAACCACTTATCCCAGATAAAATGGGAAGCATTTTATGCACAAAGCATTTGCACTAATAACCTTACTACCCCACTGGACTCAATATTTATTACACACTGCAGAATTTGCACACTACCGCCAATTATTTATTATTCTCTGTCTGCACTGTGTTGTGTTGTCTGTCCGCACTTGTATTGTGTTGCACTTGTGTTTTGTATGCACTGTCTATGTTGCACCATGGTCCTGGAGGAACGTTGTTTCGTTTCACTGTGTACTCTGTATGTAGTTGAATCTGGCATCAAGACGTTAGCAACAGATCCTAAATTGTGAGATGGGGCCTCCATTGCATCAATGACCCTGATGCTAGTTTACCGGTTGTCCTTTTTTGACCTCTTCGACAAAGACAAGACAGCCATATTCACGATTGGTATTGGACACAGATGAAATTTGACTTTTGCCTCTAACCCATCCGTGCAGTGAACACACACACACGCACATTAGTGATGCACACGTGCCTGGAGCAGTAGCCAGCCATTGCTGCAGCACACAAGAAGCAGAGAGGGTGAAGGGCCATGCACAAGGGCCCAACAGTGGCAGCTTGCCACAGTCCTGTCATCAATAGTCCGGTGCTCTAATTGCTGAGCCACCACTGCCCCTATTGATAGGTACTGATCATTGCATACTAGAAAAACCTCACAAGACCTGCCTGATCTTTTGGAGATGTTCTGACCCAGTCGTCCAGCCATCGCAGTTTGGCTTAGATTCTTATGCTCGACCACTTTTCGTGCTTTCAACTCCAATCACCTTCGACTGTTCGCTTGCTGTCTAAGATAGCCACCCCTTCACAGCAGCTACTGTAGATGACGATAATCAGTGTCTTTTACTTCACCTAATGTTATACTAATGGCTTATCAGTTTATATGGATTACAGTTTCTTTGTTTTTAAATGCAAAAAATAAATATATTCTCTTTAACTGACTGTTCTTTAAATCTTCAAAAAAACAAGACAAAGGGTCAAAAGCTCGGCACGAGACTTTCAAACACGAGATATGTCTCAACAGCATAGTCACCGGCCGTTTAATTACAGCTGGTCAGGCCGTGTGCTGCATGCTGACAGTGGCCAGCTGCCTCCGTGCCTTGAACACTCAAGCCTTGATGTCAGGGGAAGGGGGAAAAGTGCAGAGTCACCTCATCACTCCCCTTTTTTGTTCTCCGAGCGAGCAGCAGAGATACGGGAGCTGCCGGAGGTCTCGGAAGACTCTCAGACTTAATCAGCCTCTTGTCATTGTCCTGTTCCAACCAAGCAAAAAACTGCAGAGCTGTCTCTCACAGGCAGCGTCCCGCCGAGGAATGCTCTTTGTACCTCCAACTTCATGTTCATTTTAAAAAGTGCCTCTCTTTCCCGCGTCGAGGGAATGGACGCTCTTTGGCTTCAAACTTTGTTACCCCTGACATTGTGTTTCCTTTTGTTAAGCTCTACTTGTTGTTGTTGTTGTTGTTGTTGTTGTTAGGACGAATGGACAGTGGCATTCTTTGTAATGGTGGTAGCCCATGAATTACTGTAGTACATACACTTCTGTGTCCAAAAGTATCCAGACATCTCCCCCTAAATAGTTATTTTGGCTGCTTTAAAGGTGACACAGTTGTCCACACGAGTCACCATACCCAGTGCAAATTGGTACAGTATAAAGCTCCCTGATATTGGACTGTGGTGCAGTGGAGATGGACTGTGGAGCATTCTCTGGAGCGATGGTCCAGGCTCCATCCTGTATCTTTTAGATTAGTTGGAGTGGTGTTTGTAATCCAGAACTAATTATCCAACAGTCAGTAGCTGGCCGCACTAATGCTCTCATGGAAGTCATCATAGCAGTGTCCAAACATCTGCTGTAAAGCCTTCCCAGAAGAGTAGAGGCTGATCCGTGTTTTCTAGAAGATACATTATCTATATTTATATTATATATAATGTGGTTAGCATTTGTATCCATGTATTATGGCACTAGTTTTAATGGTCAACATTTAAGCAGGATAGATTTTTTAATGCTAGGTTTGCAACTAGTTGACCACAACATTGGTTAATTTCAATTTGATATTTTCTTTAAATTGCTCCTAAAGCTGGGGTCACACTACTCAGTTTCTATGCCGATTTTAGCCTCGATTGTCAGTCTGGCTGAATCAGTGCTGGTTGGCTCTAGTCTGCAGATTATTTCCATTTTATCAGTTTTCAAGAGAAAGAATCGAGTAGTGTGTGATGGGTGTAGACTCACATTTTTTTGGCCTCCCAATCACATTTCAGACTAGTTGGAGCATTTAAAACATGACTAACGTAGTGTCAGGTAGTGCATACTGGTCTCAATCTGAAAGTGTCCAGTTAATAGTCAATTAAAATTGAACATGAAAAGCATCGTTTTTTTAGGCAGACTGCAGCACCAATTAAGGTGGAAACTCGCATAAGAAGTGAACATCTGCCTCCAGTGTGGGGTAGGCTCTAATATGTGCTGTGCTACTCACCTGCAACTCCCTCTGCAGTCTTTACAGACCATGCTGACTCTGTCATACCACCCACAACCTCACTCAAAGGCTTTTTTCACCTTTGGGTTGGCGCAAGCAGTGATGCAAATCGGCGTCTCCTAAGTAACGCGAGGAATACATGATTTTTTGGGACGTGTTCAGTTTGGTTCAGCAACAGGTGTAGGGTATGATCCCTAGTCATTTAGTGGGTACATTTTTCTATAAAATCATCTAAGCACAAATCAGGGGTGTCTTGGTTTGTTGAGTTGCTAGGTCATTGAAGCCAGTTTACCCTGAAGATACACTTCATTTTATCAGAAACAACTAACAAGTAGTTGCACTTTGTAGGTTTAAAGTTACTGACTGCAGGCTATCAGCTGCTACGTGTGTATAAGTCCCCCTCTACCCCATTCATCAATAGAAAAAGATCATCACAGGATCACTGCTGGCCAGAAATTATTCTGTTACTTAACTGTTCTCAGCTCAGCAGCAAAACCAACAAAGCAGTACATGCATATGTGTGTGATATAAGTCTGTGATTTAGCATTTATTAGTGATCCAAGTGCAACACTGATCTGTGCGTGGGCTTTTCATGAGCATATGTGTATCATATGTGTTCAGAGTGTACTTACACATGTATGTCTGATGTTTTTGTGTTCTAAATGATCCAGTTTCTATATAATAGACTGGATTCTGTGTAGTATAGTATACCATAGAAGTCAAAAGCAGTTCTCCTTATGTGAAGGGAAATTTAGTCAAACTTCTTCAGGTTTGCCTGGTTTGCCCATGTAGAAGTTATGAACATGTTAAATAAATTCCCCTCAACAAGTAGTTTTCAGTTGCCAAGTGTTGGGCATATGTGAAATCTTTTGGAGCCTTTTGGAAAAGCTCCTCGGGATGCTGCTTGAGAGAATGCCAAGAGTTTGTAAAGCTGCTATATGTACTGGTACAACGAAGAGGCAGATTTACTAAAAGAGATGCCAATTACCAACAATCTACAAACAATATGTGCTAGTGGTTTTGGCCAGTTGGCCAGTTAGTGGGTTATTGCCAAAGAACTTCAATAAGCTCAGCTTCGTAGTTAACATATGAGCAGCACAATCTAAAGCCCTGTTTAAATCAAGTGCTTTTTTTGTATTGGAGGCTTTGAAGCAATATTATGCAGGAATTAGCATTTCTTGCTCCTAGAATCTCCCTACTGTCTGAAAGTGTCATTTATGCTTTTAACTCCTCTAAAGGACATGCTGTTTTGCATTTTTGGACAAGCTGAGAGATACAGAACCGAAGCAGGTGGACTGACGTGGTAGCATGGTAGACTATAGCTAGGATTGCACAGTGTTGCGCAGTTCCGTAATCAATTTCCTGCCCACTTTACCAAGTAACATACTGCGGTTTCTGGTAGCAACAATAGTGGCGCTATTATCCCTATTACAGGTCAGTGGAAGATTAAAATGCTTTTGGAGCTATTATTGTAAAGTAAAAAGTCTACATAGTGTTGCTACATAGTGTAAGCCCCACAGAAGTGTATGAAGTGATGATTAGCTTTAGTAAAGTTGGAATGATGGCCAGATTATTTTAAATCAATAAAAGTGACAGTCCTGCTATAGTGGTTGGATTTTTCCTGTCCACAAGCTTGCTTGATACTTAACTCTGGTGACTGTATTGTCCATCACATCTCTGAACTTCCTCACACCTCACTGGATGAGTGGTGTGGTGTCTTGCAGTGTTTTGTTGGCAGACAAGTCATTTTTAGGGATGTCCCTATCCAATCCAGGCACAGTTTAGTGGATCAGTGATCGACTATTTTAATTAGAATCCAGTTTCGAGTCTTTGTTTTAACCACAGTGTTCATAGCGACATCTGGTGGCCTCTAGGTCCCATTAACGGACATTACTCCCAGCCGGCAGCAGTAAGGAAGTTCTCAGAAGGTAAATAAACGAGTTTAGAACCTGCAGTGTGGAACACGAAAACAGACCATAATATCTGAAACTATGCCAGGAACACTCTGTTTTACCAGCGGAGTCTCTAAACTAAATCAGAATGCCCAAAATGTCTCATTATAGAAGCTGCTACTAAAAATAAAGTGATTTTACTTCAGTATTTATCAGATGCTCACCTTATGGAAACTGCATGACTGGATTATTTAAATAAGCACAAAGACTGAATCATATTGCTATCGGCTGATGCTCAGCATTAAGAGACTTGGATCTGCTTGAGGGGATCAACATAACCTGATCTGAACTTCAAGGAGCATTGAGGCAGTTCTTTTTGACTGCCCGTGGATTGTATATTATTTACAGTGATATTATCAAATATATATTATACAGTACTATATATTCTTAATGTAACTCGAACATAGAACAGTTCAGGATGCCGTTTACATAATATACACTTTAATTTAAGCTTGTCTAAATCCTTTTTCACATTTTCATTTATTTTTTTAGTCTGTTTAATCTTTGACGTAGTCAATAGTTTTCTCCTCCCACACATCTGAGTAACGCATGTGAATATTAGAGGTGGAAAATTCCCTTCACAAGAATCCTTGCGTTTTGCTCTCCTGCAGAGGAAACTAAACCAGCCTCAGGTGGTAGCTGCAGAGGGAGGTTAATAACTTTCTCTCCTGCCTCTCATTCTTTTTGTCCTTTTCTATTTCTCTCTACCCTTCTCTCTCTGTGTGCTATCTTTACACCAGGTCAGAGCGCATCCGTTTAGCAGTAACACCTGAGGAAAAGCTGATTGATTCTCTTGGCACATTCTCAGACGCATGACACTGAGCTGTCTCGTCTACACAGATGTTTGCAGTGTCTCGTGTGTGACATTGTGATAGCCTGTACAGTAATAGACAAATGTACGCACCTTTACCTTCTTTTAATAGACGTTTCGGTGGGGAATCACAGCAGACAAGAATTAATCTGTGCCTTTAAAACTGGGCCTTAATGTCAGAAGTTGTACACTTGAGGTAAAACAATATGTATTGCCTTCATTTGGGCTACAGAAAATGTAAGTAAAGGTTTCTTCAGGTGTCCTTCATACTCTACAAATCCACAAAAAATCGTTTTTGACAGCATATGATGAATATTTATAGACCCGACAAGTGGCTGACATGCCATGTTAAAAATGACTGACATGCCAGATTAGGCCGACAATCACCGAGAAACACTGATAATTACGCTACCCCACGTAAAAGTAATCCTGTGAAAAAAATAGTATAGATGTCTTTGTGAGAGTATGTGGCCCAGCCTGGTTCCTGTGTTCTTGTGTTCTTGCCTGACATGATCTTCCACTGCCTGAGTTGCATTCCAATTCAAGAATGCATTTACCGCGAACGGTTAAAGTTCTCAGATGTGCTTTTTTCTTCGTCCTAAAAAACCAAGGATGTGTTGGTTGGTGACTTTTCAAAAAAATGAAAGAATGCTGCAGTAATACCCAGCATTTGTTGCAAATTCAGAGCTGATGTTATGGCAGAACATGCAGAGTTCTCATATTTTAAAGAAACAATGCTGCTCAGTAGGTGATTCTGCTTTTTTAACAAAACAAGGCTAGAAATAAGTAGTACAAACAACAACAATGAGGCTTGTATACTCTCCTGTGGTTGCCTTAGCTAAGCTTTGGATAATCATGGCTAACTGGACTCATTGAATTGTCAGTTGGGTTCATTGTGTTGCGCAACAGCAAGTACACAGCTCACATCTCAATAGGTGTCCTCTGTCCCTGTGTTCTTGCAAGTTCGTTCTTGCAAGCTAACCTGCCAAGAATGTTCTTTCTGAAAACACCAGTCCAGTCTACGCGTCCGTGGTATGTAGAAACTCCACCGGTTTCTACCCTTCCGATGCTATGCACTGAATGCTAGTAGCACCTTCTTGTGGTAAAGTTTTCCAGCATTGCAGTGGAGGGTCAGTAACAATAAAATAATTATATATTATATTATAAAATATTAGATATTATTGATAATAAGCAGTATGAGTCAGCATTTCATTCAGGACCACAACAGCTAATACAAACACAATAACATTTCATATTTACGAGATAAGATATCAGTAGTATGCTTCTGATTAATCTGTGGATATGATCTCTCCAACAGTGAATCTATTTGAATTTACAGGACAGGGAGGACAATTGGAATTCTCCTGTTGTTTTAACCCCTCTGTGCAAAGGCTATGTTTAACCATGGCTAGCTCTCACTGTGAGTTGTGTGTATGCTTAAATATGGCTCTATTGCAGCCACCAAGAATGAGATTCAAATAATAAATAAAGGAATAAATTCAGTGACCTATACACACACACACACAACTCAATAATCCAATAAACACACTTACCATGATACAAAGTTTCTATTATAGTACAAGAGCAGTTTTCAGAGCGAATCCTGAGAATTATCTATCAAAATATGGTGTGTGTGTGTGTGTGCGTGTGATATTCCAGTGAAAGTGTGACTCGCCTATATCCTGTCATTCATTCTCCTCAGTCTCCTGCTGTTATTCAGAGATTATTCTGCTGAAGGGAACGGCTGGCCATGTGGAACAACTGCACTGATACTGCGGCTTTAGCACTCAGGCTTTCGGGTTTTCCAAAAGAGATTTATAACAAATCAGTAATTACAGTATTTATAATAATTAACTAATAATTGATGACTTAGGTTTTTATTTATAAGTAATAATTATTTAGTTTAGCTAATAATAATGTTTAATTTGGAAAGAAAAGCTTGTAGCCTTTAGAGTTGTGCGGTATCAGTACAGTCATACCGTCTGAAAATAGTACCATGGTTAACAGAGGAAATGACAAAGTTAACACTGTGTACTTTTAAATCAATCAATCAATCAATCATTAAATGTTAAACCGTCAATCTGACAATTACAAATGACACATTACAGCTCTGAATCAGGAGAGAGAAGCTGGTTAGCATTAGCTTAGTTAGCAGCAAAACAGTCTGGTCACCACAGAACAAATTCAAGTCTGACTGCCAGGAAGCCAACATATAAACGTTTAGACAATAATTATTCGAGCAACTGGTGACTAATGAACGAGCGACATACAGAAGGCCTATTGTGACTCACACAAGGCCTAGAGTGACTCACAGAAGGCCTAAAGTGACTCACACAAGGCCTAGAGTAACTCACACAAGGCCTGAAGTGACTCACTGAAGGCCTAGAGTGACTCACACAAGGCCTAGAATAACTCACAGAAGGCCTATTGTGACTCACACAAGGCCTAGAGTGACTCACACAAGGCCTAGAGTAAATCACAGAAGGCCTAGAGTAACTCACACAAGGCCTAGAGTAAATCACAGAAGGCCTAGAGGACTCACACAAGGCCTAGAGTGACTCACACAAGGCCTAGAGTAAATCACAGAAGGCCTAGAGGACTCACACAAGGCCTAGAGTGACTCACACAAGGCCTAGAGTAAATCACAGAAGGCCTAGAGTAACTCACACAAAGACTAGAGTAAATCACAGAAGGCCTAGAGTAACTCACACAAAGACTAGAGTAAATCACAGAAGGCCTAGAGTAACTCACACAAGGCCTAGAGCTACTCTAGTACGACCTACAGTGACTCAGAGAAGGCCTGTAGTGACTCACAGAAGGCCTAGAGTGACTCACAGAATGATCAGAAAGCTGAATTTAATTTTTTTCTTGTGGTTTTGGACCTGTTGCCCACTCGCTAAGCTAGCCTTTTGCTTAATTAGCTCGTTGAGTATCAGACAGCCCTGTGCTGTCTGACTGCTTCTGAGCTACTGACACAAATGTTGATGAAAAAAACTTGTCTGGTGAAGGTCTCTGTGTTGACCTGGTCTCGCTTCTTATGGGTTTGGCCACATACAAGACCTCCTGTTTGCTGTGTTAAGTAAAGGTTGTCTTGTTGACAATCCTGAATAGCTCCTTTTAGCACATTTATTTTATTATTTGATTTAATTATATAAAAAGACAAGTAATCAAGAAGTAATTAAAAGTAATAAGGTTCCGTTACTTTAGTATGTGAGTCCTTTGGTAACAGGTAATCAGTAAGCTGTACCCCTATACATTTTAAAGAAACCCTCTAGCACTGCTATTGACATTTATGCTTTTGTCTTGCAGAGCCTGGCTCAGGATCTGGGGATGAAGGTAAGGGTGATGAGATGTGCACACACGCATACCACATATCTATTGTCCACTAAATGTATGCTTTCACACACACACACTCGCACACATGGGGACTTTTTGTCCTTAATTTCCTGCACCTAATAGACACGTGCATAGTCTTCTGAATCTATTGTTCATTAAGTATATGCTATCACACAGGCTCTCTTTCTTCCTTGTTCTCTACCGCTCAATCACTTACACACACATACACACAAACAAGTTGTACTACACAGCCAAATGTATGTGGACAGCCCCTCTAAATTGTGGATTCACCTATTGTAGCCTGTGTTCACAGGTCGATACATTCGAGTGTACAGCCAAGTCGAGGTGTCCATAGACAAACACTGGCATAAGAATAGGTTGCCCCGCAGAACCCTTTAGTGTGGGCCGGTTCTTCAAATCTCTGCCCCGCTAGAGCTGCCCCAGTCAACTGTAAGCAGGAATGTAGTTGAGAGTAACTCACTGTTTTACTTTGTTTCACCAAAATGTAGCAAATCACATATGTTATTAGAAACGCCATCAGAAATTATAAGTCTCACATGTAATTGCTTATTTAGGCATGAAACAACCATGCTAGCTAACATTTATCCTGTAAGTTAAAAACTTTCTGAGATAAGTTAATCTTCTGCTCACTTAACTATTACAGTAACAGAACTTTCAGCCAGGGGTGCCCTGACTTTTACATGTCACTGTATATTGTTCATTAAATACCGGCTTACGCACACACACACGCGCACAAACTCTTCAAGCCTCTTTTTAACTTTCTTTCTCATACACGCTCACCCATAATCACAGTCCGTCCCCAGTCATCTCTCCTCATGTGGAAACCCTCCCCCCGCAAAATGAAATTCAATTACTCTCATGCTCATCCATTGTTGAGAGAAAGGGATTATCACACACACACAGACACAGGCACACATATTGCGTGTGACGAGTGAATGACAGTATATCCTGCATCGCTCCACATGGATATGAGGCTCATCTAAGATGTGTGTCTCTCTCTCTCTCTCTCTGCCTGTCTCTCTCTCTAAGTCCACCAGGAATCTTCAGCAGCAAGGCAATATTAACATCCTTTTTTTCCATAAATAATATTCCACTCGCTTTCATTCTCCGTTTCTGTTGTTATCCATCATGAGCAAGGGTCTTGTCTCCTGCCTTATTCTTAAGATTGCAAAGCTCTTTGATATAAGAAAAAGATGGAGGCTGTTTTAGATGAGGAAGACAGTAAACAAACAAACAAGTGATCTTGTGTAAGCGTCAGCATTGCTCAAATGAATGAGTCTAGAGTAAGTCTAGACACTATAACAATAATTTTTGAACACAGGATACAGTCAGTGGCAAACTATTATTTTCACATTAATGCAAATTTCTGCTGCTAACGTGACAAGTAAATGTAAATGTTTATGTTTTGTTCACTCTAGATAGCAAACATGGCCTAGACCTAAACATGGACGTTTTAAGCTTTTAAAAGGCATTCTATAAAACTTGTAGACCTGTAGTAACTCACAGAAGGCCTAGAGTAACTCACAAAAGTCCTAGAGTGACTCACAGAAGGCCTAGAGTTATGTACAGAAGCCCTATGCTGACTCGAATAAGGCTTTTAGCAACTCACAAAATGCCTCCTAGAAAGCCTACAGTGACTCCCAGAAGGCCTGCAGTGATTCAAAAAGGCCTACAGTGAATCAGAGGTGGCCTACAGTGACTCACAAAAGGCCTACAGTGACTCACAGAAGGCCTAGAGTGACTCACACAAGGCCTAGAGTGACTCACAAAAGGTCTAGAGTGACTCACAAAAGGCCTGCAGTGACTCAGAGATGACCTAAAGTGACTCACAGAAGGCCTACAGTGACTCGGAGATGGCCTACAGTGACTCACAGAAGGCCTGTAGTGACTTCCACAAGCCCTACAGTGACTCACAGATGTCCTTGAGTGACTCACAGATGTCCTAGAGTGACTCATAGAAGGCCTAGAGTGATGTACAGAAGCCCTACAGTAACTCGGATATGGCCTTTAGCAACTCACAAAAGGCCTACAGTGACTCAGAGATGGCCTACAGTGACTTACAGAAGGCCTACTTGTTTTATTCATACAACCTTTGTGTGTGTTTGGGGTCAAATATCCTGATGGAACACTCAGTTGTGTCCACATTTCAACCATCTAGCTGATGGTCATGCTGAAGAATTATAAGGTAGTCCTTCATGCATAATATAGGTTTTTATTATAGACAAAGATTCTTAGATGCAACATTAGATACAATCCTCATTAAATCCAGTGTTGGCCCAGATATGATGCAGATGTAATGTACTGCTGTAGCGCTTAGTGAATGCATCAGCCGATGGATGATAAGGCCGGCTTTCAGTTGAAAAATTGGCGTTGTCTTCTTGCCGGAGGACAAGACAGAGCCGGCGGATGAAGGGAGGGTGATGAAGCTAAGGAGAGGAAAAAAAAAACAGACAAATGGACAGGAGAAGTGATAAGACTGAAGGAGGTGAGCGTTAATAAAACCATGTTGAGAGTGAGAGAAAGAATGAGAGAGCAGTAAAGAGGAAAGAGAGAGAGAGTAAATAGAAGCGATAAAGAAAGACTGCAAGCAAGAGAGACGAGACAAAGAACAAGAACAGTACAGAAGATAGAGATGAGCTAGAGATAACCAGAGAGAGTTAATGAGAGAAAGAACAGGATAGAATGAGAGAGGAGCGAGACAGAAAGAGAGAGAGAACAAAGGAGAGACAAGAGGGTAGAATCAGCTGGAAGGGACAGCGATAGATAAGGCGGGGTAGATATTTGCTGTGGAGGAGGGAGGGAGAGTGGGTAGAGATATGAAGCGATAAGAAAGAGAGGGAGGGAGGTGACGATAGTGAGAAATGGACGAGAGCGGGTGAGAGAGAGGAGAGAGAGGTAGGTAAAGCGCAGAAGCATTGTGGTGTGATAAAAATCAAATGTATTTTAATGGTGGGAGATAAATCATAAGGGACGCTTTACAGCCACAAAGGCCTTTAGAGCTCTTATGGGAGAGCACACCAGGGGAACCGGAGGGCATTGTGCACTCATACACACGCTCACACACTCACACTTGGACTGTCACTACCAGTTATGCTAATAATCTTGTAATATGCTGATTATTTTGGCAGGACAGTTTAAAAAAGGCAGAAAAATAAAGTGAACTTAACGAAACAATAACAAAACATGAGTAGCCTATCACAGACTTTTTTGAATTCAGTAAGGGTTCAACGTCTCCTCGACTTAGTCGACTAAATGTGTGGAAATGTATCAGAGCTGCAGTGAAAACAAACAGACTGAGCAGCTGTCTTTCACGTGAACGGAGCGTGTGGATAAAATTAGCAACACAGCCACACATCTGCAGCGATATTACTCAAGTGTGTGAGTGGAGAGCACAGTTCTATTAGTGTGAGGTGTGGGGTCTCATATGGACATGAGCTGAGTATAAAAAGGAGAACTCTTCAAGTATGTCAACCCAGAGACATTATAAATGAGGAGACCGGTCACTGGTTGAAAAATGACTGGGAGTACTCATAACGCTTAATATGGTGCCTGTTTACAGATAAAGTCCCACCTGTCAACAAAAAGGGCCAATCAACTTGCAGGTTACGGATAAAGCCCCGCCCTTCAAGAACAAAAGAAAAACAACCAGCTTTGATGGTTACCAGCAGTGGAAGGTCGTTGGTATTGTGGCTCCAGCCAAATACTGTCAAAATAAAAGTCACTAATACAAACAAAGCAGTGACACAAAATACTTTTAGAGTAAAAGCTAAAACTACTGCCTCACATTTCATTAACTTTTTTTCTTATTTGCTGATCTGAAACATTCTAATTCAACTAATTTTGTTATATTTCATTGCTGCTAGTTTGCACATCCTTGGTTTTAAATTTTGACCAAAAACAGAGGAGTTTTATTTCTCTTTAATATTCGCAGCAATGTTTTTTACAATAAGATAATAATCTTTATTTTCTTCACTGTATGTTAGCAAATGCATGACATGACCAAATTTAAAAGCTGATAGCTACATAAGAGTGATTTGGTAATTGAGCGTTTCATAATCAGAATAAGATTAAAACAGAAACCAAAACAGCCGTTGCTCCCACCACCATGCTTAACAGTTGGTACAGTGATCTTGGGGTTAAATGTCTCACTGTTACTGTAGCTAAACAGCTAAATCTTATCCACTGACCATAAAACTTTCTCCAGAAGGCTTTTTCTTTGCCCATGTGGTCAGCTGCCACGTTTAGTCAAGCTGGAAGGTGTTGATTTTAAAGCAGGATCTTTATCTCATTCTTGGGCGGCAGCTTCAGTCCATGGTGATGTAAAAAAAAATTGACTGAGGACAGTAACACTGGTGTTTCAGCAGTTCATGGCAGGCCTCTGCCTTGGTTCTTCTTGGATTGTTTCTGACCATTCAAATCAGTTTCCTTTCAGTTAAGGGGAACAGTTTGGGTCTTATGCACGGTTGTTTGAACTTGGATGATCTTGGAATCTGCAGTTGTTTAGAAATAGCTTTAACAGACACTCCTGGCTTGTGTAAATCTATGACCATCTTTCTGAGCTGAGCTTCCTAGGCACCCAAAAAAAACAGTTTAAAGAATTTATTGGAAGTTCTTGGAGAGCAGTTTATCTTCTGACACATTGAGAAGGTCATGATAAGGTCAGAATTCACATATTCTTTAAGTTGAAGATGGAAGATTCTCTTTTGCTTTCAAATAGCTAGGGGCTACAGTGAGTATAAAGTTCAAACCTTTAGATGGTTTGCAGTTTAGTTTGCACTTTAGTTTTATGCAGCCTTCACACCAGGGCTGGTTAACAGTTCGCCATTTGACAAGCCTGACCAGTAAAAACAACACAGAAAGCTCAGCGTTCTGATGTTGGCACACATACAAGATATATGATCCAAGTTCCATAAACACTTAAATGTCTGCTGTACTGTTCTGTGTCTCTCACCACAAACCTTTTCCAATCTTTTAAAAAATGTTTCTTCATAATACTGTTCAGGTCAGAGTTCTATACAGAGCCCTTTTTTGAGTATACTGTTATCTATAGAATGGGTAAACATACCTCATATAGCAAAAAGCATAAAAGCAACTATTTTGAAGCCTAACATTTCCAGGACCACCTTCAAATTAGTGAAAATAGCTTCAGGATTCTTGATTTTTGCATATCTTAAAGACCCACATGTTTTAAAACAAAATGCCTAGAACAATCTCAGCTCTCTCTATAATGGTCCATGTGACCTAGAGAACTGTGTGAAGAGATGCTTCGACCCTAAACCTGAAAAATTGAAGGTCGATTTTAGAAATTCTTCATATTTCTTGCGAAAACATACCTTTACTCATGTGGGCGAATTGTTTTGGTGCTTGAAATGATATATAAACGGTTAGAGGCATAACACGAGTTTCACACAAAACATAAATGGACACACAAATTTAGATGAATTGCAGATGTAGATGACGGACACACAAATCCAGCAGTTATACACAGAGAAAGACAGAGACAAATATCTCTTGTCAAATATGTCTTGTCTTCATAGCCTTGTAACTGTGAGGGTGAGTCATATATGATCTGGCAATGAGATGCAGTCGTAAGGGCAGGCCCTACAGATTCAGGAATTTTTTTAACCCTATTTCTGCGCTGTATTATCACAAATATGTGAATACAAACATTGTGAAACATCAAATTTGACATGGCGGAGTGCTCGTAGACTCCAGAGGGTCAAGACAAGGTCAAGACAAAGGCATCCAATTTCTCATGGATCTTGCATTATCTCCATTGAAAAGCACTGCTAGTGGAATAGGATGCTCTGAAGTAGCCTCACATAAGCCCAAGGTCACCATGCACAATGCCAAGCATCAGGTGGAGGGGTATTAAGCCACCTGACATTAGGCTGTGGGCTGCGTCCTCTGGAGTGTTGGAGCTGAAGTCTGGAGTTGAAATGGCATTTTCTGATCAGCTAAAATCAGTACCTGACTTGACTAATGCTGACATAGCTGATGTGTTGATGCTTAATTGCAGAGGAAACGTTGTGTCAGTGAAGTCCACAAACATTTGGCCATGTGGTGTAGATAAGATTATGTAATGCAGTCTAAGAAAGCACATAAATAAACCTAGGTAACACTTTACTGTAGGGCAGCATGCAGCAAGTGCACACAACACCTACATAAGCCTTTCTTGACAACTGGCATAAACCAATTTAAGCATTTATATGGGCTTATTTCAACAAGGTGAGTTGTCATAGCACTTACTGAGGTGAGAAGACATCCTATATGGCAGAAGCTGCCTTCATGATAACAGGTCCTTGTCAAAATAAGCCTTTATTAATGTTAATGCATGATGTCCAAGCAAGCGATTTATTGCTGTGACTAATGGCAAGCCAGGTGAGCCTTGAAACGTAATCAGTAATCAAACTACAATGTATATTTTAGACCTTAATCCATAGACCTTTTAACTGTGGTCCATCGCTTTGTGGACGCCTTGGATATCCTTGACCAAGAACCGGCCTTGGTGTGAGCGAACGAGAGCACCAAAGCGTACAAACCATAACGAGCTGCTTCATTACACTGAGTGCACCCTCTCTTTCTCTCTCTCTCCGTACTTCTCTCTCATTAAAACTCTGTTTGGTGGGTTTTAATTACAGTAAGGAGCTTCAAATATGTGTACCTGACGAACCTCAAGACAACAACCTCGTTATCTCTGTTTAGAAAGCAGCCGTTTGGATTTCCGCCTTTTTTCACGCTCTTCTTCTTTTCCCTTCTTTCTCAGCTATTCACCTCCACACGCATGTCTGATAAATAATCGATGCTCAAGTATTATTTGTTGCATTACTGTAAACAGTGATGCAGCCTAATTGCAGTGATTAATCGTGCTACCTTAGCAGCCCTCAGCAACGGCCTGCTATAGATTTGCAGGCACTTCATTAATCCTAATTACTGCATCGAGGAATTCGTTTTACTGTATGGCCAGGGATCCATATCGAGGACCAATTATGTATTTAATGTTATTAGATTCTCTGTAATCGATATGGAGCAAAGGAGCCCACCACAGAAAGGCATACTTGTAAAAAGCTTTCATTTGATTTTTTTTCGTCTTTAAATAAAGGAATTTGCTTATTTATTTACCAGTACAGATGTTTCCTTCAACATCACTGTTAAACTTAAATCTAACACTCTAAACCTAATCTCAACTCTAAACCTAAGCCTAACCTTCAGCCTAAGATTAATGCAAACCTACACCCAGTCCATGAGTTTAACAGTTTGTTAGCTATGCCCATCATGGTGAACATGGTAAATGTTATTTTCATTTTTTTTTATTATAGAGATTGATGTAGTTTGTGTTTACATAAACACTGTTTAAACATACCTACATCAACTATATATATATATATAT
This sequence comes from Salminus brasiliensis, assembly GCF_030463535.1. Classification (NCBI taxonomy): domain Eukaryota; kingdom Metazoa; phylum Chordata; class Actinopteri; order Characiformes; family Bryconidae; genus Salminus; species Salminus brasiliensis. The sequence goes on along the minus strand of NC_132885.1, from coordinate 35,909,759 downwards.
ATATATATATATATATGTATATATATATATATATATGTATATATATATATATATATATATATATATATATATATATATATATACACATTATATATATAAATATGTATATATAAATAAATTCTATATATGTAAATCTGTATAAATCTTTTCCAAAAATAAATGAAAAAAAGTCAAGTATAGTGGTGGTGGGTCGACTATGCCATGATTTCACCACAGGCTCCAATTGACAGCCAACTTTTTCTTTAATTACTGAGAAATTTCTGTGTTAAAGTGAATGCAGGAGTCCACAGAGATGTAATTGGCCTCGCTTTCTGTGGGTGGCACCTTCCTACCTTTCTTTACCCCCTTTTTGGCCATCAATAGCGATAGCAAGTCCTGGCATTTGTTAGCTGACATAACTAAACTGGCAGTGAGTGTTCTCCTCCAAGCGTGTTCAGTTCTTTGATGATGTTGCAGTTGCATTGTGTGATGAGGGGGGTGCTAGCTAAAGGGTGGGAATTGGCAATGAGGAAATTGTGCATGCATGAAAGTGGCCTAGAGATGATTTTCTTTTCTTGAAAGCTTGCTGAGATCAGTCGGTTTTGTGAAAGATCCAAAGAAAAAGTTCAAAAAATACAGGACAGGTAGTAATTACAAACAGTATAGCTCTACAAATGTCTCTAAATCTGCATCAGAAACAGAGAACTAATTTTTCGAATGTAAAAATTAACTCATGACACATGAGACAACTGTAACATTGTAAGTGGATGTCGGTGGGGGGGTGCTAAACTGCAAGAATATGTTTACAACAGTTTACAACAAGCTATAGGAGGCCATCAGGTTGACCATTTATTTGTTTTGGGCCGGTCAGCTGCACTTGACCGCACTTGGACTTTCTCATCAAACTGGCCGTTGCGCCTGGCCTCGGACCTTTTACGGAAACCACTCCGACACTGCTGTTACTGGGGAAAATTAATGACCTCACCTTCCCGTGGCGACAACAGACAGCCTCTGCGGCCTCTCCGGGGGCTCAACTCTTCCCTCCGTCGCTGTGCTATCACCATGGTAACAAGGTTAGGAGGGGTTGGAGAGCAAGTAATCTAATCTCACGAACGATCAGAGGTGTGAGGTCAGACTTTCAACACAACAATATGCAAGGTGCGACATGTTCTGTCTCAGACTCTCATGCCCTGGAGGTTCCTGAGCTGCACTGGGCCAGGGTGAAAACCTTTTTTGTATTTAAAGTTTTGTATTTGTAGTAATCATACTCATCATGTACACATCTAATAGCAAATCTGTCAGTAATGGAAAATAAAAGGTAGAAAGCATTTATAAATGTATTTGTCCGGCACTCCGAATGCAAATTATCATTACTGTTAACCCAGAGGCCAAGGAATTATACAATCTAGACATACAAAAACGTCTTATTTAATTCTATCCAGCCTGTGCTCATTGGAAAGGGCACCTTCACATAAACACTTGGTCGATCCATGCATGTTTAATTCATTAGCACCTCATAGAAATGAACTAAGACAAAGGGATTTCTGACTTTGCTTGGCATACAATACATCGCTCTGAATAAACGAAAATTACTTCATATTTCCTTTTTCTTAGGTATCACAGACGAGCCACCTTAGGTATGACTTTAACTGCAATTCAGGGAACCAAGCACCTGAACCCAATTGTTTCTTTTCCCAGCTTCATTAAATGCCCCCGGACTTTTTAATGAATTCAGGGCCGGCGTTGATGAAATGTAAATCTCTGTCAAACTCAAAGAGATCCGAACGGAATGAAACAACGGGGAAAGGGAGAGAAGAGGGAGCTGTGGGCTTGCATGAGCCTTCTGTCTTATGTGCCATATTAATGGGGGGTCACCCTTGGGGCAAAAGAGGATTTCTGTCAGAGTATATTTTGGGAAATATAAAATAATGACTTGGGCAGGTGGGTGGGGAAGGGAGGAGAGGGATGAGCATGGGCCTCTCTTGAACTGCGCTAGACACATAACCATGAGCCATCTGCAGTAATGGCAGGATTATGCCTAGATTACCGGAGTGGAGAGTCGGGTGCCTTTTTTCATCATCGAGGCTGAATGAGGCGAATTGGCCTCAAGGTCGTGAGGGAGGGAGGAAAGTGAAAGCGAGAGAAAGGGCAGACAAACAAGTAGAGGTTGGAAAAAGTGACAGTCAGATAAGAGAGGTAGCAATAGTCTTCGATAGACACCTGCCAATGTTCAATAATAATGCATTGTATAACATTTAACATGTTATTGTTATTGTTGATGCTTTAAAATGCTGCATTTTAGTCAGATTAGTTTTACCAGACGGAACAATCTAATCAGGGAGCGTGGTATTTCTTTATGGAAATGAATTACAATTAGAAAATTAGAATTAGGAAAACTATTTTAAATGAACTCTATTTTTAAATAAACTATTTAAAATAAAGGCTTCAGTTTACACCATTTTTGTGGTGCTGATTTTTCCTTTTTGCCACATTGTAAGTGCACAGAGGGTAATAAAGGACCGGGAAGGATACATCAGCTGACCTGGAGAGTATATGTTAATATATGGAGTCCCACAAAGTTCTATTTTAGGCCCTATGATACTCATAATTGAGGGTAACACAGTTATAAGGGTGAAGAATTGTAGTGTAGGCCCACATACAGGGTTTAAGGAGTTAAAGCAAAAAGGTGCCTAACACTAATACTAAAAAAACACTCAAGATTTCACATGATTTGTTTATCATCTCATGTGTACTGAAACACATTGTAGTAAATTAGTAGGAATGAATGCAAAAATTGGCACACATGTAGTGCAGCATGTAGTGTGTGTGGTACATAGCTCCAGGGGACTGGGTTTATGGGCTCAATGCTCGCTCTGGTTTCTTTCTGCTCTGGTCCACAGAGAATTAGCTATTCTAAATTGTTCCCTAAGCGTGAATGTATAAGGGACTGAGTGTGTGGTACTGGTGCCTTGTCCAGGGGATTATTTCTGGCTTGCACACAGTGATTTTGGTTAGGCTCCGGAACCGCCATTACTGGCAGTCTTTTGGACCCCACGGTACGCAGATAACAGTATGCTATCCTATGAAGTACAACAGTAATTTGCATGATGCTGATTTGACATTAACCTGCACACAGAAGTAAAGAAGCAAACTTTTGGCACCAAACATGTCTCAGCTGGTTGACTGTGTGTGGTTTGAGGGAAAAGTAGTGTCTATTAGACTTTTCACCAGACTGTTGGTTTAAGAGTCATTTCTGGAGTAGACAGCATGAGATTTATGAGAAAGCTATTGGCAGTCTACCTCCGGCCTTACTTTCAGAAATAAACTAAAACAGAACCCCAGTATTGTTTGTGTGTGTTTGTGTGTGTGTGTGTGTGTGTGTGTGTGTGTGTGTGTGTGTGTGTGTGAGGGTCTAGGCTCACACATGTGTGACGATTTAGTGAAGCATCAAACCACATCTATAAAAATCTCTGTATCGGCATACCCAGCATACTCCAGCCTCCAGCCTCCAAATTACTGTAACCTAGCTCAGGCTGGCGTCCCTGGAGATGGAGCGCAGTGTTTTGAAATGTAAACATCTGAGGAGCTTGTTTGTTTATCTACAGAGCTTTCGATCCTGAAAGGCTCATTTATCCTGGGATGCGTCTGCAAACTCCGCCGAGGTTGCCGGTTTGTTTGTTAGCTGGAAGAGAGCGTGCACAGGAGCAAAGAGGAGCTCCGCCAGACCGCGGTCGACTGCCTGCCTTCGACTTTCTGAAGCAAAAAAGTATGCCGGCTTCTTTTGCAGGCCGCTTCCTTTGCGGTCGAATAGACTGCGCTACTGGAGCTGGTGACATGCTGAGTTTGGGAGCAGTAGGCCCGCACAGGAGGAGGGGGAGTGATTGGACTTGTGACTTCCAAGCCGGTCAGTTGCTTGGGACTGCCTTAGGCACTTATGCCTACGCCTGTTTGCTGACTTGTGCAGGTTTGTGCCGCTCGATTGAAATGGACTGCGCGATCACCACAATCATATACCGATTTGCAGCGTTTTCAGTTTCTGAAGGCGGTCACGCTTTATTTTCACACTCCCCTAAAACTTATCAAGAAATGCTCAAACTGTTAACAACTAGTCTCAGACACTCCACCTATGAGTAAACAGTGCATCTGATATCTCTTCTATAAGGATTCAGTTGGGATCAGTGGGAACACACCATCGCAAGCAGTGAACCACTCTGTACACCGTGACTGAGCATTTCAAAGCAACACCAGGTCTTAATTAAGGTTGTACAGACTTGGCGATGTGTTTTAGGGCACAGTTTGACTCTAGCCCTATTCAGAGGGGATTACATGGGGGGGAGGTTGGGTAATGCAATTTTACTACAGGGAGATTATAAAATGTATGACTGAATCGCACGGAAGAAGAAATTTGGGCATAAATGACTGAGATGGGAGTAGCTACTCGATTTACACACTGCAGTCACCTCAAAAACAGAATAATAATCTTCTAACCCACTTAAAGTAATAATACATTTTTGTTGGAAAAGTAGCAGCTACATGTTCATGCATGTGTGCAGGCTATAGGCTACGCTAACAATGACTTGTCTAAAGCTTGCAGCAGCGTTGTGCCACCACAGGATATGAGCCAATAGTCCATGACAATAATTGACATGACACATTCGGACGGGGCTAAAATCACTGAGTAACTACATAACCCCACCTCCCCATGTAAAACTCATCCCATCTAAATAGGGCTTTACTGTGAGCTATTAATAAATGAACAAATCTTCAATTTTTTGTAAACACAGTAAACACAATATCTTGGTTGACTGACTTCATCTGGGGTATGCTCTGAAAAATAAAAGTGCTTTCTCAAATTTCTTTGAGATTTTTGAGTGTAAAAAATCTTTAAATGGTTAAAGAACCTTTACATCATGTACACTCGCATCTCTTTTACCGACGTGGTTCTTTGTGGCACTGCTCAATTTGTAGCATCTTTATTGTTAGGAGTGTACATGGCAAATTATGTAAATGAACTTAATGTAAATAACATTTAGGGTTAGATTTAGGTTTCAGGTTGAAATAAGGTTTATATAAATGTTATGTTTAGGGTTTGGCAAAATTCTAAGATTTGAGCTAAACTTCTTAGCTAGTTTCTTAGGTAGCCCAGCTTGTCCTTACTATCCTCTAAAGAGTAATGTGTAAATTCTCACCCAAAGGATTTAGTTGTTTGTGTGTGATTATAGAATGGTTTTGAGATGAATTCTCATGTGGACAAGGCTTATTGGTTGAACAGTGCACTGGTTCTTAGATGCTAAAAGGGCCCAGAGTGTTAAAGGCCACAAGCTAATTTTTGCTCTGGACATGGATCCACGGATTTCCTCTGAATGAAGTGAAATCCCTTTAATGAGAGACAACAACTTTCTGAATAAGATCACAAGCATTGTTAAAAAACGTCTTTGTCACGGGTTGTTATTATAGTAGGGATATGTTCTAAACTGGTTCTTTTAATTAATAAAGTGATTCAACCCCAATTGCAAGTTAAATTTGTTAACAAAATTAACAAACTTTCAGGTATTTGCAATAAACCAATCAAACAAGAACAATTTAAATAGCTCAACACCATGGAAGTGGTTTCTTCTAATCCAACCTAAAAGGCCACTTTTAATGACTATGTAGTCTCAGAATTATTCAACCCCTTGAATAGAATCCCTCATAAGAGCACACATTTGCAGATCAGATGGCACAGGGTTTTGTTAGTTCCATCAAGTGTGCATACTACTAAACCGTGAAGGTCTCCATGCTAGTACATGTCTACTGATCCAAAAGCACAAGAACAGTTGGCTCCAATCTGGTCAAAACCATATGAATAAGCCATAGAAGGTTTTAAGGTTCTGTTCTGTGGATCAATGAAACAAAAATGGAACTTTTCAGACCTCTGGACCAGCGGCATGTCTTGACAAGGAAGAATTAAGCATGCACTGAAAAGAACACCCTGCCCTGAATTGCGTCCTCTGGCACTGGAAACCTGCAGCATGTGTAGGGCAGGACAGATTCAATCAAGTGTCAGGAAATCCTAGGAGAAAACTTTATGCCTTCTGTGAAGATAAAGCTTGGGCATCACTGGACCTTCCTATGGGACAGTAATCCCAAGCATACCTTAAAGTTCACCACGGCTTGGTTTTAGAAGAAGTCCTGGAAGATTCTGGAGTGGTCGCCACAGTCGCCTGACTCCATAGAAAATCGTTGGTGGGATTTAAGGATTTTGCTAATGAGGAATGGGCTAAGATTCCTCAGCAACACTGCCAGAAGCTGCTGTCTGGCTATGCATCACTTTTTTAGCAAAAAAAGTGATCTACTAAGTACTAAAGCCTCTTGTTATGAAGGCATTAAAAAACTCTGAGCCTGCAGTTGCCACAGTGGCATTCACTTGTTCTATTAGTTGTCATTTTTTAAATAACTCACAAGTAAAGAACTCATTTGAGATGATATTATATGCTAACGTAGCTGGCAGCAACCTTCCCTCCTTGGCAGTGCTAACCTTAGCAGAAAGGATTAGCTTTTAGCATCCAGCTCTGGTGTTCCCAGCAGCTAACTCTGCACTGCTGACTTGGACCTTTCCTAAAGCTCAACCAGCAGGGCCGGGGCGGAAGCAGGGGAGTGTGGAGCCAGAGGGATTAGCCGAGTTTGGTAGCAAAAGCTGGCACTCAGAGCACTGGAACAGCTCGCTTCCTCTTTGCGCTTAGGACATTTGCTGGAAAAGGCGAGGTTTTCCCATCTTTTCACTGATACAAAACTTGAGTTGTCGCTGTTCGGGACAGAACAGAATAAGCATTTGTTTAATTGAAGTTTGGAGTTTATAAAGCTTAAGTATAGCTATTACGTAGACGGTCTACCTAATCTGTTCATGCATTTAGCTGATTGTCAGAACAATGTTAGTGGGATGGAGGGATTTTTCCACTGCTGTATTTGAGCTGAGAGGGACTATATTGGAAGACATTGACATTAAGTGATCCCTCAAACCAATCAGAATTAGTGTGCATATTTTTTTTACAGCGTTTCTTTACCACAGCCAACCAACATCTGTTTAGTGTAGTGCAGATGGTTCTGTGTTGACATAGCTCTTGGTTTATAACATCCTGCTTTACATTAAAACCGAAAAACTCCCCCTAACCCCCAACATTAGCCTAGTTAGCAGAATAATACACCTGTTCAAGTCTGGTTGACAGAAACCCTAATTATAAATGTGCAGACTAGAATGACTCAGCTCACTCAGCACTGACTTTTGTTCCTGTGGTGTTGGTTCTGTAGCCCATTCACCAAACTAACCTTAGATTAGCTTGCTCGGCTATAGAGCCACCAAGTACCACGCAGTACAGTGCAGCTGCTATTCTGACTCTATTCTCTACTCTATACTCTACGCTATTCTGATGTTTGACAATAAAACTTATAATGTGACTGAATATGTTACGTTTGAACTTATATCCAGGTAGCTAGGCTGGGATAAGTCAGCTAACAGGCCAAAAACCACAACATAGGCCGTGTTCCTGATTACTGGGGCTCACATCACACACAGTTAGAGGATAAAGTCTTATATCTGAGGGCACAAAGTCGAGTAAACAGTCACAGCCAGAACACTTTCTGGTCGTCACAGATTCTTGGCACAGAACTTTACTAAGATTAGTTTAACCAGCACAATGCGTCCATCGAAACCATGTCAGGATAGAGAGTGCTTCATTTTCAGATAGAACTGCTTGTTTGGTGTGTTTTCATCTCTGCTTACGGCTGTTTTAGGCACATTTAGCAGATTCCCTCATCCAGGTTTGCTTGTTCTCTCTTTTATATGGAATGACTCAAGCTGTTCGCTTAACTTACAACAGTGGTTCTGTTTTTAGAGCATGATATCACCAATCAGTGCTCATTTGGGGAGACATTCATTGTTTTGATAAACAATATACCAATTTACTGTTAAATTATAATAATTAAATCTTTTGAAATGTTATTTTTTAAATTTGTGAAAAATATACACATACCCTGTACCTACACCTGCACCTGTACACGACAGTAAAGCTATCCCCTTGCTATGCACACACATCTACACACAAACACCTGCCAATTTATATAAGTGACAATCCACTGGCTCTTGGGACGACTCTCATCTCCATCATTGTACAACTTCTTTAATCTTTCTCATTATAATTGATAGGCCTACGGTCCTGCTTCCTCTCGATTGGTTTCAGTGACCGCTTGTCTGTCATTTGAGGTGTCCTTATCTGAGCTGTCCTCGTGTTTTCCTTTTTTTTCATTCCTGGTCATTTTCTCATCTGTCAAGCTCTCCCCGCTTCTTGTTTTGATGGTCACTTTCCTTTTTGTTATTGGGGTTGGAAGATGAATGCATTGGTTTATTAAAAGAAAAGAATGATTGACATCAAATTTGACTTAAAGTGAGCTCCCGCTGATTGTTTTATTTTATTTTTTTTTGTCTTTTGTGCAGCTGATTTCTTGTGTTGAGTGTTGTGGCACAACAATGTGAATGAACCTGTCTTTACTAAAGCGTAGTGGAATAATGAAAGTTAGGTACAAATAAGTGGCATATCGGGAACCTCAAACTGCTGTTTGAGGCATAAAACAGCCCAGGTTAAATCCCCCCAAACTGTTTGTAACAGTCTTGCTGTATTATAGGTAAATCCCCAAAATTCAGCCCACTAGCAAAAGCCCTGGTCAAAGCTGGTGAAATGGTAAAATGTGACATTGACATCAGGAGAATATGATGTTGTTGGAGAGCAGCACATCAACATCAGACTCTGCTAGTTATGGGAATATAGGTTGCTACGCGAACCAGGCCTCATGACCACGGCTTTTCCTGTGCCGGTGTCTGCAGAAATGGAGCTAAAATGTGGCACACGATTGCAGAGAAAATAAGGATTGTTGGCTGTGCTGCACACATGACAGCTAAGCAAACGTCACACACAAACACATCATGCAACAAAGCATTTGATTGGAGATACTTTACAGCGTGCAGTCCTCTCCCAGTAGTCATGCAAGTGACCATAAAATATCATAGTGCAAACTGCAGTTCTGGAGCACTTGTACAGGACCTTTAGCCTTTAGCCTTGTTCTTGGCTGCAAATGTTTATTGGATTGCACACAGCATGATTTTCAGTTGGTCACAAATTCATATTTTTTGTTATCTTCGATTTTGAAATAAAGCAGAATTAGAAATTGGATTGAGCCAATGTTTACATTTGCACAACATCATTGATTAGCTACATCCTGCCCCCTGTAATACTGCACACTGCTGTGATATTTGGAGACCGTTTATGTAAAAAAAAAAAAAGTGGGTACTGCCAAACTGTACTGCCTTTCAGTTGTACAATATCTTTCCGCACTACAACCAAGACTAGATGTTATTTGGCTAAAGGACCACACTTAGCACCACAACAATACAACAATACAGGTGGTTGCTTCCTATTAGCTTCTAGTCTACCCGAAAAAAAGGACCAATGAATATAAACACAGCAAAGTAAAGCAAGTCTACCTGATAACCTGGTATCATTTTGGAGCATCTAACATAATGATGTCTCACTGATTCAAAACTGCTTATCATATTTTCTATTAAAGTAGAGCGGCCCCTGACCGTTACCCAAAGACCACAGGGATTGTAAAAGTAATTGCAGTTGACTAAACTCATGAACTCTAAAACCTAATCAAAACTGTTAAGTCTCCGGAGGTTATCTTCCCTTATTCCTTCCTCTCAATGTGTTTATTAACCTTTTTATATCTCTTTGTGCTCACGTTCATAAAACCTTGTATAACAACAGAGATTGGTGATGTTACACCTCCCCCTCCGGGGCCAAGCTGGCAAATGCGAGAACTGCAGAGAGAGCAGGGCGTCGAGAGGGCGAGACGCCAAGCTCTGCAACCGCTAATGCGCCGTACTCTCAGTACAGCCTGTGGCCCCCTCTCCGAGCCTCCATCAACCCCTGCTCTCCATTCTTAGCCTGCAGAAAGTGACACTTTATTGACTGACCATCGACCGCTTAGGTGCTGGAGATGGTGTTTTTTTTCCTCTGTGTCGCTCTCTCTTTCTCTCTCTCTCTCTCTCTCTCTCTCTCTCTCTCTCGCTTTCTGTGTCTTATATCCTTGCACATCACTCAATCCATGAGGAATTCTTCTCTGGTTGACTTTTTTTACTGTATTTTATTGCTCTACATGCCTCTCTGCATTACCTTGCTCTCTTTGCCTTGCTATTCAAGCTCTCGTCTTTTAAGCATCCCCTTGTGCTTTTTGTTGCTCTGCTTTGTTTTCTCTCTCACCCCACAGTCCTCCACTTCTAGGACTCAATGAGTCCCTCTCTGTGAGGAGTTATATGATGAATGCTGGCTTGTGATATCCAGGTATCAGCCACTTATCTCAGTTGAGACTTCAGATTAGTGATGTGGGGAGTGGGTCCAATCCTTTTATGAGGGATACATTGACTGTGATTGCAAAAGTGATAGATTCTGTACATTGGCTGACACTCAGGGTCAGTTCTACTAAACATCTGCTGTGGCACTAATGCATTTTACATGTGCAGAAGCATCTACAGCTGGTTTATCAGTGTGTGTGTGCAGAAGTCTGTTCACTTGTACACACAAGGTCTCCACTGAGCTGCAGGCTTTAAGGCGACTGATTTCATGAATATTGAAGAACAGGGAAGGACACTAACGTGAACTGACTGGTAAAACTTTGTTTTTAAGGCCAAGCAAAACGAGGTGAGAAAACGGCTGAACACAGTCTCTAGTTCTTCATGTTTCTTAGGGGTTCCTCTGTTTCGGACCAGCACAGAGACCAACCTGGCCCCTGCTAGCAGCAATATGCACTGGATACCAAGGTCAACACACTCGACCTTGAATATGGCATCTGCTCTTGGATTTTGTGCTTACTATTCGTTACCTCAGCTGTTGGTGACTGGCCACTTAGTGTCAGCAGGGATGGTTTGGAGTTGATGACCTCGGGTTTAGCAGTTTTCTCCTATAGTTTAAAGTCCAGTAGGCTGGGAACTAGCTCTTCCTATATGGAAAAATGTACATTTATAAAATGTTGGTACATTTTGTTTGAAGGCTACCTACATAGGGTCCTCATAACACATACAACAGCATTGAATAACATACTTATACAGCAAAACCTATAATTAGCTTATGCCAATAAAGTCTTAATGACATAAATGGTTTTGTAAAGGAAATTACATTTACACAAGAGCCTGTTCAAGTTCAAGTGATGAACAACTGTAATAAACAATTTATCATATTTATTGTAACCAGTTTACAGTTTTTAAGAGAGAATGACTTGTGTGGTCCATTATAGATGCCCTATAGTTGCTCACCTACTTCTGTTTACAACTGGTCAAAGAGTGCTCTGAGTGGACATTCGTGCCTCCACAACTCAAGTTTGAGGTTGATGTCATTTGAACAGTGGGTCAAACGAGCGCCAACTCTGCCTGCTAAATTTTAGCACACGCTGCAGATTATTGCATGGCCCTCAGTAAATCTGCCTGTAATTGGAAGGGTACATCTTTCAAGAGGTTGCAGGCAGCAGCCTCTTCGTCTGTGGTTGATGTCCTCAAAGCACAGTGCTCCGATCAACCCACAGATCCCCTTTCCTACTGTAACTTAGGCAATAGGCCAGAAACTAAAGAAAGAAATGGCATATTGTGATAATAACAGACAGGCTTTGTGCTATATTTTAAATCACAAGGGAAGTCACGATTCCATTTTATTTATTTATAGAAAACAGATTCAACACCTAATTCCTCATTGTGAAATGTGTTTGCCCTCTTCCTTTCAATAGCTGGTTACACCCCCCCATTAGCAGCAATGACTGCAACCAAGCACTTCTGTAGTTGCTAATTAGTGTCTCACAATGCCACGGGGGAATTTTGGCCAACTCTTCCTTGAATAAGACATTTTAGGGCTTGAAGCATGAATCATGTGCTTTAGTTCCAGTAGGGTTTAGGTCAGGACTTTGAGTAGACCATTCCAAAAGTTGGAAAGTGGAAAATTCCTTCATTTTTAACTACTGTAAAGCAAACTTGCTTGTTTGCACTGTGTGGTAGACTTAAGATAAGATAAGTTGCTTGTTTCAGAATGCATAGTGTCTATAGTTCTCTTAATGGCGGCAAGGTGTCCAGGTCATGCTGCAGCCACCACCATGCTTCAGGTTTTAGATGTTAGCCAGACATAACGGGTCCATGGCAGCTATTAAGCCCCACTCGTGCTTCTCTGCATCTGATTCACACTGTTGGCCGACATCGTCAAAGCAGTTAATGTACAATATGACACAGCACTGGCACACAGGGAGGCGAAGGAAACATAATCTGGTCCGCTGGAACCGGAATGAAGTTTTAAATCCTAATTTCCCCGTAATCCTCCCCCCTCTAATCCGTTGAAGGAGGACGTCCCACTTTGGACCCTCTCCTCCAGCTCTGCCTCATCGTGCTCGTTTCCACCTCCCTGCTTTGCTGTTTTTGGAGCACTCTACAAAAGCCTTCAGCCGCCGAGAACACGGACCTCGGGAGCACTCCATGAAATGAGACACCCTCACTTGGCACTGCTCTCGTCAGCCGATGGCCGTAATTACATGTGCAAACGGATCATTGCTGAGGTCCTTCTACTCTGTCAGGTGTGGATAGGAAATGAGGCAAAGTGCTGAAAAAAAGGCTTCCTAACGCACCATTTCCAGGGAGGTCGGGGCACTTGTGAAGCCCCTGCCTGAGTAAAGTAGGAATTTTAATGGTCATACTGTGCTGGGAGGATTAGTCATGAGTGTGTGATTGGAGTACACTGACGATTGGCAGTGTCCTTGCAGGAAATGCTCAAGAGCTGAACACAGCTTTGCAGCGGCCTTATAGAGGATTTTTGGTGAATTTAGCTTTTGATGCCTTTGTGTTTAGAAAAGGTTGATTGAAAGCTAAACTTTCTTGGGCAACTTTAGTTGAAGGAATACTTATAAACTTACATTTAAATTTAGGACATTTAGCAGACGCTGTCATCCAGAGCGACTTACAAAAGTGCTTCGCTATTTACACAAGAATAACCTCAGCTAGTTTGAATAGACTAAAATTCGAAGATACCTCTAAGCTTAGATACTACTAAACACAAGTCAATATGGAGACCATAGTATTCTACTCTTCACCCAAGTACTTTCGGAAAAGGTGGGTCTGCAGTCTGTGTTTAAAGACAGGTAATGCTTTTACATGGTGATACGTGTACATTTGCACATGCTTTAAATGGGCCCTAATGTCAGACTTTATTCATCTTGGCATAATGAGTTAAATAATGAGAGTTCAGTGCATGGACTTGAAAAACCATGAAGCTTAAAGACTGTTGTTTCCCCTTCAAAAGAAAATCTGGCATTACCAAAACAGAGCTGTAAAACGTGCTAATTCCATTCCCCAGGTTTCGTAGACTCTCATTTCATAGAACATTGTTGACAAATTATATTTACAACCCAAAAAAACTACATAAACCCAGCTCACTAAAAAAAACTCTGGTGAAGCGGTAAATGCAAGGGTGACTTCTTGAAGAGCCGCACATCACCTCCAAACCTCTGCAGCTTCCCACACTAGGCTAAAATCTAGACTTTTACCATCTAGACTTTTACCATCTCCTCTGTCCATCCTCAGCTGAACCAACCTGCAGCTAAACACTTATCAGAAAGGAATAAAAAGGGAAGCAGCATCTTATTGTTTGTTTTACCAGTAAGACTAGAGAAAGCCAAACCTGGGAAGCGAGCGGGGGCAAATCAAAAAGCTAACCAAAGCTACAATCCCTTCAGCTTGCACATCACAACGGCACATCATGCTAAGAGGACACAGAAGCACTATCCTTTGGAGCACAAGACTCTGGAATGGTTACAGTGTTTTTGTTACAGTATTAAAACTATGCTATAATATGCAGCCTCTGTGAGCTTCTGTGTGTAGGGCCGTAAATCAGCAACAAAAAAAAATCACAAAACCTGTAAATAGACCCTGTTGCATCAAGTCTTAGAATTGTTCGCCCAACTTAAAATACTGAACAAATGCTTTCTTTGGTGATACTGATACAGGTGTAGTAACTCAAAGTAATGATAATTAGCCTATTTGTAACAGAGATGTTAAGGTCAGTGTCAGCTGACTAACCTGATGACTTGCTGTTAATTCTATAATATCACTCTTAATGATCACAGACAGAAATGTCACAGATACAGTAACAGGATAAGGTAAAGGTAAAGCAGATAAGGTTGCTAATTAAGAATGCCAAGAGGAAGGATTAGTTCTGTGCACAGACTAAACTGCTGCACAGATTTTTTTTTCCCTTTGTCTTCATTAGGCGTTTTTTGAAAAGTTAAATAAATGCATGATTAAGAATTTCGTGCTTAGATTGTTAAAGACTGTTTAAAGCCACTGTTTATTTAATAGTGCTTGTAGAATTACATCATTTTTTACTTTTGTATTATAACTAATATAATATAATATAATATACATATTCAAAAAATATGAGCATTTTACAGACCTGTTACAACATACAATCACTCAGTTGTTAGCCTGAATATTTTCCATGTATTGTCCTTCTGTGATTAAGGACCTTAAGGGCACCTTAGCTATAATACCTATGCACCTCCCTAGTAATTGCTGTGACTAGGGTGGAAACGGCCTCCAGTTTGAAGGTGAAGTTCAAGAAGGTCTATGGCCATTAGAACATGATGGAAGCCATTAACAAAGCATGACCTGCTTGCATGCTATCCTCTTACCTTTGTCAGCATCATACTTTCTCCTCTGACTATTGATCATGCGAGCCAGCCTGCCCCCTGAATCTATGGAGAAGCAGTTGACCTATTTGTCCCTCAAGAACCTAGTGGATGTCTACTGTACACTTTTTGTATTCACGATACATGCTGGCCCACATCCACATCCCTGTATGTGCAGAAACAGTGTCAGACTGCATGTGGGTGTTTCACACCAGGAATTCCAATCCTCGTCAATACCATACATACCATCTGTACTTTCTCCTATTGAGCGTCTAAAAGATTTTACAAAGGTCTTCACACTTGTGTAACTTTTAGAGTGCTGATGCCTCTATCACAGCGCTTCAACAGTTTCAGTGTCAGCAAAATAAGTCATGTTCCATTATTTGACTCATGCATCATGCATAACGAACAATTTCCCTTGGCGTCATTCTGTTTTACGTACTGTTTAAAATAAAATAAATGCCTACCAAGAATATAGATCACTTGCACTTCTATAAGAAGAATCGGAGATGTCGTTTTTGATTTCTGCACGAAATAGTTAAAGTGTTCGAGTTAGAGTCTCTTACATCCGACCACACAAGATGTGTTGTTTCTTGGACCTTTAGCAGAACACCACAAGCGGTTTTCCTGTTTGTAACGAAGGTCGTTCTCCGAACGCTGTGCGTGTGGGACATGGATAGCTCCCATTCATCATCTGGATGACAGGCTTGCCCTATATCTTTTACTCACTCTGTCTCGCTCACTTCACACTGCATATACAGTATATAGGTCTGTTCTATCAAAGGACAAATGCAGTATTGCAGCATTTACTACTGGCTGGTTGCTTTGAGTGTCTGGTTTTTGCCTGCCTCTCTTTGAACACTTTTTTTACAGTTACCTTACTAAATTTACTGTATTTGGCTGGCACACTTATCTGGAGTGACTTGCATTTGTTACACAGTGATTGGTGTATAATGATATTCTTGCCTGGCCAGGGATTTGAAGGCTAGTTCCCCATGGAGGCAGTGTTGTTACCCACTACACTACATCAACCAATACATTATCCTGACTGAATCTCATGTAACATTGCATCAGAGATACATTCCTAAAGTATGCTACATTGACCATGCACTCTTAATAATGGAGGTGCTATAAATGTTTTTTGAAGTGATGCCATAGAAGAACATTTTTGCTTTTGCCTGACATATCTTTTACTAAAAAGTTTGGTTACAGAACCAAAAATTGTCCTCTGTGGTATCACTCAAAGAACACATTTGTAGTACTTTTATTTTTGAGAGTGTAGTTAAATGGATCAGAATGCGGGACTGGGGCTTTGTGTGCTACCGTTTTTTTGTTTTTTTTTTATCACTACATAAAAGAAGCTTCACTCACATCTACTTATTAGTTTAAGTATCATGACTGAGAAAGAAACTGGATGGTGATATTTGAGGAGACCAATTAAACTTTGTCTCTTAGGCCAGTCTCCCTAGGTCCCGATGGCAGCAGACTTAACTAAATAACTTCTTTTGAAAATACAAATTTCACCCCTCACCCAGTTTATAGTTTAGCATGATTAATTTATTTGGGTATATGCCTCACATTATACATCCTATGAGACTTGATTGACTTTGGTTGAGTTAAAGCTTGGGATATTTAGGTTGTTTTAACACTACATTTAAAAAATGGGTCACTTAAAAGCATTTCAATCTTTCCTACATGGAAACAGCCAGTTCTACAGTTTCCAGACAAATCATCCAATCATTCATCCATTCTTTCACCAACACCTTTAAATGCACTGTAAAAAAGTCAGGCCAACTTAGGCCAAATTTTGAGTTAACTCAACTTAATTTATTCAAAAGTTCTAACTTACATTTTTAGCTGCATTTCAGGTTGAAGTTGAGTTGAACCACTATTGAGTTGAACCTCAAAAATATTAGTAAATTAGCTGCAGCTGAAATTGCTTAAATGTTGTGTAAGATATACCTCCCCCTCAGTCTATTGACTGTTTATCCTATTTTTTATGTATTGTTCACCAAACTGACATTCAAAAGTCTAAAATGTGAGTTACCAGAACGTCTGCGATGCCTTTAAATGTTTTCAGGACAGTCATCCATTCAGGACATCCATCCATCCATGCATTCATTTCACAGCCAGTCCATCCATATGTATTTACTGTCCGATTGGAAATTAAATAAATCAGGGGTGGTCTCTGTCTCTGACCTAGACAGTAATGTACATACACAGTGGCCGTTCATACCTACTGAAGTGTGCATCTCGTACCTCAGATACCGAATTATCAGCAGCTTTGAACATGTCGTGAATCATCAGCTACAAGCCATAAAAGGTATTTAATTTAAAAAACTCCAGCCGTGCACATTTAATGGGCTTGATGATTGCTAAATATAGACTGTGGAAGCAATTATCTCTGAGAAATTTTTTTTATCTCTAATGAGCATCGAAGAGCGTTGGCCTAAATGCTAAATGCAGCTTAGCTTAGCCCCAGATCATCAAACGAACTAGCATTGCAGTTCCACCAGCAGCCCTACCACCCCCACCATTCTTAAATGCAGCGGTCAGGGATGAAAGCGATGGGGGTGGGTGATCGAACACGCTTCTGGTTAGCAGCGATCGATACGAGGAGAGCGGCCATCTAGCAGAGAGGAAATGAGGATAATTGTTACGGCCTCTCCCCTCAGCTAGCATCTCCCTTTCCCTGATCCATGGGGATTAGCCACACCCTGGGGGGGTGAGGAGAAAGAACATGGTTCTTTAATAAGCTCAGTTTTGGAGGCTGGAGACTAGATTAGGCGGTAAGCACTACGGACCCCAAGGCTGATCAGTCCTAGCCGGATAGTGTGCTGGATATGGCTGGGATTTAACTTTGAAACGAATCATTCAGACTGGCTGTGTAGGATATGGAGGGGTTGTATTGATCCCTGAAGAGATCGCCATCTGGGCTCATGACAATCAATAAGAAGAGGTTTCAGCATAGAGGAGTGATCAGTTACTTATCAATATTAACAATGTTGGATAATTTCAGGGAATAATTGTTAGAGACACTTTGAATTCATATATTTGTCAGGTGACAGAAAGGCAAATGCCAAAAGCAATTATTTATGTCTTTTAATCTACTCCTTTGCTTTAAAAAGGCGTTGCTGCAGTTGGAATTTTGTTGTTCAATAAACACAATCATGCAAAGTTGGAAAATAGATCCTCTAATTTGAGTACTTTATTTAGGGATACACAATAATATCAGTATCATATCAGTATCATCAGATAATTGCTTAGATGTAATTGAACATCATTGTTATTAACATTTTGGTAATTTTATAAAAAAAAATAAAGGTTATACTTTTCTGTACTGAATAAAACTACTCTGCTTTTTATTTTATGAATGTTAATATTTTTTCATTGGCCGATCTGTACATGAAAAACATTGGATATCATCCCAAAATTCCACAGCTTTAATGTTGAGTATCAGCCGAATCTAAAATGATACAGCCATGTAATTTAAATGTGCTTAGAAAGCATTTATTGAGTGTTCAAGTTGTTGTTTAATGTATAAATGTTAGGTATGTGACTTTGGTTAGTGTGGAAAATGCTCACATTTAGTTTTACAAGCCCATTTACAACCCTGCTATTTGTCCTCTGAATGAAACATGCTGGTTTTTCTTATGTAAGGGAATACGTGTATATTAGTTCTGTATATTAGTTCAGTGAGGCATAACATAGCGTAACAGTGCTTGTCATAGTTTTGTTTTAAGCACTATCAGAAGAACATTGTTATTATGTTTTTTGTCAGAGTGGATAGTGCTGATTCTGTCTGACAGTGTTTGGTTAGCTTGCTGAAGAGATAATAAAGTTGGTCAGCTAGGGTTAGCTCGTAGCCTAGCATGGGTTTCTGCTCGTCTTCCCAGCTTTCGCTTCCTCACTCCCTGCTTTTGACTCCACGCTCCTCGGATCAAGCCTCAGGAAAAAGCCACGATCACAAGGCCTGGTTCACGTGGCAACACGTTGACCGATATCTAGCAGGGGCTGGTAGTGATGTTCTGCTTTGCCAGTTTTTTGGCCAAGATTGAAAGTTAGAAAATCTAATACAAAGAACAACAACAGCACATTCTCCTGAAGTGGCCGTAGCGTTTTACCATTTCACCAGTTTTGACTAGGACTTTTAGGGTTTTCAGTAGTGGGCCGGTCGTATGTAAATGTTAGAGGCGTAAAAATAATGAGTCAGTGTTGCGTAGCTGTCTGGGGAACTGACCCGTTTTACTACTCTAATATTATATATCATTCAATCATATCAGGTAAATACAGATTTCTATTCTATAGCACATTTAAGTAAGATATGCCAGCCCACTGTAAAAACCTCATGTTTAGTGTGTAAACAATCTGACACATTTTTTTCAAAAGGCCCACCCACCAAAAATCCAAAAACAGGTTCTCTCCCAACCATCCAGTTCCCACCCCTGCACACCTGAAGATGCTGTTTGGCAGACTAACCAATCCTAGCAAGAATCCTGTCAATGTTCCTAGGGCTCTTCATTTGTCAGTAATAGTTTTCACTGTGGTTCTTTAATGCTCTAGAACCTTAGAGATTGTTTTGTTACTTTTGTTCAGACAGGTATATTTCAACATTCAGCAGGACTGGCTGCATTAAAGCCTGGCAGCTTGGCAGTAACTCCAGATTCCAAGGGTCTTTGAAATGGTTTGTTCAGCATTGTATCACACTCGATATGCAAAGGTGTCAGGATGTTGGAAGCAACATCTAATACCAACAAATATCAAATCATTTTCAATAAATTCAGATTTACTTAAGATTTAACTACTTGCGAAGACCTCCCTGGTATAATTCCACTGTGGGACAGAGTATAATGACACTTCTGTGGTAATTTTATTTGGTCGAAGAAAGTGTCCTCCCTGTTATTTGAAACATGCTTCCCCTTGAATAAGACAGACGGCCTAATCCCAGTGCAATGATATAATATGGTCATATGTGAGTATCAGCTAACAATCAAGAAGTGACAGAAATAGTACATTAAGCCTCTAATACCACTTTTAAAAGACTTCTTCTACATTTTCACTCAATTCTTCAGTGCTGATTGATGCTATAGACATACCAAGTACACATAATCAAATGACTCAGAATGGACAGATAATACATCCTAAACAGATTCTTCTGCCATCACTCATCTACGATCACTCACTTATTAGACACTTCTGTGATCAGACATTTATCAGACATTCTTTTGTAATCACTAATGACACTTTCTGTGATCACTTATCAGACATTTCTGTAATAATCAGCTACTTATCAGACAGTCTTTTACGATCAGACATTTATCAGTGCTCTTCTGCTATCAGTCACTTTCCAGAAACTTTCACAATAAGTCACTTGACAGATATTCTTCTGTGATCAGACACTCTAAGGTCGGAGTCACTTATCAGATAAACTCTTATCTGATCAGACACTGTTCTACAATTGATCACTTATCATAAACTCTTCTGTAACCACTTATTTATCAGTCACTTCTGTAGACACTCAGACACAGACTCAGACTCCTCTGTTATCAGACACTTTTCTATGATCAGACACTCTTCTGTTATGAGTTATTTATCAGACACTTCTGTGATCACTTATCGGACACTCTTCTTTCATCAGTTATTTATCAGTCTTTTATGATCAGGCACTCTTCTATGATCAGACACTTATCAGACACTCTTCCACAATTAATCACTTATCAGAAACTCTTCTGTAACCAGTTATTTATCAGTCCCTTCAGACAAGAGCGTTAGTGAGGTGAGGATGTTGAATGACTACCACCCCACCTCATCCTCAACTCCCCAAATCCCAAAAGTTTTGGATAGAGCACCATCCATCATTCCAGAGAACACAGTTTCACTGCTCCACAGCTTAGTGCTGGGGGGTTTATACCCTAGTGCCAATAGGTTCATGTTAATCTGCTCCAGAGAGTGCTAGTCTATCAGAAATACTTCTCTATAGGGACTAGACAAGCTGAGTGTGTGTGTCAGCAATGGGTGCAACGTAAAGTAGCTACATGCTTTCATTACAAAGACATCTAGTCTCGTTTCCCACTTTCTAAAGTTTAAAGTTTCTAAATACTAAACCTTGTGCTTTTTGTTTTGTATTTGCTTTGTATGCTGATCCAGTTTACACCCTCACCCATCCCTGACAAAGGTTTTTCCCCTTTTTTGTGAAGGTGTAAATTGATTTTTCAAGACAATACTGTGACAATACAGCTTGGATAAGAAGCTGATATTTAGGGGTATGTAGTATATGTTGTGTTAATATTACAGATTTTTTTTTATTCTTTCATTAATATATCAGTATTGGCATCATTGCTGTGCTGCTGTCCATTCCATTGTGCCCTTTGATCAGGTGGTAGTATGCTGTGGCAAAAGTAGAAAAAGGCCATACACACACACAGAGAGATACACAATGCAGCCACTAGAGAATCTTACGTATGCAAATAATCAAACCTGGAAAACACTGCTCTACACTACAGACTCCTGAGCAAACCACACAATCTCCAAGAGAATGGGCTGATCTGAACATCAGAAAAACAAGTCGTAAAAGGGGTAAAACAAGCTTTGACTCTCTGAGAGGAGAAAAGTGTCAAAAGAATCCAGAAGAACATTTCAGTGGTTCTTTAAAGGAAGGCTGCTGTGTTTTTCAACCCAGTCTCTATATATCTGGCGTCCAGTGAAAATCATATATTTCCACTTTTGTCAATTTTTTCATCGTTTGAATCCCATAGCTGCTCTGTATACTATAAAAATAATTTGGAATAAACACACCAATAGAAATGCGTTACATCTTATTTTACAACTTCCATTAAAAGTTAAGAACATTTTTACCTTCTACATTTACATTTATCTTTTCCAGAGCGACTTCTACAGAGGTGGGGCAATGTAGTGTTAGGAGTCTTGCCCAAGGACTCTTATTAGTATAGCACAGCATAGTCACCCAGACCGGAAATCAAACCCCAGTCTTCCACATGGTGTGGTAGTGCACTGGCAGGTAGTGGTGTTATCTGCTGCGCCACACCAACCACTCTCTTGTTTTTCAGGTACATGTTACCATGTACTGTGCCATTTCTGTTTACCAAGGTACAAACAATGTAAATGTACCTTCAAAGATACAACAGCCCTTAAGGTCCATTAGTGCACCTCGGAAGTACACTGCATGCATTTTTCCAGGGAAAGGGGACATTTGGACAATTTCATAACCCTACTTAGAAAAGTGAAGTAAAAAGCCTGGAGTCTAGATACAGTGTGTGGGAGCAACTATAAAAAAGTTCCCTAACTAACGGTATTAAAAGTGCATCCTTCAGAGTACCACCGCAGTGAAAGTGTGGTTCTTTTTATGAAACGTTTTCCTGGAAAACAGGGGTCAAGAAGTGAAGACCAAAGTCCTGCACAGTGTGGCTATTCCCTACTCCGGCATACCAACTAGATCTAGCTATTAACAGATCAGTGGAAACAGGTGTGAAATTCACCAGACTGTCCAGGAATCCAACCCTGCAGGACCGGAGCTCCCCACCTCTGCTGTTAAATAACAGAAAACTCACTGACTCAAACACACGCAGCCCACTGGCTTCTATTATTAGTGTGTTTTGACTCAATGGATGAAGTGCAAGGAAAAGATCTGAAATTTTTCTCTGTGTAGGCTACAGATCTGGCCCATGGACTCTTCTGTTCAGAATTGGCCCCCTCCAACTTTAGCTCCGTCCTCTTTTAACTACACACACATGCAGCTTATTTCCTTAATCAAAAGATAACAATCTTTTAACATTATCAATAATGTTGATCAAATTAACTAATTTATCTTCTTTAAGCTGCACCTATTGCTGACATGGGAGGTGAAAATGCACAAACATAACGTGTCTAGTCCCTGTAGAGAAGTACTGTAGAGCTGTAGAGCAGTGGAACTGTGTTCTCTGGAATGATGGTGCTCAGTTAGGGACTTGGGGTGTTTATCATCCAACATCCTGACCTCAATAACTCTCTTGTCACTGAATGCAATCAAATCTACACAGCAATGCTCCAAAATATAGTAGAAAAATGTCACTGGACAGTAGGGACAAATGGAGGATAATACCCTTGATTTTGAAAGAAACAATGAATGAGCAAGTGTCCCGATACTTTTGTCCATGTGGTGTATTTCCATTGTAAATGATTCATTTTTATTTACAGAGTTTGCACAACATTTTAAATAAAGTTTAGAAAAGTGGTCCTGGAAATCGGAGGTCGCCACCAGTCGTATATAAGATCAATTTATAAGAAGTCAAAGAACTCACCATTGGGAGCTTCTTTGAGTAATCTAAAGTAGTTCTTCTGTTAGTGCCTTCATTTTTAGGAGTGTAGCATCTTCACAAACCAAAAGTCGAGAAGCAAAAAAAAAAAAAAAAAAAAACAGTGTTTCTGCTGCAATTTCTTTTGCAGCCAGATTTAGATCCATCTGATTCCTCCATTCAGATGCTCCATAAAGCTCAAAAAACTGAATCAGTTGTGATGCCTTTGGAGTTTTTAAATATTTTTTAATCAGTTGTGATGTAGTATAGCACATTAAATCACATACACATTTGTATTCTGTAAAAATATATTCAACTTCTATATGAACAATTATCTGCTAATATCTATATAATTATGATATTAGCATGTATTAATCGTTTCCAGTACTTTATAACACTCCATGTTTCATGTAAGTGATACACTACCAGCAGTGTCAAATTGTTTACCCTTTGTGTGTATTTAATTATTTATTTATTCCTTTATTTGATTGAAAATGACTTCTTGTCATTAATCCTACTCTCTCCAGGAGAGAGTTCTTGTTTTGGCAGTTGGGGAAATTGGGAAAAAAATCTAAATGAGCTCTGTCATTTCTTTCAGAAATGCACCAATATGGCAATTGTGTGCCAATGACAATATCTGAATATATGATATTTTTGATTCATCTTCACAGCCTTATCCTTCCAGATATAATTTACATATCTGGCATTAAGACACAGTCGAAAAGGCTGGCTCTACAGATTCACCAAATGTATATCTGATAAAATAAATAAAATCATAAATAAAAATGATGGGCAAATTGATTGTTGGCAAATTGACCTAACTGCAGTATAGTATTAAAACTTTGAAAGTAACAGCTTGCTTCCCTACTTTCGGCTTGGGGGTTAAGCTGGTTCATATTCGTGAACACAGAGCAGAGAAAAGATCAAAGGTTCAGTGGGAATATGTGTTGTCTGGGAGTACAGAACGCTAAGACCAGGTCTTTCTTCAATCTCTCGCGCGGGGTTTCGAAATAAAAATAGCTCCTCGTAATGGAGGGTGGGGATCAGCAGGGGTGCGGCGATCTTCTGAGAAGGTAGCGCGATTTAAATTCCGCGGGATTGCTTCTCTCCCGTCCACTGATGAGTGTCTTAAGCCCCGGCCGCTCACGTCGCCAGGGAGCCCGGAGCAGCCAATCAGAGCTCATCAGGATGAAACGAGGAGAGAGGCAGAGAAAAGATCAGTGGGGGATTTTAACTGTGCCTGAAAGCAGCTGTGAGAGACAAAGGGAGAATAAGAACCTTGTCCTTTACCTATTTTTCCTTGAAGACCAGGTCGCCATCTCATTCTCACTCATTACCAACCCAACACCTGTGTGCTTTATGTGATTCATAACTACAGAAGGCTTTGGGATTTGGAAGGAGATAAAAAAGAGGTCCAGTCTGATTCAGTCTGGCTGAAATTCCGTGCTGGTAATGCAGACAACACAAGAGGGAGAGAACACAACAATGTTGACACCTCCTATGTTATTAATACCGTGTCATTTACACCATGATTAGTATATTATGATTATGATCAGAACAGTTTAACAAAATAGATGGTTTGGCAATTTTTATCAAAAATGTTTAAATAGTTCTGACCAGAGGAAGATGGCTCCCCCTTGTGAGTCTTGGTTCCTCCCAGTCTTTTTCCTTGCCACTGTCGCCATTGGCTTGATCACTTTGATCCTTCATGTCTTACGTTATTTCTTTTTTGTCTCTGTCGTTTACTAATTACTAATTATGTAAAGCTGCTTTGTGATGACAACAGTTGTAAAAGGCGCTATACAATATAAATTTGACTTGACTTGACTTAATAGATTTTAATCCCTACTTCATTCATTTGGAGACCTTCCCCTGGCTGCGACTGGTCCTGATTCTAGCATAATTTGTTCTCTGATTTGGTCACATCCTCATAATTTTTGTTTTTAGACTTCCTCCTGACTTTGATTGGTTCTAATCCCCACCTATTTATTTTCCTAAGACTGCCCCCTGATTGGTGCTTAATCACCATGGCATTTGTACTACGAAATCTCCCTGATTTTGACTGGTTTAAATCCTCACCGCTTATTCCTGCATTATTTTTCTGAGACCTCCTCCTCACTGTGTGGTCCTAATTCCCACATCAGTTGTTTTGTGAGTCCACCCATCCCACCGTGGTTGGTCCTAATCACCACAGAATGTCAAGACTGCCCCCTGAATGTGACTGGTTCTAATCCCTACGTAACTTGTTCTGAGACCTCCCCTTGAATGTGATTGGTCTTAATCCTCGCATCACTTGATCTAAGACCTCCCTCTAAATTTGATTGGTCTTAATCCCCATGGAATTTTGTCTGAGGTCTCCCCCTGACTGCGATTGGGCTTAATCCTTGCAACACTTGATCTAAAACCTCCCTCTGACTGTGATTGATCCCGATTCCCGAGTCATATGTGCTAAAACAACCCTTGACTGCATTTGGTTCTAATCCCTGCATTATTTTTCTAAGACCTCTTTACTGTGTGGTCCTAATCACAGTGTTCTTTTGATTCCTCCCCCTAACAGCAATTGGCCCTACTTTCAGAGTTTTAGACTAGTTGTTTCCTCTGAGACAGCCCCCTGGCTGCATTTGGTTCCAGTCCCTTTGTAATTTGTTCTGCAATCTCCCACTGACTGAGATTGGTCCTAGTCCCCACATCATTTATCCTGATCATTTAGTGCTAATGACTTTTTTAGTTGATTAAACTTCATTTTTACCTTTTAATCAGCTATGTTGCAAATGAGGGTCATGCTTGATGTATTCTGAGTCTAAGTGAAGGTTGACTGACGGATAAATAAACTTTCCTCCTAATATCATTTACTTTTTCTTGGCATGATAAAGTTCTGTTTCAAATCAACTCTTGTCTCAGTCAATTTATATTTACACACTAAAAGATGAAGTCTTGATCATTTTCTTATATACAGAAAGTTTCTTATGCAAGTGCACAAGGACACCTCATGGAATTCCAGAAGGTCTTACAGTAAATGCTATGTTAAATGGTATTCTCCTCTTTTCTCTTAAGGAGCTGTCAAAAAAAATGTGGTTCTGTGCCAAAAAAACTAACCTGTGTCCTATATGTCTGCCCCAGCAGGGAACGAGGGCTCAGCCGAGAACGGCCAGAAGGAGACGTCCACCTGCGACATCTGCCAGTTCGGCGCAGAGTGCGACGTGGATGCAGAGGATGTATGGTGAGTCAGGGATAGCTGACAGGTTTAACCTCTAAACTTGAAAAGGAATAGTCCGGTGTGAAGTATCTTTTTTAATCAGACAAACAAGATTACTTTTGTTTTTCAGTTTTGCACCAGAACTACACAGCTGATGAAGATAACCACAAATTAGCATCACGCAAACGGCATAGCTAACACACGTGCCTCAGACTGCATATGACACACTGTTATCTATAAAAATTAACAGTTTCCTGTTGCGTGGTAATTCTAGGAAAAGGGAAAATGTAAATGGATATCAGCAATGGTTGATTAGCAATGGTCAAGGCGATTATCACTGTGGTATGAAAAGAGAACTGATATAGAGCTAGAGAGTACTTTTAACTCGATAAATAGTTAATAATTACAGTATGAAGTAGAAATGAATAATTACAGGCATTATTAAACCATTACTCTACTGCCTGACTGTCTGTACTTGGGGTTTTCCACAGTGTCCAGTGTAGAAAATCCTCAACATTCTGCATTCAGCTCAAGAGTTCCCCACTTGGTTTCCCACAGGC